>NC_045769.1:40103333-40406363 GCF_008692025.1 Phocoena sinus
TTTGGAGGGGGCACAAATATTCAGTTCATAAGACATTCATTTTGCTATGTGTTTATAGTTTATATATATATATATATATATATATATATATATATATACATATGTGTATATATGCATATATACATATATTCTATCAAGGAACTGTAAGCTCTTGTAACTGTGTCTTGTACATTTTTATACTTTATCTTTTGTTGGTACTGGATTCATGTTTTCTGATATGAGCCATTCACATGCTAATTTCCACATTCATTTTTTAGCATACATTATTTAATTTAAAAAATCCCCACTTTCAAGGGTGCTTTAAAATTCTAGATGATTCTTTGGAAAATTAAAAAAAAAACCTGTTGTTGGAAAATCTCTACCTTATCTAAACTTGAAGGCTTGAAAATGTCAAGAATCTTCTCTTTTCACAAAGATCTATTTTTGTTCACATCCATTATATGATATATTTAAAGAATTTCTTAGATCAGGTAATTTATGTTAACTTTTAATTGTTTCTTCCTAATTCTGAATTTCAGTGCCTCTGTTGGAAAAATATTTCTCTGCATAATATTTTGTTTTTGTTATCTGCTAGATCACATGCTTAACTCTGATTTTCTGCACTGTCTTGTAATCTTTGAATACACTAATACCATAGGTATATTCGAAATTGGAAAACTGAAAAATATAGAATAAAATACATATAACAATGTTTATATTGGCACTAATGGACACATAGCACATTAAACCATTAAATTCATGATACAGGGCATTGTAAAACGAAGACTTTCCTGAACTATTTTTCAAATGCTTCCCATTTCTTTTCCAATGAACATAAATTTTATTTCCTAATTTTCTTTAGCATCTAGCTCTCCAGAAATCTTGACTTCACACAAATTTTTCTCAATTTAATTAAGTACATTTTGTTTAAAGACTTTTACTTTGAAAAGACTAATCATCATTAAAATTACACTGGATGTTTCATATAAAGACACTGTCCGCAAATACTGATTAGAAGGCTGTAAGCAAAAGAAGAAAAAATTAAAATATTGTGGACAAGTGCCATTTAAACTCAATTTCAGAATCTTTAAATCTCAAAAAGGGAAATACTTGAGGTAATATATTAGATTAAACCAAAATGATGGAATTATTTAGCTAACTGGATTCTTAGCTTGAGCAAAACTCTAATGACTCCATTTTATTTATTTATTTTTTAAACTTGTATTGCATCTTTGTAGCAAAACAATTTATGGAGATTCCAGAATTTTATTTAAGAGGCCATATTGGTTATTGTTATAAGTTTTGGTCTCTTAAAGAATGCATGAAGGAATGCCTGAAGCTGCTGGCAGGATTAACATTAATACTATTCAGTGAATTCAGTGAGTTCATATTGATTAAACAAGACAGATGACTTTGTTTAATCATTGTTTCTACCTGTCAAGAATCACTAGCATTTAATGTATACTCCACTACATTAAGGAAGTTGATAGTCAACAGTTATATGTGATATAACTGTCAGGAAATGAAGCTCTAATTTTTCCATTAATGGGCATGTCTATGATATATTTAGTACTGAAATTTTGTACGCATTATTGCTCTTGATTTCTTTAAAACAGACAGTTAATATCACAAACTATTTAGTATTTAAGGACTGAGAGTTAAAAAGACAGATATAACTGTCACTATGACTATAAGATATTAAGTGTGGAATTCTAATTACTGGACTTGATGGGGAAAGAAATCTGATGAAATAAAAAAGTAATTATTACAAAATTGTTGATAGTGTAGGTAAATGACTTGTCCCTAAAATTAAAAAGTCAAACCTAGTTAATTATATCTTAGCTAATAAAATTGCAGTGATAAGGTTTATAGATTGGTGAAAAATTAATGAACGATTTAATGAATTTTCTGGTAAATTGTATAAGTCAGAAGTAACTTAATAAGGAGTCTGGAAATGTTTAGAAGAGATTAGATTTACTAAGATATAAAGTAAGGCTAGAAATAGTGAAACTCCATTTCTATACAAGAGGAATTTAAAATTAAATCTGTGCTTTTAAGTTGTATCTCATTGCCTAAAATAGTCTAGTACAATGTAGTATTTAATAAATAATTATTGCATAAATTAACATTAAAATTAGGTACGGTATGAAAATAAAGGTGGGGTGTGTGTGTGTGTGTGTGAATTCTAAGGGCTATAGGCAACATTTCAAACTGGTTAATTAAAAAAATTAGAGTAAGAACATTTAACTTGAGATCTACCCTTTTAATAAATTTTTATGTGTACAATACAGTATTATTAACTACAGGCATGACGTTGTACAGCAGATCTCTAGAACCTTTCTTGTATAACTGAAACTTTATACCCAGTGAATATAAACTCCCAATTTCCTCTTCCCCCCAGACCCTGGAAACCACTATTCTACTCTCTGCTTCTATGAGTTTGTAAGTGGAAGCATGCAGTATTTTTCCTTTGTGACTGTCTTATTTCATTTAGCATAATGTCTTCCAGGTTGATCCATATTGTCACATATTGCAAGATTTCTTTCTTTTCAAAGGCTGAATGATATTCCACTGTATGTATATATTACATCAAAAAGATCCATTTATCCTTTTATGGACATTTAAGTTGCTTCTACATCTTGGCTATTGTGGAGCAATGAACATGGGAGTGCAAATCTCTTTGAGATCCTGATTTCGATTTTTTTTTGGTTAAATACTCAGAAGTAAAATTGCTGGATTATATGGTAATTCCATTTTTAATTTTTTGAGGAACCTCTATATTGTTTTCCATAGCAGCTGCACCATTTTACATTCCCACGAAGAGTGTACAAGGGTTTTAATTTTTCTACATTCTTTCTTTTTTTTTTTTTTTTTTTTTTTTTTTTTTTGTGGTATGCAGGCCTCTCACTATTGTGGCCTCTCCCGTTGCGGAGCACAGGCTCCAGACGTGCAGGCTCAGCGGCCATGGCTCACGGGCCTAGCCGCTCCGCGGCATGTGGGATCTTCCCGGACCGGGGCACGAACCCGTGTCCCCTGCATCGGCAGGCGGACTCTCAACCACTGTGCCACCAGGGAAGCCCCTCTACATTCTTTCTAACATTTGTTATCTTTGGTCTTCTGATAATTGCCATGCTAACAGATGTGAGGTGATATCTCATTTTAGTTTGATTTACATTTCCCTGATGTTCCTGTCTTGCTAGTTGTTTGACATAGGGTGTCCAGCACTGTAGCTTGCTGGTCATTGAGTGAAGCTGGGTCTTGGTGTTGAGATGGAGATCTCTGGGAGATTTTTGCCGTTTGATACTATGTGGGGCTGGGAGGTCTCTTGTGGACCAGTGTCCTGAAGTTGGCTCTCCCACGTCAGAGGCACAGCACTGACTCCTGGCTGGAGCACCAAGAGCCTTTCATCCACATGGCTTGTAAAAAGCCGTTTCTGTGGCTGCCCCGCCTTCTCTGCAGGATGTCTACATTTTCCTGATGATTAGTGATATTGAGCGCCTTTTCATGTGCCTATTGGCCATTTGTATGTCTTCTTTGTGAAAATGTCTATTCAAGTTCAGGTTTTTTAACCCGTTTTTAAAAATCAGATTATTTGTTCTTCCTTCCTTGCTTCCCTCCCTCCCTCCCTCCCTCTCTCCCTCCTTTCTTCTTCCTTTATTCCTTCCATTTTTTCTTCCTTTCTTTCCTTTCAATTGAGTTGTAAGAGTTCCTTATATATTTTTGATATTAGTCCCTTATCAGTTATATGGTTTGTAAATATTTTCTCCCATTCTATAGATTGTCTTTTCACCCTATTAACTGTGTCCTTTGCTGTGCAGAAGCAATTGCATTCCCATTTGTTTACATTTGATTTTGTTGCTTATGCTTTTAGTGTTATATCCAAGAAATCATTGCCAAGACCAATGTCACTAAGCTTTTCTCCTATGTTTTCTTCTAGGAGTATTACAGTTTCAGGTTTTACATTTAGGTCTTTAATCCATTTTCAAGTTAATTTTTATGTATGATGTAAGATAAGAATCCAATATAATTCTTTTGTATGAGGATATTCAGTTTTTCCCAACATTATTTGTTGAAGATATATCCTTTCCCCATTGTATATTCTTGGGATCCTTGCCAAAGATCAGTTGATTGTATTTGCATGAATTTATTTCTGAGTTTTCTTTTTTTTTTAACTTTACTTTTTATATTGACGTATAGCCAATTAACAATGTTGTGATAGTTTCAGGTGCACAGCAAAGCAACTCAGCCATATATATACATGTATCCATCCTCCCCCAAACTCCTTATTTCTGAGTTTTCTATTCTGTCCCATTGGTCTATATGTCTGTCTTTATGCCAGAACCATACTGTTTGATTACTGTAGATTTGTAATATATTTTAAAATCAGGAAGTATGAGCCATACATATACATGTATCCATTCTCCCCCAAACTCCCTATTTCTGAGTTTTCTATTCTGTCCTATTGGTCTGTATGTCTGTCTTTATGCCAGAACCATACCATTTGATTACTGTAGCTTTGTAATATATTTTAAAATCAGGAAGTATGAGGCCTCCAGCATTGTTCTTTCTCAAGATTGATTTGGCTACTTAAGGTTCTTTGTGGTTCCATGTGAATTTTAGGATTCCTTTTTTTATTTTAGTAAGAAATGCCATGGGACTTTGACAGGGATTGTAATGAATTTGTAGATCATTTTGGGTAATATAGACATTTTAACAATATTAAGTCTTCCAAGCCAGGAGCATTGTTTGTTTTTCTAATTGTATGTGTCTTCTTTAATGTCTTTCATCAGTGTTTTATTGTTTTTAGTGTACAAGTTTTTAGCCTTATTGATTAAGTTTGTACTTAACTATTTTATCCTTTTTGGTATAATTCTAAATGGGATTATTTTCTTAATTTCCTTTTCAGATAGTTCGTTGTTAGTGTATAGAAATGCAACTAATTTCTGAATGTTGATTTTGTATCCTGCAAGCTTCACTGAATTTGTTGAATAGTTCTTTTTTTTTTTTTGAGTGAACTCTTTAGGGTTTTCTTTATATAAGATCATGCCATCTGCAAACACAGATAATTTTACTTCTTCCTTTCTGATTTGGATGAATTTTATTTCTATTTCTTGCGTAATTGCTCTGGCTGGAACTTCCAGTATTATGTTGAATAGGAGTGGTAAGAGTGGGCACCCTTGTCTTGTTCTTGAACTTAGAAGACAAGCTTTGGTTTTTCATCATTAAGTATGAAGTTTGCTGTGGGCTTTTGATTTATGACCTTTATAATGTTGAGGTTATTTCCTTCTATTCCTAGTTTGTTGAGAGTTTTTATCATGAAAGGGTGGTGTATTTTGTCAAATGTATTTTCTGCATCTATTGGGATAACCATATGATTTTTTTAAACATCTTTATTGGAGTATAATTGCTTTACAATGGTGTGTTAGTTTCTGCTTTATAACAAAGTGAAGCAGTTATACATATACATATATCACCATGTCTCTTCCCTCTTGCATCTCCCTCCCTCCCACCCTCCCTATCCCACCCCTCTAGGTGGTTACAAAGCACCGAGCTGATCTCCCTGTGCTATGTGGCTGCTTCCCACTAGCTATCTATTTTACATTTGGTAGTGTATATGTGTCCATGCCACTCTCTCACTTTGTCCCAGCTTACACTTCCCCCTGCCCCATATCCTCAAGTCCATTCTCTAGTAGGTCTGTGTCTTTATTCCCATCTTGCCCCTAGGTTCTTCAGAACTTTTTTTTTTTAATATTCCATATACATGTGTTAGCATATGGTATTTGTTTTTCTCTTTCTGACTTACTTCACTCTGTATGACAGACTCTAGGTCCATCCACCTCACTACAAATAACTCAATTTCGTTTCTTTTTATGGCTGAGTAATATTCCATTGTATATATGTGCCACATCTTCTTTATCCATTCATCCGATGATGGACACTTAGGTTGCTTCCATGTCCTGGCCATTGTAAATAGTGCTGCAATGAACATTGTGGTACATGACTCTTTGAATTATGGTTTTCTCAGGGTAAATGCCTGAGAAAGCCCACATAAATGGGCTTTCTCAGGTAAATGCCTGGCTTGTCATATATGGCCTTTATTATGTTGAGGTAAGTTCCCTCTATGCCTACTTTCTGGAGGGTTTTTATCATAAATGGGTGTTGAATTTCGTCAAAAGCTTTTTCTGCATCTATTGAGATGATCATATGGTTTTTATACTTCAATTTGTAAATATGGTTTATCACATTTATTGATTGGTGTATATTGAAGAATCCTCACATTACTGGGATAAACCCCACTTGATCATGGTGTATGATCCTTTTAATGTGCTGTTGGATTAACCATATGATTTTTATCCTTCATTCTGTTAATGTGTCATGTCACATTAATTGATTTTCATATGCTGAATCACTCTTGTATCCATCCCATGGATAAATCCCACTTGGTCATGGTATGTGATCCTTTTAATGTATTGTTGAATTCAGTTTGCTAGTATTTTGTTGATGATTTTTGCATCCATCTTCATCAGGAATATTGGCCTGTAATTTTCTTTTCTTGTAGTGTCCTTATCTGGCTTTGGTACGACAGTAATGCTGGCATGAATGAATTTGTAAGTGTTCCCTCCTTTTCACTGTTTTTGAAGAGTCTGAGAAGAATTAGCATTAATTCTTCTTTACATGTTTGGTAGAATTCACCCATGAAGCCATCTGGTTTTGGGCTTTTCCTTTTTGGGAGGTTTTTGATTACTGATTCAATCACTTTACTAGTTATAGGCCTGTTCAGACTTTTATTTCTTTATGTTTCAGTCTTAGTAAGTTGTGTGTTTCCAAGAATTTATCCACTTTTTCTAGATTATCCAATTTGGTGGTATATAATTTTTAACAGTAATATCTAATGATTTTTGTTAAAATTGCTGCTCTAATCTTTGTTATTTCCTTCCTTCTGCTAATTTCGGGTTTAGTTTTTCTTCTTTTCTAGTTCCTTGAGGGTTTGTTGAGGTATTTCTTCTTTTTAATATAGGCATTTATTGCTATAAACTTCCCTCTTAGTACTGCTTTTCCTGAATCTCATAGTTTTAGGTATGTTGTGTTTTCATGTTTGTTTGTCTGAAGGTAGTTTCATTTTCTCTTTTGATTTCTTCTTTGACAAATTGGTTGTTCAGGGGCATGCTGTTTAATTTCCACACATTTGTGAAATTTCCAGCTTTTCTTCTACTATTTATTTCTAGCTTCATTCAATTATGGTTGGAACAGATACTTGGTATAATTTCAGTCTTCTTAAGTTTGTTAAGACTTGTTTTCTGACCTTACGTATTGTCTATCCTGAAGAATGTTCCATGTGCACTTGAGAAGAATGTATATTCTCCTGCTGTTGGGTGGAATGTTCTGTATATGTCTGTTAGGACTGTTTGGTCTTCTGAGTGATCAAATTTTGCCTTCTGTACTTTGTCCCTCTCTATTTATTTCTCCCCTTCCCTAATCAGGATTTTTATATTGCCTTTTATCTGTTCAAAACATAAATTCTCCCAACACACATACTTAGGCATCTCTTAAAAGTGCATTTTTCCCTCCTAAAATGTCTCATATTCCCAACTTAAATTTCTACTCCCTGTTTCTACTCTAGTTAAAATACTCATCTGTATAGTTGAATTCCTGGGCTAGATGATTTTCTGACTATTATATATAATAAGATTTGGTTTAGGTCTGCCAGTCTCTGCATATTTGGGGACTGAAAATGGAACAGGATGCTTACCTAGTTTTACTCAATTTTGGCACCAAAAGTTTTCCCAATTATTAGGTAGGGTTATCATGGACCAGGGGTTTAGTGCACACCCATATTCACATGCACAGAGCCCCTCACTGCCCTAATAATCACTATCTAATCTGCTTTATTTGATGTTGTCAGAGAAATAAAAGTGTTCATAACATGAATATATTTATCCATCTCCACCAAATGTACTATTTTACTTATTGTTTCTATAGATGATTATAGAAAGCTGTAAACATTCAAATTTTACAAATAAAATTCTAATGAATTTCAAGGTGCAATTGCAAAATTTGCAGCCAACTCTTAAGTCTATGGAAAGTAATGTTTGAGAACTACTGTAATCACTTGCAAAACCACTGGTAAATGAGGATCTGGCAGAGTGTGGCAAGTTAATATTTGAAGAGAAAAGTGACAAGCAGGGTGACTGGATAAGTTCTTCAAAAGAGAATGATTTGAATTGCAAAGGAATTCCTTTAGGAATTCCTTTAGGAAAATAATGAACCCTTGAGTAATATTGCAAGAAAACAACCCTCTTGTATGATCCTGCTGTCGAGCTTGAGGTAAAAACACCATACAATTTTGTGTGAATAAATTTTTTTTAAGGACACAATAGATTTTTTGGGGGTAAATTCTAAGAATTGGCATATGGTTGTAAATATAACCTCTATTTCACTAAATAGAACATAAACGTATTCAAAAATTTTTAAATTTTGTATTTCAAACTAAAGTCTCATTCATACATTTTTTTTTTACTATATATGTAAAATTTTGCCTTGGTTTTAAGGGAGGTTACTTAGATGTCTTTCCCCTAGACACTATGAAAATTGAATAATGAGAAATCTCTATATATGAGCCAGTGTGTGTGTATGTGTTTAGCTATGTAGGTTAAACCCATTTTTTTTTCCAGGAAAGAATAATTTCTTGATTTGTCTATGCAGTAAAGAAGTTTCCATTGCCTGGGCACTTTCTGTATACCTACAATCAAATAATCTTTTTTTATAACAGTAGACAGGCATGCCTATTTAATCACTTTCATATCATAAGGAACTTAACATAAATTAACTTTAACTCAATAGCCAAAAAGCAAATAATTTGACTTAAAAATGGGCAAAATACCTGAAAGGACATTTTTTTCAAAGAAAATATACAGATGGCCGATAGGCACATGAAAAGATGCTCAACATTATAAATCATCAGGTAAATGCAAATCAAAACCCCTATGAGATATCACTTCACACCTGTTAGGATGGCTTTTATTAGAGAGACATCAGATAACAAGAGCTGGTGAGAATGTGGAGAAAAGGGAACTCTTGTTACATCACTGCAAGGAATATAAATTGATATAGCCACTATGGAAAACAGAACAGTCTCCTCAAAAAGTTAAAAATAAAACTACAATATGATCCAGAAATCTCACTTCTGGGTATTTATCTAAAAGAACTGAAATCTGTATCTCAGAGATATCTGCATTTCCATGTTCATTGCTCCATTATTCACGATAGCCAAGGTACAGAAACAATCTAAATGTCCACTGACAGATGAATAAA
This sequence comes from Phocoena sinus, assembly GCF_008692025.1. Classification (NCBI taxonomy): domain Eukaryota; kingdom Metazoa; phylum Chordata; class Mammalia; order Artiodactyla; family Phocoenidae; genus Phocoena; species Phocoena sinus. The sequence goes on from NC_045769.1 coordinate 40,112,625, forward strand.
GAAGATGTGATATATAGATATCACATTATGTATATATATATATATATATATATACACACATTGTATATATAATACATATATATATATATATATATATATATATACACACCCACATAATGGAATATTATTCAGCCATGAGAAAGAAGGAAATCTTACCATTTGCAACAACAGAAATAATCTAGAGGATATTATCCTAAGTGAAATTAGCCAGACGAAGACAAATACTCTATGATCTAACTGATACACAGAATCTAAAAAAGCTGAACTTGCAGAAAAATAAAGTCAAATGGTGGTTAGCAGGAGCTGGGGTTGGGTGGTGGGAAAGATGGAGAGATGCTAGACAAAGGGTACAAGCCTTCAGTTATAAGATGAATAAGCTCTGGGCTTCCCTGGTAGCACAGTGGTTAAGAATCGGCCTGCCAATGGGTTTGAACCCTGGTCCAGGAAGAGACCACATGCCACAGATCAACTAAGCCCATGCGCCACAACTACTGAGCCTGCACTCTAGAGCCTGCGAGCCACACTGCTGAAGCCCACGCACCTAGAGCCTGTGCTCCACAACAAGAGAAGCCTGCGCACCACAGAGAAGAGTAGCCCCCGCTCACCACAACTAGGGAAAGTCCGTGCGCAGTAACGAAGACCCAATGCAGCCAAAAAAAAAAAAAAAAAAGCCCTTGACAAATTATTAAAAAAAAAAAAGATGAATAAGGTCTGAGGATACAATGTACAGCATGGTGACTCTAGTTAATAATACTGCGTTGTGTACTCTAAATTTGCTGAGACTTAAATGTTATCACCACATACAAAAATAACGTAACTATGGAAGGTGATAGATGTGCAAATTAACCTAATTGTGGTAATCAGTTTACAAAGCATATGTATGTAAAACCCATCACATCCTACACTTTAAATGTGTACAGTTTTATTTTTCAATTATCCTTCAATAAAGCTGAAAAAATAAAAAATACTCCCACAATCACTTTAATAGGAAAATATATGTATTATATTTTAAAATTGTTTAAAATATTCCCCTTTTTAATGTGTTTTCCCTTTAAACAGAAAAATTCAGAAGGTAATGAGGAAATAATATTGTAATATATACCTATACTGTAGGTAATAATATGCTCATAGTATTGCCATCTAGTAACAAGCACTTGTAACACTGTAGTATGTTAACATCTTTCCTTCCAGTTGTTTTTCTACGTGTAACAATATTGAATTTGTATCATTGTTATCTTGGAATTGTTCTTAAAGTCTCAAAACCAACCAAGCAAACAACCAAACCTCCAAACTAACAACAAACAAATAAAAAAATGCACAGGTAGCATGTATATCCACTTTACAAGAGCTTTCAAGGTGGCATCAATAATATTTCCATAAGATTATTAAGGTGACAGAACTAGCCCCCTACCCTTCATCCCTCTTCCTTTCCCTAGTCTATATGAATACTTTACTCAAGGGATCTTATGAACTTTTAGAGATGTGAGCTGTTGGCCTCCTCAGAGGAATGACACGTGCAGCACGGTTCCAATAGAATACCTTGTAAGCTTGGAGGGGGAGGGGTGACCAGGAAAGGGGAGATAGGTATCTTATTCCCCAGCTGGGCACTTATGCATCAGATGTAGTGACCTGGCCTCTGTGCCTTTTTGAAGTGGGAGTGGGGAAAATAATTCAAGAGTGGTTGGGGCAGGACGATAGAGAAGTAAAGCTGTTTTTCACTCTCACTTTTATTGGGATGAAGATGTGTCCTTTTCTAGTGGGTCAAAGGAACATCAAGGAAAGCATCTGAGGTCAGTAGTCTGTTTCATGGCCCACCTGAGAGTACTGGCCTTTGGGAAGGGGACGCCTGATGAAGGGTTTTGGGTGAATGCTAGTGGAGTTAAGAAGCAGCTAAACTGGAGTGAATTCCCCATGTCAGCAGACTGCTCAGTGAGGGCGTTTCTCTCAGGGCCTGCTGAGAACCTGTACCAGAAGCCCTTGGGAGCATTATAGCTGTGAGGGGCTAGAGCAGCTGCATTAATAGTATACCTTTGTTCTATTTCTGTAATCTCTCTTCCTACCCATTTCTGGAAGTGCTAGAAGCAAATCAGCAAAGAAGAGGGGAAGAGCAAAGGAGAGCCCTTGTCTCCATTCCAAGCTCCCTCCTGCTGGGGGAAAGGCCAAGATGAACACAGAACTGAAGGCAAGATTGAGATTTTAAACTCTATTAGACTAGACTGAAATTCTTAACATTTGAGAATGACTGGAAGCTATAGGATCTGTCTGAGATGTCATTAAAGGATGGGAAAAGGAAATTCAACAGACTGTGCTCGAAGGCAGTGAATGGAGAAAAATAAAACCACACCATCTTTGTATCCCACTGAGTCAGGGCTGTTCAATGGGCCAGTCTTATGTGCACAGAGACAGCTGAGGTTACACTGTTGATTTCACAATGTTGTTTTGCTTTTCAAAATTTAACTGTGGTGTCAAAATATTTTTCTATAATATTAAAAAGTCTCTTATTTATGTGCATTTATGTTTTGAGGTGGTTATAAAGCCTCAACTCACAGAGGAGAGGGTAGCCTTACTCGTCTTGCTGCTGATACTCAAAGAACAGGACACTTGATCCTCCAATCCTGAAATTACCTCCTTAGAGAGAAGGTAGTGGAGAAGGGGTGTGTTTGTGTGTGTGTGTGTCCGTGTCCTCCCTTATCTGTCCTAGTATCTTTCGTGGTAGCACACTGAAATAAGATGTTTTACATAAAGTAAAAGGAATTAAACATAATATTAAAAGACAATGTGGTCTATTATATAGACTGTCTTCAACTAGTTCTTTATTCCTCCAATTTTACTGTTTTAAATAAAGCAGTGCATAAACATCTTTGTGTAGAAAATTTCACTTCATTTAGGATTATTTTCTCAGGATGGATATCTGTAAATTGCAACTAGAATAGATAGAATACATTAAAAAAATGCTGATTATATATAAAAATATCCTCTTAGGGATTTGATATGAAAGAAAATGAAGACAACAAAAATCATGTTACATACCATCATCCAGAGAAGGGCATTACAACTATTTTCTTAAAATATTTTGCCTATGCTTAAATATTTTAAAAGTGAGATCATGATATAAGGTAAGATGTATATACTACTTCTCCCCAATTAATATTATATCATGAGAATTTTTCCACACCAAATATTTTTTGAAAAGTTGGTTTTAAAGACTAAATAGTATTTTACTGATTTGATTTACAAAACTTTAGTTTTCTTTTTCTTTATCATGAATAGTTAGATTGTTTCAATTGTTTGGGGATTATGATGCTGCATTGAACATCCACGAATAAAACTTTTTCGCATATATATATGATTTTTTCTTTAAACTGGAGTCCTAGAAATGGAATTCTTGCATCAAAAGTCAGGAATATTTTGCTACCTTGCTTTCAAGAAAGTAAGTACCGAATTTTCAGTCCTACAATTTATGAGAGGCATATATTTTTATTCTTATTTATACCCCACTTGGCATTGAAAATTACATGAAAAATTTTGCAAGTTTCATGAGGAAAACTGATATCATTTTAATGTTCATATCTTTGATTATTAATGAGGTTGAACTTTTCATTGAATGTTTATTAGCCGTTTGTGTTTCCTCTTGTGTGTTCTCTGTTCATGGTTTTTGCTAATTTAGCTATTTGATGCATTTGCATTTTAAAAGAGGAACTCATTAACACAAATAAATCACTAATTAGTGAACCTATGTAGGAGATGCTTTCCAAGCAGAGGGGGATCTTTCTTGTTTGCCTACTCTTTAAAAAAATATATTTGATAAAAAAAAATATTGGTTATCTACTTGGTATAAGGAACTGTGCACTGTGGGAAATAAATTGGAGAACAAAAGTTTCTGGCCTTCGAGGAAGAGACTTGTATGGCTCGAGTTTATATGACTGTGTCTATTGCTTCTAAAAGCTTACCGACTTCTCATTAAGAAATTATACAAACTAACTGTTAGAGAAAATATGAGTAATAACAAAAACGAGAGAATAATTACTCATAATTCTTTCACCTTAATGTATCACGTTTATACTTCTTAGCTTTTTATTTTCTTTGCATTTTGATATAGATGTAATCAGACTTTACATAGTACTTGCATCTTGCTCTTTTCTACTTCACATTAGAGCTTAACCTAGTCTTTTGTTAGTAGATGTCATTATTCTAATGACTGGATCTCTCTATAATTTATTTAATTGTACTCATGTTTGGGGGCATTGAGATTTTTCCCTTTTTTCAGTATAATTTCTTTAGGTCTGTTCTATATTTCTTGGCAACTTAATTTTTTTCACTTAATAGTGTATGATGGGCATACTACTGAACTATTTGCATTTAAAATATAAACTTAATAGACAAAGCTAATTAGAAAGACATAAGGAGTGACAAAGAATGATTTGGAAAATCATGCCACTTTTTACAGGTAATAATTTTTTGGATAGTTGCCTTGTGTATCCCAGACCACACCACAATAACTGCTACTTGTGTTTTTGTTGCCTTGGAGAGAGCTGTAGACTCAGTGATAGGAGACCCGGTTCATACTTCCCCACGTGATCTTGGCTAAATTATGCTTTTACAGTCTCTGTTGTGTCTCCATAATGTATAACTTCTAAAGCCTGCACTGCAAGATATTGTTATGAGGATTAAATAAAATAGCGTAAGTGCCTACTATAATATGAGCTCCAAATTGGTTCAAGTTAATGTTAGAGTCCTCCCTCCCTCATTTAATCCCTCCCTTTCATTTTGGCTATTTGGGAGGAAAACTGGAGCTTGAGTTGGTTTCAAGGGTTAGATTTTTTTATTCCTTTTTTGCAAATTCTTGTAGGAATAGGCTGTTAATCGTGGCTGAGCCTTAAGTTTTCTTGAACCACCCCCCCCAAATATAGTAATAACTGATTTTCAGTAATTCAGTAAAATTTCAGTTTACTCTAAGGCAATGTGTGAATACAATTTCAGTTCAAAGAAATATTTTCTTTGGTTGACATTTGCCAGAGTATCTCAGGCAGAGCCAGGATTCTGAGTCACAGCTCATGAGGCTGCTGCTTTTTCATGAAGCCAGGCTCCTGCCTCTCCTTTGTATCTACTTCTACTAGACTTTATTCTCCCTGATCATGTCCTTAGAATTTGTCCTTTACATATTTTGCTGATCAGATGAGTAAGATTTTTGACACAACTTGAACAGAATTACTCAAGATATTCTATCCTAATTCCACAGTAATATAGCTAAAGTTACATCTTAGGAGGTAAAATGAAATTTTAAAAGTGCACCTGCTCACAATACCTTTCATTTTCATGAGAGAAATGACACCTATATATGTGGTTTTCCTATCAAACACAAAGGCATTACAGAAATAAAATGGGAAATCCCTGTTCTGGAAAATCTGCTTTCAGTTTTAGAACCCAAAGTTAAAGGGAAACTGAAATTTAATCTGTAGTAAATGTGTCCTTCACTATATAGCATGTGCTTTACTGGACATGAGCCAGATTATAATGTCAATAGTTTGCATATGAGCAAAATGAAGGAATATAACACATATATACTCAGAAATAAAAGCCATTTCTCCCAGGTGATTTTGAAAAAGTAGAGATGCCGTGAAATTTATTGTTTAAAAAAGAAAAGCATGTTTCGATATAATTATCGTATGTTGTGTATAGCTTATATTTTTCTTTCTCTGTGTTAGTACGATAGTGGATAAGGAGGGAAGGTAATGAATTCTATTGAGTTACCGAGATAGAGTGTGTGTAGGATAGGATGAGGGGGAGGGGAAGGGTGAAGGCATAGTGAGAGGGCAAAGCCTGGATTGTGCTCCAGAGTTGGATGACTTCACCAGATCCCATCTCTGTTCTGAACTACCTGCTTGACCCTGGGCAAGCTAATTAAATTCTCTAAGCCTCAGTTTCTTTACTTTTAAAATTGGATAATGATAATACCTACCATATACTGTTGCTATGAAGTGAAATTACTTTGGCAGGGTGCCACACAGTAAGCATTCTTGTAGTGGAAAGTTATTGTTATTCTTAATAAATTGTAGCATCTCATATTTTACTATAAAGTAATCTGTTTAACACTAGGGGTGGTTAGTAGTTTGATGCTTAATAAATTCAAAGGAATAACTAATGATTTGGTTATTAAAGAGCTGGTCCCAAACTACCCATCCTATCCAAGTTACAGGGAGGGCTAAAATACAATACAGAACTTAGCTATTATATATAAAAAGTGATAGTAAAAGCAAATTGTGGGAGAAATTTATTTGCATATTTAAAGAATTATGCTGTCAGGAGTTTCAATATTCCTTAGTGCCTGTTTCTTTTGAAGTACAAATTTTCAAAGAAGAATATTGAATACTCTAATTCACTAGTACCTTGGTGCAAATGATTTTTATCAGTCCTATTTCTTTCTTCAACTGGAAAGGATTGCATGAAACCACTTGGGGAAAGAATGAATAAAATAGAGGCATGGAGAAAGTGGGAAAAGAAGGTAGAAAGGAGAGAAGCAAGAACTGTCACGCAAGTTTCCTAGTTCATAATTTTACTGTCAACAATGTACAGAAAAATATTTTGTACAGAAAAAAATATTTTGCTTGATTTTTCTATTATTTCTTTAAAAATTCTCAAGAAAATGTCATATAAATTGCTTGGGAAAACTGTTTTCAAGATTAAGCCTTTTGAAAAGAACATGCAATGATACAAAAATTATTCTTGAGTCTAGCATCTGCTTGAGTTAACAATCCAAACTCACTCCTTTCATTCTGAGCTAAACTTTTTTTCTTAAATAAACTCTTTATTTTAGAATAAACTTAGATTTAGAAAAAAAGTTGTAAAGATAGTACAGAGAGTTCCAAATACTCTTCACTCAGCTTCCCCTAATTTTAACATCTTACATAACCATGGTACATTTGTCAAAACCAAGGAATTCACACCGGTATGATGCTGTTAACTAAACTCTAGACTTTATTTGAATTTCAACTTTCTATTAGTGTACTTTTTCAGTTTCAGGATTCAACTGGGACATCAGATTGTGTTTAGTCTTCTCTGGTCTGTTATAGTTTCTCAGTCTTTCCTTGTGTATTAGTTTCCCATTGCTGCTGTAACAAATAACCACAAATTTAGTGGCTTAAAACAATGCAAATTTATTATCTTACATTTCTGGAGGTCAGAAGTCAGAAAGTAGGGTAAAATTTCACTGGGATAAAATTAGGCTGTCCACAGGGCTGTGTTCCTTTCTGGAGGCTCTAGGGGAGAATCCATTTTCTTGTCCTTTCCAGCTTCCAAAATCTGCTCACGTTGCTTGGTTTATAACCCCCTTTCATCTTCAAAGCTGGCAATGTCTAGTCAAGCCTTTCTTACAATGCCATCTCTCTGGTTCTGACCCTTCTGTCTCCCTCTTTCCCATTTAAAGATCCATGTGATTATATTGGAATCACCATAGTAATTCAGGATAATCTCCTTATCTTAAAGTCAGCTGATTGGTAACCCAAATTTCACCTACAGACTTAATTGCCTATTAAGATATATTTGGTGGGCCATTATTCTGCCTATTACAGCCCACCTTCCGGCTCCCAAAGACTCATGTCTGTTCCACATCCAAAATATATTCATCCAAAGGTCTTCAAAGCATCAAGTCCAAAATATCATTGCTTAAAAGTTCCTAGTCTCATCAGCTACATCATCTAAATCAGTTAAGAGTAAGGCTCTGTGCAGAATCCATCTGGGGCACAATTTCTCTCTGTGAACAGGAAACTCAGGAAACAAATTATTTACTTCCAAAATACAATGGTGGGAGAGAAATAGGATACCATAGCTATAGATGTTTGATTCAAGAGAGGAGAAAATAGAAGAAAAAAAGGAGTTGTAGGGTATTCTAACCTTTAAACATTCATATTATCCTGTTGCCCTAATATGCCCACAGTCAGGTCCTGAGCATTCTGCCCAGGTGACCAGGTGCACCAGCATGGTAAGGCTGGCCCCTGCCACAAGTTCCCCTTATTGCCCTCCCCTGACAGTGACCTCATGATATTCAAATGCACTAATGAGATCCCCTCATGCCTTCTCTTGCCTACTTCACCCTGGGACCCAATAAAGGCACTTGCCCACAGGCCCTTGTTCTCTCTTGGCTCCCCACCTGCTTGGATGAACTTGCTCTTTGGTGCTCCCTCCTGTGTCACCCCCCTCCTGGAGTACAGCAACTGTGTCTCTGGGACCTGAGAGTATTATAAACTTTGTTTTTTTCCTTCTCCTCTCTCTCCTCTTGTGGTCACACTTGACTGACCACCTTATAAAAGAATATAAAACACATAGGTCCCAAGCAATTAAAAAATCCCTCGTGGCTTTTCATTCTGCCCTCTGGGTTTAACATTTTACCCTTGGAGTCATCCTTCCTTTTTCATAAAAGGTAGCGCATGTTTACAGCTGGGTAGCTTTATCAGTCTGTTTCTTGCCTGAAGAATTCTGGAGATCTGACAGTCTTCTCACATTTTGTACTTTCTGTCTCTTTTAGTCCAAACTTACCGAGTTTCTGCTGGTGTAAAATTCTCAAGGACCTAACAGCATCACGGTTTTAGCTCAATGAGACCCATGCCTGACTTCTAACCTACAGGGCTGTCAGATAATAAATTTGTGTTGTTTTAAGCCACTAAGTTTGTGGTAATTCATCACTGCAGCAATAGAAAACTATTCCAAATGGATTTAGTGAGATGGAGGTTATTGGTGATATTGATAAAGGCTATTTCAAGGAAATGAGAAATGGAAGGCTGTTTAGAGGGGATTCAAAAGAGAAAGAGAGAAGAACAATTGGAGAGAGTGTGTACAGACCATCCTTGAGTTTTCCTACATACTTCATACTTTCTTACCTCTGCTTTAGCTCATTACCTTCCTTAACTGGCTTGTACTTCCTACCTTAATTCCACTCCATTTTTGTGCTTAATTCCTATCACTAAACCCTCCCTTACTCTCTCAGTCTAGATTAGCTCTCTCTCTTTGGGTTCCTATCACCTGGACACTTACGACATTGTAGGATATAAACTCTCTCACCACTAAACTCCTTTGTATGCTCAGCACTGAGCAGAGCACTTAACTGGAGCTGATGTCAACAAACGCTTATTGAATTAATAATTATTTGGGGGGCTCTTGCACATTGATAAATTCAGCAGTTATAAAGTATACCTATTTCTCTATGAATTTTATTATTTCTATTCTTTAGGTACAGTTCGGTAGTTAGGTTTCTAGCCACATACTTGGTAAGGGGCTTCCCTGGTGGTGCAGTGGTTGAGAGTCCGCCTGCCGACGTAGGGGACACGGGTTCGTGCCCCGGTCTGGGAAGATCCCACATGCCGCGGAGCGGCTGGGCCCGTGAGTCATGGCCGCTGAGCCTGCGCATCTGGAGCCTGTGTTCCGCAATGAGAGAGGCCACAACAGTGAGAGGCCCACGTACAGCAAAAAACAAACAAACAAACAAAAAACTTGGTAAGGTAAGCAAAAAGATTAACAAACAGAAAAAATACCTAACAAATTTCAATCAAATTCTAGCTCAGCACATAAAATCTATTTGCTTAGGTGAAAGCTCTTTCTCAGGGAAATATTTGGAGATCATTATCCCTAGTTTCAAAAGTAAATTTCCAGGTAAGTCCCAAGTTATGGCTTTCCTTGGGAAAAAAAAAAATTATAAAACTGAATATGAAGCTATTTAAATTTCAGGAAAGAGAATGCTAGGAAATGCTATAAACATTTGAAAGCTTAAACACACTTGCATTGAAAGCTTAAACACACACAGACATAGGAACTAGAAACTTAAACCAATTACGATAATCAGGAAGCAGAATTTACCCAAATAAACAGAAAACATGATTTTAGCTTTAAGGTGTTGTTATAGAATTTTACTTCCTTGAACTTTTAAGCTTTCTCACTTGTTCCTCTCAATTCCCTATACTTCCTCTCAGCAATGCACCCCTTCAGTAGACAAAATATCCTGTGGCTTCAGAAACCACATTGTTCAGTTAATTTTTCCTGCCCTCTCACCATGCAGCAATTCCCACACTTTGTCTTTTTATTATCTGATAGGCACTGAAATTTGCTTTGAGTAAGCACCACCATCTTACATAATGAGGAGTCTTTCATCTTGCAACTACACCCCTTTGAAACAACCTGGAACAAGGAAGAAAACAAGCAGTGTTTCTGAACAGCCTGGAACACAGTCACAAACACCAGACTCTATAATTCAAAGAATTACTCTTGGAGAGTGCCTTAGGCCCTCCCTGAGTTCTTTTTACTTTGACATAGTCCATTTATCAATATATCCTGAGAACATTAATGACTAATGTCATAAAACAATAACCAATATTAATGATATGATGATTAACAATAACCAATATTAATGATATGATGATTTTGAGTAATAAGTACAAGTTAACTCGTGTTCTGTAAATTAGAATAAATTATAACAGGAAGTAGGCAGTTCATCTCTGGAAGAGCGCCATCCAAAACGGTTGAAATAGAAGAAGTTTGAGCACTTAAGAAATGGGATTTATTCGTTTACAAAATACATTCTTGTGGAACACATCATTTTCTAATAATGCAGAGCAAATTTTTCATTTGATTCACCAGCAGTACCTTTTCATTTAAAATTTACTTTACTTTTAACGTTAAATGTGTTTTTGCAACAGTTTGGAGATGACTGAAGAAATCCCAGGGCATCATGAAACCTACTGGGGTCCACATGATGCAATGGCTATAGAAAGAAAGTCTGGCGGTTGAGTCAAAATTAGCCTAAGTGACTGAATCCAGGTAGCTTGGGTTCCACTTATGGCTCTGCCGCTGTTGAGCTGTGTGAACTTTTGAACTACATTACTGGACTCTGCCTTAGTTTCCTCATTTGTGAAAAGAGGATAATAAATGTAGCTGCCGCTTAGTGTAGGACACAAAGTAAAACAAAATGAATTCTACTTGTTATAACTTTTTCTGTATATTTTTAGTTTTATTAGTCAGAAACACATCCATTAGGGGCATGGAGAGAAATCAGAGATGATTACAAAATCTTAGCACTGGAAGGGAACTTAAAAATTATTCAGTGAAAGGAATTTAGAAACTATCTAATACAACTTTCACCTAATGTAGGAATCGTTTCTCAAATTCCCTGATAGTCATTTAACATCTGCATGGAAAATTCGTGGAAGGGAGCTAACTCTTTTAGGCGCCTTTTTTGTGTGTGGCATGGCTCTGCTGGCTGCATCCATTCACTCTAGTCTACCCTTAGAGCAACACAGAATAAAAATACTCACCCTTTATGGAAGTGCAGGCAGCGTTCCAGGTAAGGTACTATATACCTTACATGAATCCTTGCTACTCCTTATAATAACCTTACAGAATTGATATTCTTAGAGATTAAAAAATTGAGGCACAGCAGGCCAAAGATCTTTTCTGAGGTCACATAGTTAATATGTTTTAAAATGATGAAGTATTCTTATGAGTAATAGCCCTCTAAAATATTTGAAAATATGTATTAGTTTACTGTAAGCTCTCTTTCCTACAGAAAGCAGTTTGTCAACTATTCCTTATATGATATGAGGAGTGCATTTCCTATTTGTCACTCTTCCATGAATACTTAAAAAATTTTAATAGTGCTCTTTTTCCAAAAAATTTTTATTTATTTTTGGCTGCGTTGGGTCTTCATTGCTACATGCAAGCTTTCTCTAGTTGTGGAGAGCGGGGGCTACTCTTTGTTGTGGTGCACGGGCTTCTCATTGTGGTGGCTTCTCTTGTTGCAGAACATGGGCTCTAGGGTGCACAGGCTTCAGTAGTTATGGCGTGTGGACTCAGTAGTTGTGGCTTGTGGGCTCTAGAGTGCAGGCTCAGTAGTTGTGGCACACAGGCTTAGTTGCTCCAAGGCATGTGGGATCTTCTCGGACCAGGAATCGAACCCATGTCCCCTGCACTGGCAGGTGGATTCTTAACCACTGTGCCACCAGGGAAGTCTCTAATATTGCTCTAAAATGTGACACCCAGGCATGAATATTCTTCTCCACATAGATATTATCTATCCTGATTTGGCTATTATTCTATTATACCACCTAAGACTTTTTGTTTTTTTTGCAGCTGTATCAAATTGTTGACTAATGTTCAGCTAAAGCTTCTAGGTTTTTTTCCCCTTAATAAAAATGCTATCAAGACTGATCTCTCCCATCTCGTACACATGATGCAGGGAGTTTGTTCATTAGTTTGTTTTTTATTCATAGCATATCTGTTAATTTCATTTTATGGGTTTCATCTCAGTGTTCTGCCTTGTCAAGATCATTTCGAATCTTAATTGTGTCGTCCAAAACATTAGCTCTGCCTTTCAGCTTAGTGTTATTTGCAAATTTGATAACATCCTTTCCATGCCTTCATCCAGGCTGTTGATAAAAATATTGAATAGGAAAGAGGTAAAGATAAAATTCTGTAGCATGCTACCAGAGACATTTTAGCTAATGATGTTCCATCTAAATGAATAATAGTCTAGCAATAAAACATGCAGCTTTTAAAATAGTATTTATTGTTTCAAAACCTTAAATTTATTATATAATGCATCATTGTGATCTACTCCAGTCATCATTGCTATCCAACCAGGTAGACAGAGAAATTAGATTCAAGAACAACAGGCAAAAGGGGTAAGTGACTGCTGTGTGCTGGGATTTTAGGAGCTTTGGAAAGGCACCCCCAGGTTTCTCCTCATTCAATTCATGACTATAATGAATTCAAAGGAACTTTATTCTTGTCACTTAAGTACAATAGGTGTTTGTGAGCTATTAAAAATGACAATCTTTTGTATCTTTTCATCATAGCACTTATCACCATACTATTATGTTCTACTTACTATCTTCTTTATTTTCTCTCCCACCATAGGGCAGGAATTTTTTTTCCTGTTTGCTCACTGTTATTTTCTAGAACCAAACCACATGGTCGATGCTTATAGTAGATTCTCAAAAACCTCTAAATAAATGAATAAAAATCTTTAAGGTTTATAGGTCTGTTAAGTTTTGCATAAATGTGTTTTAGAGCTTACAGAGCAAGTTTTTATCAATTCAACTTTATCAAGTCAGTGAATGTCTGTGGACCAAATAAATGTGAGCTCTCTGCTACTGACCTCTGCCCTCACCCCTTGTGTCCTCTGTCACCCTTCCTTTTACTGACCCAGCAGGTAGGGAGCATGTTCTCCCACTTTCCTAACACTTTCTCCAGTGGCCCAGGTCTAAGGCTGGCTCTCTACTCTAGTCACAATTTAAGTTTGTCTTCCAGTGATCAGTCTAGTCTTATAGCTTTTCTGAAATGAAAAACATCTTGCCTGAGGCAGATGCTGAGAGCCTGCCTGCAGTTTCCATTATTGTTCATTTGCATTCTTTGCTGCTTAGATTCTCCCATTATCCGCTTAGATTCCTAAATAGGGATGCATATCTCCTTCATTTGGTATCTCAATATGCTGCTTGCCCATAGCTTCACTGCAGATGCCGTAAGCTCCCAGGCCAAAATGTAGATGCCTTAAGCTCTGGGCTCAGTTGGGTCTGACCAAGCCCTTGTCCCTCTCATTAACTGCCCTATCTCATATTCATCTGCAATGATCTCAACGTACTGCAGACAGGGACAGAGTGGGAGGAAACATGAGGTCATTGATAGCTGGAAGAAAAGACATTTAAAAGCCAACTATGACTACCACTTGGTTTTGCACAGAAGGCCCCTACTTATATTATTACTAAAATAGTTTGTATATGTACTCTTTTGAATATGATCAGGAAGTAAAATACATGTAAAGCACCAAAATAATTTTTTTTCTTTTTTTAGGCTGGAGAAAGAGAAGTAACCTAATTATTGTTTTCAACTACATGACGGATTGTGTCCATCTGTTTTTGTCCTCCACCAGGAATAGAACTGGAGGAAACAGACTTAATCTGTAGCCTGAGTTTTGTAGTTTAAACAGAAAGGAAAATTTCCTGACAGTGAGTTGTGGATTATGGAATTTGTTTCTTCTGAGATTTAGTTTTCCATCTGGTTAGAATAGTTTGATGCAGTTGTCTGTCTCCGAAGGTAGCAGAAGTGGGTGTACATGGCGGTTAAATGACCTCTCAAACATTCTTATTCCTAAGAATTTATGATTAAGTTAAAAAAAACTGCAATGGCTTTATGGTTTCCTAACATTTTTAATGTAGGATAATATTATAATTTATTGGGGGAGTACATTTAAAAATAACTTCAATATCAATGTTCAGCCACTTCTAGAGTGTCAGAGGGCAGATCTTTGAATTTTGAAAAGATTGAACATGGTTTACCAAAATGTATTTCTGGGTTTGCCCTAGATGAAGTTGTTATTTATTCAGTTATGTTTTATTTCTAAAATTGAGTTTGAATTTGGCAATACTTCATGTGTAAGTATTTAGGTTAGACAATATCAATGACAGTGACCTTAATGCCCAGCATCTTTGCCCATGAGTAGAAAGAAAAGCTTTATCATAGATAATGGTAATAGAAATAAAAACAACCCAGTGACTGAATTATACAATAAGGTTATTTAAAACATATGATATAGTTAGAGAATAACTGAACTAGAAATAAATTCCAATAGAGGAAGGAAGATGAGATTCAAAGTGACCTCAGGGTTACTCTAGACATCTACGTAAACATCAAAGTATTGAAAATCTGCTAAACCCACATATGGCACCTGCATAAAAGCAATGGCCTCAAAAATAAGTGCAAACTGTTAAAAATGTGAACTTTTGAATCTTGATAGAAAATGTGAAATGTTAAAGACTTATAATTAAAGAAGAGACTTTAGATAGTAGGTGAAGTACTGATAACCACACTAACTTGCATTAAGATATCTGTGTGCCTTTCAAGTTAGAAGATGGCTGCTATATTTACTTTCTTGATTGTATTTGAAATTCAGTTTACACAAATGGAAAAAGACCAATTTAATTTATACCAACAACCATGTTTTAATAATTTAATTAACACATTTTAATTAAAAATTTTTGAAAGAATTCTAAAATTATGCTAAAGAGTGATATTTTTATAATTTAGAAAATGTGAATTAATCTTCAGGTTAGATTGTTCTTTCTTAGATATACAAAGGAATGCAAAGCCTCTTTAGACATATCTAGAACAGGTGACATTGTTAGGGATTTTACTGGGGTGATGTTTTCCCTTCTTCTTAGCTTTGTTTTAAAAAGGAAATGATTCAGGAATGTGTCAGTCAGGGCATATAGAATATCTTCCTGAAGAATAGAAATTAAAATTTGAGAAATCTTTCAGGTATTACACACATGTTAAAAAAAAATCTCTAAGAGTTTCACGATTCCAGGCAGCACTGGGGAGTTGCAGGTACAAGTCACAAATCATATGTGGCTGAAGCTCGTGTCCTGTGCCTATTCCCACCATAACTCTCATCATGTTTTCAGTACAAGTAGCAAATTGAGAGGATGTGGCATATACTTTGGAATAGGACATTCTGGATTTGTATGTGATTAGAAAGTTTTAAGGATACAATTGTAAGGAGTCCTATTTCATGTGTTTGAAAATTGAATGGTTTGGGTGAGGAACTCAAACTGAGAAATCATTCTCTATCATTGAAAAATAATCTTATGAGGTCATATTTAAATATGCTAACAAAGGTAGATTTTAGCTAGAAAAAGATGAGGTAAGAAAGAGTTTTGAGAATGAATCTATTACAAGACCCATTATTATATAAACTCTTAAAACTAGAAAAAGCTGTGAAGATTTTAATACCTTCTGGCATACTGCTAGTTGTCCCCCTTACAAAATCTATTTCTTTCTTCTTCCTGGGCACATGGTCACACACAACCTTACCCGGCCTCCTTTGCTGCAACCACCCTACCAAGCTGGCCATTCACCTTGGAAGGTGTGTGAGAGACAAAAATACCTACTTTTTAGACCCACTGTATTTAGGAGTCTCTTGAATACAGAAACTTATTTGTCATCTAACTTATAATACATTATAGACAAATATTTCAAACTAAGAAAAAATATGAGGGTGAGATGCTAAATCATTTTGATGAGGAGGATGATAATGAGGATTAATAAGAAAGGCTTTAAGTTATACTCATGTTTATATCTCTTTACTCCTTTTTCCATCCTATTCACTGTCTGCAGGAGACCAGTCTATATGGATTATAGAAACAGACTTTCTTGCTCTCTGGTTTCTGGTTGGGTTTAATCAATAGGGAGTCTTGGCAAAGGATCAGAGGTATATGAAGGAGGTCAGGGTATTTACTTCCCTGGCTCCTTCCATGTAAGGGTGACTTTGGCTGTTTTCATTAGTCAAACTGAAGGCAACTTGCTTCTTTCAAGGCAGCCTCCCCTACACGAGTCTCTCCTCTTTTACAGTAACTGCTCCCTCTCCTGTCCCTTTGAAGTTAATAAACCTAGGTTACAGAACCATCCTTTGTGGCTCCTCTTACTCTGTCAACACCTTTATGAATAGTCTCTTTGTAATTAAACTCTCCCTGAATTATCTTGAGTGCCCCATCTGTTTCCTGTTGGGAACCTAACTAAAACACTATTTGTGTATCGTTCTTTTAAGTATAATGTTATCTGAATGCTAGGAAATTATTTGTGATCAGCTTGAAATTGCTTTATTTTTATGAAGACGTTATTATAATTGAATGGAAATTGGAGGGGAAGCATGCAATTTACATTCTAGGTAGCTAAACCTACATAACTACAATCATTTTATAGTGAAAACCTGACTTAGAGTCTTGTTTTCTTTCTGTAGAAGAAGACTACTTAAATTACAGAGTGCTTGGGAAAAACCAACCCACCAAACAAACAAAAAGACTTCTAGGGAATAGCACTGAAACTAGTCTATTCTAGGAAGTGATAGCTCATGTCCCTTCGTGGCTCACAGAGGCTGGCAGTAGAAATAGTATCCTCAGGAAACTGGTTGTATATCTTGGTCCTTAAATGCTGTGGAAAAACAAACAGTTGTGCAGTGGGTTTTATCAGCCATTAACATTGGATTAGTCAAGATTCTTTCATTTTGAAAAGAGACTAAACCCAACTAGACAATTAGATTGTTGATTAGGTTTAACAAAAAGTTATTTTTCTGCTTAAGTAACTGGGAAGTCCAAGGATCAATGTCTAAGACATCATGGGGACTAGACATTCCTTCTTTCTGATTTCTTCTCTCTGGTTTGTTCTGGGTACTGACTTCATTGAGGCAGTGTTCTTCTGTATGTGAGGAAGGTGGCTGCTGACAGTCTTAACAAAATATGCATATTTATGGCCTGTGATCCCATGGAAATAGAGCCCCTTTCCCTTTCAGAGTTCATAACATCAGATCTCATGGAGGGACTGTGATTGGCTCCACCTGGTTCAAGTTTCTAGTTCACAACTGTGTGGATGGGAGATGTCATACTAGCTTGGCTCATGTTACTAGTCTTGTGGTCAAGAAGGACCAAGTATAATGATTGACAGCCCTCTAGAATTATGAAATGGAGGAAGAATAGGCATCTTAAAGTCAAACATCTCTTTTATAATCACTCAAGAAATGAGGTTGAATGTTTTTCAAATGTTTGGTAGAAAAGTTAATGTTCTTGGGCATCTAATTCCAGTAACAGCAGGCTTGGTAATTTTGACCAACCTTGCCTCTCAAGAAAATTATTTAAAAAATTAAAATGCTGAATAAAATAGATAAAAATTTTCCTTAAAAGCATCAAATAGCTAATACGTGGAGAAGTTTCTGAACCAAAATACCAGAAAAAATGAGGATTCAGAGAAGCAAGAGCAGCACTTGAAACAGCTTTTGCTCAAAGGATGTTTGTTATTCTCTTGGAAGTGTTACCGACCAGGGTTCTTGGCCTTCCCTAATCAACAGAAACTGATAGGAAACCAGAGAAGAAATTCAGGCAAGCCTTTATTGGGGCTCCTGCTGCAGCAGGAGGGAGTGAAAACAAGTAACAGGTTCCCTTGCTTACTCCCCGAGTTGGGGTGAGCTGTTTCCTTATATGGGGTGAGAGTAGGGGCGGGTCCAGGGGTCACCCTGGAGGGGTGGTCTGCCCACCCCTTTGGTAGGGGTATGTGTAGGGGGCATGTGCAGTACCCTGCTTTTGCTTCTGGTACCCTGTTTTTGCTCTTGGCTCTTCAGAAGTGGCAGTTGGGTTTTATCTTTTTGTATCTTGTTGTCCATAATTTGCCCCAACTGCACATGCATGCTATTTTTAGTCCCTTGTAGTTTCTTTGTATTTTGTTGCTCGAGGAGATATTTGTCCAGATGCAATCACTGCAGCAAAGGGTTCCAGGTCTCAGGTCCCAGCCTGTCTCAGGAGCATCTTTGAAACTGGGTTTGATTAAAGGTTAGCTTGTTTTAGCTTCATGAGTTGAGGACCATTCCTAAGTACAGTTTCTGATTGTCTCTCCACACACACAAGTACCCACCCACCCACACCCTTTACTGGGACCTAAAGGATGAAACCCTAAGGATAAAGTTCAACACATTTCAAATGACAAGAATCATACAGTTTGTGTTTTTGGACAATGATGCTTTTATGATAGAAGTTTATAACAAACAGACAACCAGAGAAGCCACAAGTGTTTTGTAAGTTAACAATATGTGTTTATATATAAAACATAGATTAAAGAAGATTTCAAAAGAAATTAGAAAGTATTTTGAATCAAACAATTTGTGCGTGCTAATTATCAAATATGTAGGATTCTGGTAAAGATGTGTTAGAGAGAAATTTATAGCCATGATTATATATCATAAAAAGAATACAGTCTGAAAACCTATAAGATAAGCAAACAGCTCAAGAAATTAGGGGAAAAAACCCAGCAAGGATAACTAAAGAAAGTAGAAGAAAATAATAAAGATAGGAGCAGAAGTTAATAGAATAAGAACCAAACATAAGTTGATTTTTTAAAAAGGCTAATAAAACTGATATAATAATCTTTTGGCTGTGAATGACAAAAGAACAGACGTACAGTCAAGTTTTTTTTCTCAAAAAATAAGATCTTGAGATTAATTTTTATGCCTATTTTAGTACTGTCTTCTTAAGAATCACAACTCTTTTAGGTGTTTTGTAGAATTACCACCTTTCTATTGAGTCTGAGAATCACATGTATATGTATAGGTGGTTGTTCAATGATGAAAACAATAGTTATACCTTGAAAAAAATATATATTTTTTCTTACACACACATATATATGCTTACATGTGCCTTACTTTATATATACCTTTATATATGTATATATATCTACATATGTATATATAGGTATGTATGTATATGTGTGTGTGTATGCCTTTTCCCTTAAAAAGAATGAAAAACTGTACCTAACATACATCTCTGATTTCTAACTCATTCTTACACATATTGAGGCAGTCTTTTAGAGTTTATATAACTCCCTATTTTTTTACTCCTTAAAATTTAAAAAAAAATTGTGGTAAAATATACAGAACATGAACTGTATTATCTTAACTTTTTTTAAGTATACAGTTTAGTAGTAATGAGAACTACATTCACATTTTTGTGCAACCAATCTCCAAAACTTTTTTCAACTTGCAGAACTGAAACTCTATACCCATTAAAAGACTCCTATTCCCTACTTCCCCCAGCCCCTGGCAACCACCATTCTACTTTCTGGCTCCATAAATTTGATTTCTCTGGTGCCCCATATAAGTGGAGTCAAACAATATTTATTTTTTTCTGACTTGCTTATTTTGCTTAGTATAATGTTCTCAAGGCTCATCCATGTTGTAATATGCGTTAGAATTTCCTTCCTTTTTAAGGCTGAATAATAGTCCATTGTGTGTATATACCACCTTTTGTTTATACATTTATCCACTGATGGACAGTTGGGTTACCTCCACCTTTTGGCTATTGTGAATAATGCTGTTATAAACAAGAATGTACAAACATCTCTTTGTGATCTCTTGTAATTCTCTGGGATAAATACTCAGAAGTGGGATTGCTGGATCATATGATAATTCTATTTTTAATTTTGAGGGGCTGCCATGCTGTTTTCCATAGGGGCTGAACCACTTTATATTCCCACCAACAGAGTACAAGTGTTGCAATTTCTCTATATCCTTGTCAACATTTGTTATTTTCTGTCTTTTTGATGGTAGCTGTCTTAATGGGTGTGAGGTTATAGTTAGGTTTTATGGCTACAGATTGAGATTGGAGCATGTGCCATTTATTGGTTGGTTTCAGAGTTTGTAAAAATATTTTCAGTTAGACTACTTTCCAAGGTAGTCTCATAAGCTTCCTTCCATGCTTCTCTTTCTAATGCATTTTTGTTATTGTCTAAATAGCTGTAATGTTATAAAATTGTTGAAAAGTCCCCACTTCTAATGTTTTCTTTCTCTCTTCTCCCCAGCCATGAATCTACCAGGAAACTCAACTCAAACTTACTATAACAAAATTAAAATCATTATATCTGTCTATCTGTCTAACTATCTGTCTATCACCCCCTCCCCACAAGCACACATAAACATACTACATAGATTAATAGTGGGCACAGAGATGGTTCCCCCAAAGCAAAAATAAGTTGGTATTATCATAGGGAGGGGCAGATGTTTAATGGGATACAAAATCAACTGAAGTCTACTGTACAACATCTCCTGTTTAGAGAGCTTTTCTTTATTCTCCACTGTCTTAAGCACTTACCTTTTTTAAATATTTGAAGATGAAAATGAATAACATTTTCCGTAGGTAAAAAGATTTAAAAATTGATATTGCATTACAGCCTTTCTAGAAATCTACTCCTGAGAACAGGGATGTAGAATGGCTTGTGGAAGAATTGTCTACTCATGTTCCTTTGTTATCCGACAATGGAAAGGATACAAGATGACCTTTATACCAAATTCCACTTAATAGAGAATGATGCCATAGTAAAAGTATGATATAAAGGCTTGAAAGTTTTTCAGTGGACTAATCTAACTCTGAAGGGTGTTAAAAATGGATATCTTTTTTATTTCTTTCAACAAAATATTGAAAGTAATTTTCCACTTTCATATGATTAGTTAAGGAAAGAGTAAAGCAAATTAAAGTCTCAAAGCTTCAGTTATCGTTCTCTATAGGAACTACTGAAGAAGGGCACAAGTGGAATTTTTAAGGGACATCTCTTTTCCCAGTGTTGAGTTCTGTGAAATGAAGCAATTAAGTGACGTGGTTAATTCTGTTTCCTTAAAAAATTGTCCCATTGGTTTGCCCCCATTTCCTAATATAAAAAATACCCCAGAAATAAGGAGCTACAGATCCTGTTCTTTACTTAAGAGAAGTGCTGTTTGTCAACAAAAAACTCGACTTTTTTCTTTGGGGAGTTTTCAAACATCAGAAACTTTGGTTATAGGGTACCCCTTCACACCAAAAATTGTTGATGGTTTAAAATTCTTGAGAACGGGTTTAGGAATTTTGACCTTACTAGTTATTTCAAAGTGGATACAGAAGAGAGATAAGCTATTATAAAGTTGTATTTTCTACAACTTTACAAGTATCTGAAAAGCAGTATTTAAAACTTTTCTGCAATTTGAAATAAGCGAGGTGGCTAATGTTTCAGATACATGAGGGACTGTCACATGTGTGGGCATATTTCCAGCACATTTCTAGAAGACAAGCTGTAGAGTATAAAAGAGCCTGGTGGATAACATGGAAGTGAAACAGAAGATGTAAAGATGGAATGGTGCACAAACTTCTATTTTTACCCTACACGAAAATTGCACATCTGTAAGCCAATTTTCTAGAGATTAATAGAATATAGCTCCTAACCTTGAGCTGTCCAAGGAGGGATGGTATAAGATTATTACTGAATGGTTGGAAAAAAACAAATTCATAAACACCAGATTAAATGTAATTGGAAACAAGGTGAAAAGTTCAATATTTTTTTCTTAAGGGGTTTTCTCAGGAAAAATCTGGGAAATTCTGAAAAAAAGTCTTTCCCAAAATTTTGTAAGGTTGAAGAGAGAAATGCAGATAGTGGTGAAAGCAGTTGGGCTTGGGGAGAGGGGAGAAAAAACAGGCCTGACAGCCCCACGCACCCAAGATTTAGATAACAGGGAATTATTTTTTACGAGGTTTCCTTTGAAGGAACAAGTACGTGAAGGACCAGTGAACATTCTTTCACAATTTGCTTTTGACTCTCTTAGAAAAGAAGTGGAAAGGCAGATTAGGAGTTTTGATATAGGTTTTTTTTTTTTTTAAAATAAATGTCATAACTTTCCACAACTTTACATGTTCTTTTGGCTTAATTGGTCTCTCATTTTATTTCCACAATTCAAAGAAAATAAAAATGACCAGCACAAAAACAGATTGATATTTTTCCATTTAGAAGTTATTCATTCAGGCCTTCCCTGGTGGCACAGTGGTTAAGAATCCACATGCCAATGCAGGGGACACGGGTTCGAGCCCTGGTCTGGGAAGATCCCACATGCCGCAGAGCAACTAAACCTGTGTGCCACAACAACTGAGCCTGCACTCTATAGCCCGCGAGCCACAACTACTGAGCCTGCGAGCCACAACTACTGAAGCCTGCGTACTTAGAGTCCATGCTAGACAACAAGAGAAGCCACTGCAATGAGAAGCCTGCACACTGCAACAAAGATTAGCCCCCACTCGCTGCAACTAGAGAAAAGCCCACGCACAGCAACGAAGACCCAACGCAGCCAAAAATAAATAAATAAATTAATTTTTTTAAAAAGGAAGTTATTCACAGAAAAAGAGAGAGAAAAAAGCCTCTTTAAAAAGTCTCCAATGAAGTATTCAGATGATGTTGTTCAAGAAAATGTCATATCTTACTGTTACCCACATATCATAATGATTTCCTCACAGGATGATCCTAGTATTTAACACTAACAATTACATCGCTTTCACTCAACCCGTAAATTTATTTTGTGGACTGCTTGAGGTAGCGAGAACTATGTGGAAGGTCATTTCTGAGCTCTGTCTAGGGCTGTCCGTTGAATTATTTTTACTTCATTTCCTAAAATTTCAGAATGTGGATGAAGTGGTCAAGTCATTCAAATTCACTGAGGAGTAAGTAAGTTGGCATCAATACGTTATTTTTATAAGTCAAATGAAGTCTTGCAGCTCCTTACTGAAAAACTGTTCATCAGGGGTAGAACTTAAGAAGCTCTAGTAAATCCATTTTACCACAGTAATCTCTTCTGAAAACCAGCCTTACGCTAAAAAACTACATAGTTGTGTGGAATTTAAGAAGCCCCAGTTCCTTCCCTGAACACAGAATCTCTCTTCTGAAACTGAGGAGAATGATTCATACTGGAAAGGAGCTCAGTTTTGATTCTAAGACCTTGTATTTGAATAAACAAATTAAAATTATTTATAATCAGTCTGCTCAGTCTAGTGTTACACAAAGTGGCTTTAGCTTTTTTTTTTTTTCATTTCTGATGTAGTTGTACATTTTGGCATACATTATATAAAATGCAAAACAATAAAACCATGTATCTTCTGATTTCTCTGCTCTTTTTTTTTTAGTAGTTATAGCTTCCTAAGGTTAAATGACACTTAGGGATTAAAGGTGATAGAATTAATGTAGGCAAGTTTTATTTTCCACCTGGGTTTAGCACAGATCAAAGAAGATGAATATCCAGACATTAGAAAGCAATTAAAAAGGATTGCATCACACGGGAGTTTTTGCTCTTGTTTCTCCATATATAACTCCAAGAACTCTTCACCCTTTTCTCCCTCTTGTTCCTATCTTATCTCAACCTCTTCTCAAAAGCTCAGTGTAAAGAGTTTTTTATTTAGTTCTTTATTTTGACTTGGAAACTCTTTTTGGTGGACAGTTCTGTTGCCTCCTAAGGGAGAGGTGAGAGGAAGAACTGAGGAATGGTCAGGAGCAACTCATTTTTTGGTCTTCACTAGATGATTGACAGTGGTCTACTGTTTGTCTGGTTACCTTGTCTACTTGAACTAATCAGAGTTCCATTGGTGGTTATTTTGTTATCTAGAGTCTTAACCTCCCTGTTCCTTTAACTAGCTTTTAATACTAAAACAAACAACAAATTTTAAGTGTAAAAACTTAGGCTCTAATGAGTTTTTTCCTAACTATTATCCTAGTATATACTATCTATCCAGCCCCCTAATATATAGTTGTTTTTGTTTTCAAGAGTTAATTAAGAATCATCAAGAATGATTGGCATCTAGTCTATTAATGGTTAAGATCAATCTTAGGGAATACTGGGAAGTAGGTATAATTGATCTTTGGTGTCTCTCCATCCAGTTTTGATTTTGAGTCGTCCTTTTATTTCTCTTAGCACTCCTTCTAGGTGCTCAGTACAGTCTTCAGCCTTCTCAAAGGCCATACCCCAGTTCCCACCCTTTCTCAGACACTGGTATTTTTCTTTTTTTAACATCTTTATTGGAGTATAATTGCTTTACAATGGTGTGTTAGTTTCTGCTTTATAACTAAGTGAATCAGCTATACATATACATATATCTCCATATCTCTTCCCTCTTGTGCCTCCCTCCCTCCCACCCTCGATATCCCACCCCTCTAGGTGGTCACAAAGCACTGAGCTGATCTCCCTGTGCTATGCAGCTGCTTCCCACTAGCTATTGGTTTTACATTTGGTAGTGTATATATGTCCATGCCACTCTCTCACTTCGTCCCAGCTTACCTTTCCCCCTCCTCGTGTCCTCAAGTCCATTCTCTATGTCTGTGTCTTTATTCCCTTCCTACCCCTAGGTTCTTCAAAACCAATTTTTAAATTTTTTTAGATTCCATATATATGTGTTAGCATACGGTATTTGTTTTTATCTTCCTGACTTACTTCACTCTGTATGACAGACTCTAGGTCCATCCACTTCACTACAAATAATTCAATTTCATTTCTTTTTATGGCTGAATAATATTCCATTGTATATATGTGCCACATCTTCTTTATCCATTCATCTGTCTATGGACACTTAGGTTGCTTCCATGTCCTGGCTATTGTAAATAGAGCTGCAGTGAACATTGTGGTACATGACTCTTTTGAATTATGGTTTTCTCAGGGTATATGCCCAGTAGTGGGATTGCTGGGTCGTATGGTAGTTCTATTTTGTTTTTTAAGGAACCTCCATACTGTTCTCCATAGTGACTGTATCAATTTACATTCCCACCAACAGTGCCAGAAGGTTCCCTTTTCTCCACACCCTCTCCAGCATTTATTGTTTGTAGATTTTTTGATGATGGCCATTCTGACTGGTGTGAGGTGATACCTCATGTGACACTGGTATTTTTCTTCAACAGTATTTCTTCCTTCCTTCCTTCCTTTCTCTCTCTCTCTCTCTCTCTCTTCCTTCCTTCCTTCCTTCTTTCTTTCTTTCTTCCTTTTTTTCTTTTTTTTCCCATGCCAAGCCGCATGTGGGATCTTAGTACCCGGCCAGGGATGGAACCCGTGCCCCTTACAGTGAGAGCGTAGACTCTTAACCACTGGACCACCAGGGAAATCCCTCAATGGTATTTCTGAAAGTTCTTTATATCTTTCCAGACTTTCTCCTTGTCATCAAAGTTTTGTTCATAAAATACCTTTATCCTAGTATGTTAGAGTCCTATCAAGTTACTGGCAAATCTAATCAACAAATTTAAACCAAAATGCTAAAGGCTGATATAATAAAATAGTTTATCTTTTGATATAAAGGAGTTAGCATTTTGTGAATTTCAGGCCTCTGTCAGAGCTCATGAGAAAAATATTTTTCGATGAGATTTCTTCTATTAGAGCTAATTAGCTCATCTCCATCTTCAACAGAACAACAGAGAGGGGGAAATGCCCTGGGAACAGCCTAAAGTGTACCTGACAGACTTTACCCTCAATGACTTATACATATTTCACAGGTAATTCTCTCTCACCACTGCCTTCCCTCTCCCATCATCTTGGAGGCTTCAAAACCTTCTGCATATCATGATTAGGACATTATGGGTGGCATTCCATGGGGAATATTCCTCTTCTATTTTGAATGTTTTTATGCTATGTCAATGACTATGGCCAAGTCCTTTGAAGGGCTGGAATGTAGTATTTCATATATGGAATTTTCTTTTGTAAATATACCAGATCAGGATGACATAGATTAACTGGTAGTCTTAATAAAGAGTTTTCAGTTCTTCACTTACAATTTTAGATGAAAGTCTTCTACTTAAAACTGTGAATAGGCCAGGAACTTAATCTGTTTAACTTGTCCATATAGCAGTCCTCATTATGACTAAGTTTAAGAAGGTGTTTAAAATATACTACTTGAGGGAGAGACTAAGAAACAATTATTTTTGTACCTGATTTTGTATTTTATATTTTAAAGAACTGTGATCTTTGTGTTGTGAGCACTAGTAACTTAAAAATTGCTTCATTATTATTTTTGACCTTATTACAAAATCTAGGTTTACACTAGAGCAGCAATTGAGTAATTTTCACCTTTGGGAACACAGACATAAATAAAACAATTTTTGCTAACATAAAATTCATGTTGTATTAATTTGCCACATGATTTTTGATAATAAACAAAGGCTGACTAGTTCCTGATCTCAAAGTAGTAGTTACAATGCTCCTCAAAAAAGGAAAACTGAACACTGTTATTTGCATGTTTTATAATTTAAAAGTTTTATTTTTCCATAACGCAGTGAATGAAATTCAGCCATCGCTTACCCAAGTCTATTGCCTGGGGGCTTAGAACATTCTTGATATTTAGCAAGCAAGACAACTAAACTAAAACTCTGGCTTATGAATAATGAAACAGACAAATCTACTCCCTATGGTGAAATGGAAATATATACTGTACACCTTTCCAAATATTTATTTGTCCATTTTACTCACTCACCCATAGGATTAAGTTTCCCCCTCTCCTCCTCTCTTTTTAAATGGAAATGACTAGGCAGCGGTCCCAGTTGAGAAACATATTTTCAGAAGTACTACGGTTTTTATTCCATTTGTAAGCATTATTGACTGTTTGCAATTATATATGTTTTTAATTAAAAAGTGAAAAATATACGGTAATGATGGTGGCCAGGCATCTATAATGGGGGAATATTCCCAAATTAAAGCTTCCTTTCCTATTCAGAAAGTGACGTAGAAACTAGGATATCTGGACTCATCAGCATCAGGGAGGGTCACAAGATACAAGTTGCCTCTGAAGTTTGTCTTTATGTTCTATGAACAAGTCCCAGCCTGGAGGCTATGTCTGATTTATGGGCTTGGCTTGGTTCCACCTGTCACAGAGGTATCCTGGGGAAGCCAAGGCAGCAGCTAAGCCATGAGTCACCCAAAGGCTCACTGTAACCAGCTGATTTGGAATCCCTTTTCTTGCTTGTGTTTTCTGTTGCGTTCATTATTATTGAGAGTCACGATTCTGTGGCCACTTTATCTGAAAAGGCAGTCTTTCAGATCTTTTTATTATTTCTTTTCAGTTTGTATCTCTCCTGGGTGTGGTAGTTACACTTCATAGCATTTAAGTTCAGCTCATTTTGAAATACTGTGATTATGATTGTATGACTATATTATGAATAAACTTCCTTTTGTATAGTCTTCTTAATATTTGAATATCTGAAGTAAAGGGATGAATTCAGAAACTGAATCTCTCTTTCAGGTTTATTTTTTCTACTTGACAAATTGGTAGCTACTCTAGAATGGCTTTAAGCTAGAGCACTTAATTCTTTTTCTGCCTTGGTCAAGGTGGGGTCCAAGGCCTTTAATAAGGTTAGCTGAAAGAGTGATACTGCCTAGTCCATCACTGGAGAGGGGAGAAAACAGGCTTTTTAAAAGCTATTCCTGATCTTAATAGCATAGCATCATTATTGTATTTAGAAGAATTCCCAGAGCTTAGCCATATTCAAATATAATAGTATTGTTGGCTATATGCTAAGTGTGTTAAATATGTTATTTCATTTAGTATTACCTAAGTAGTAGTTTATAATTGTTACCGTTTTTACAGATGGGGGTTCTGAAACACAGAAGGGAAC
Source organism: Phocoena sinus (assembly GCF_008692025.1). Classification (NCBI taxonomy): domain Eukaryota; kingdom Metazoa; phylum Chordata; class Mammalia; order Artiodactyla; family Phocoenidae; genus Phocoena; species Phocoena sinus. Next base: position 40,140,567 of record NC_045769.1, read on the forward strand.
ACTAACCTGCCTAAAGGTCACATAGCTTATAAGACGTAGAGCCAATAATTGACCTCAGAACTCTGACCCTATAACACATTCTCTTAACCACTGTGGCAATTACTGATAGCACCCAAAGACAAAAGAAAATGAATTAAACCATTGTACCATTCTTTCCTCCATGATTTGTCCTATCTTCATTATACAATAACCAGTTTAGAAACAGCAGGAAATATGCACCTCAGTGATTCTAAAATGCACCCTCCCCCGACACACACATATTTTAACACATCTCTTAAATTGGAGTGTATATAATAATCACTGAGATTTTACAATTACTAACCACCAGGTGGTTGTCATTACCTTAACCAATTTATTTTGCTTATATTGTCCTTTTTTTCTTTTGCTTATATTTTCCTATTTATGCAACAGAGTGATATATTAAAGAAAATCAATGTCAAAATAAGACTGAAAGAGATCTTTCTCTAAATGTAAAATAAAAATTTTAAATGACGGGAAAGCAACTTGTCAATTGTCAGTGCAGTGTTTTCTTTCTTACTGGGACATAAAATAAAGTGTTTAACAACATCTTAGATTCAATAAAGTATAGTATGTGTTATGTCTATACAAGGGCCACGCAGCCTATTAGTATTAGGGAAAAAAAGCACCAGTACTACATTTTTTATTGTGCCTGTTAAGTTGTACATTTCTTGCCAGTTGTATCATTTCTATAACTCTATATCATTCAGTGTAGTGCCAGGAGGCAAGTGATAGATATTGAATAAATCTATGTTGAGTTGAGTGAGACTGGTTTTCTTGTGCCCCCTCTAAGGGAAATTCTAAACAAGAGTTCCCAAAATATTTTAAGCAGTGTCAGCATCATTGTAATTATTGTAGAACCTCCTATGATGATGACCTTCTTGAAATATCATGCTAATTTTAATGTATTCATTATAAAGAGTGGTGGCCTCCTAGAAAGGGCACAGTTTAGGAAGTCGGGAGGTTTTAATTTTAATCCTGCCACAACCTTCCAATGACATCTTAGGTAAATCATTTAACCACATCCTGAGCCATATATAAGAATAATAATTAACAGTTATCACAGCTATTGTACACAGTCAAAGTCACTGTGATTCTAAGTGAAATTATAAATGCAAAATCATTCTAAAAGCTTTAGAAAATGCTCACAGTATATAAAATGCATCTTTGTAAAATAAAATTGTCTTAATTTAGTGTGCTTGAAGTTTTCAAGAGAGTTCCAGTCAGAACTAGGAGCCCCAGCTTGCTATGAACATCATCTGGACAGAGACTGTCCTCATTTTCTTCTAGACACTGTTCTTGGCATGGTAGGCATCCAGGATTTAATGAAGGACTAAGTGAACACAGAGGCAGAACAAATACCTACAGTAGATTTAAGGGAATATCCACAGATTTTATTCTCATACAAAAAGTCTTGCCCCTGTATCTTCAATCTAATATACTTGAAATTTCTGGACAGAAATGATAATATTTTTGTATAACAAGAAAATTTTCTTCTGGAAATTATGCAGATTTCCATACCAATAGTCACTATATAGCCAATAAGTTTTGGAAACTGGATTCTTTTTTTTTGGAAACTGGATTCTTATAAAATTTTTTTCTTTTCTTTTTTTTACAAATACCAATAACTGCAGATAGAATTTTCATGTTTAAAAAATTTATCATAGCCGATTTGCTCATCAACCCAGAAAAATATGCTTTTCTCCTGAAATATGACTTGGACACTTGAAGCACATGTTTTAAATCATGCATACAAGCCTATTTCTCTTAAGGGTGTGAGCACAATTAACAAAGGTAAAGTATATCTTTTTTTTAAAAAAAGGAAAACAGACTTCACTTAGGCATATGACACACTGCCACTTGGTGGCACTCTTTACTTGTTTAAGGCAGCTTTGATAATAAGAAAAAATGTGTTTATAATAAAGGAAAGTGACATCCAGGGAGAATTTCAAGTCTAATTTTAGACACAGCATTCAGGTGTTTTGGTATTCTGATAGCCTGGATCAGCCGGTTTCTGGAGCTTGCCAGTGTACTGGTAGGTCTAAGGAATGCCACTCAGGTTATGAAATGCATCAGGTTTGTATATAATGATGTTTTTCCTCTGTAAAATTTAGCATATTAGATTTACCTCTTTGATTTTCTTTTGTCTCCTTTCTGGAAGACATGGTTTTAAAAGCCTGACCAATATATAGATAGTGAATACACATAATGAATGATTTCCCAAAAGAAGATCCTTCTTTTAAGAAGAAATACTAACTTGGATCAGTTAAAATTCAGCAAGGTAATGGATGACAACCTTTTGGTTACTGGATAGCTAAGCCTTATTTATAAATAAGATTTAGGAAAAGGTAGTCAAGCAACAGCTGTCATAAGCCAGTTTATTCATTAAAGAACATTTTTTAGGTACGCAAATTGGGGTAAATGTACACACATAATACTGAATGGTATGGGATTGTCATTAAGTCAGTCAGAATGCAAACTGGCCAACTGTCACACTTTCACATAATCAGCCACCATTCCAAAGGTTTAATTTGACATCAATCATTTTAATAGAACATTAGAGAAGAAATTATATTAGAATATTGTCACTGCGATACATGGGAATAGAAATTTCTGACTCAGTCTGTCTTACTCTTGCTATGTATAAAAATACTCAATGCTAACCATTTTTCAACGTTTGGGGTAGGGGGTGGAAATCATTAAAGACCCATGTCTATCTTCATTACAGGCACAGTGCCTGGGCAAGAGTCCCAGCCTCCGGCATAAAGAACCTCCCAGAGCGTAGCACATTAGTGAGCACAGTTCAGCTTTTTCAGCTGGGGCATCAATCACATTCAGAATAGTTTTATCAGGTCCCCACTCAAGCCCCTCAATTATGAAAATCTGTCCAATGCAGAACTAGCATGCCATTGCATTCAAAATCCATTTAGACAAGCTCATTGACACTAAGATACTCTGTCCCTACTTTAATAGATGAAGTTCATTGAGAAGCAGCCACACATTTTAGGACATAGTTTCTCCAAGTGTAGCCTGAGAATGAATGTGCTTCCAAATTCCAGATAATTGCTAAAATGCACATCTCCAGGCCCTCCTGAAGGAATGGGGGTTAGCAGGGATATCACTATTTTAAACAAGCTTTCTGGGTGATTCTTACGCTTACTAAAGCTTGAGAACCACCATTTGGTGAGGGACGACTAGTGCGACTATTTAAATATCCCAAACATAATTTCTTTTTTCAGTGTTTGCCACTGTTCATCTTAACAGTGGGAAGGTTTTTACTTCTGATCACTCTAGGGTTCTTTGGAAGCAGGGATTGGGATTTAGAAATTTAGAGTATATCAAATATCACAGAAGCATGTAAGCTTAGAACTTAAACTACAGAGGAGTATTCTGCTTGAATTTTTGTTTTTTCAGAAATATACCATTTCCACAAATATTACTTGTCTCCTATATAAATATTCAAGGATAATTCTTAGGGATGGTATTTTTCCACAGGAACTAACATTTGTTGATCTACTCTGCAATAGATTCTTTCTATTTTAATATCCTAATTAATCTAAAATTATCTTCTTCAATCTCTTATTCATCTGTTACACAATAATGTCAACAGATCATCATTTAAGCCTGTGAAGGTAGTGATGGGGCTGTTTTGCTCACTGTTAATCAGGTTTTCTCAGAGACATGTGACTTACTATTGTTGAAATGTACTTTGGAGACTTCAGAGAATCTCTGCAACCATCTTTAACTGTGTCTTTTTCTGTTTTGAAAATTTTGTATCATATGGGGTATTTTTAGATACTTGCACAGGCTGTGCTCTTATCTTCCATTCTTTGAGCTCACTATAATAAACTATGTCCTTGAGCCAAAAGTCCAGTCATGTACTTCACCATTAGGTCTTCCACCATAATGTTGCTTCAGCTAGTGTAGAAAGTTTACATAACTGAATAGGGATGCTTTGTATGCTAAAATAGTCAAAAGGGACGCATAATTGTGAATAACAGAATCCAATTTTAAGTCTTATTTTTTAATTCTATATTTTTAGGAGGATATCCTATTGCAATGTGAAACTTAACAAGAATAATTATCACTTTACCTTCTTAACTGCCATGAGGGTCCATGATAATGCTTCTGGTTCCCCAGAAAGGCAGCCAGGAAATCACGCAAATCAGACTTAAAATCTCCTTTTTGATTCCTTCAAGAAATTAATTCCATGAGGAATTATGTGATGTGAGTGGATGAGAGAGCTTTTCTAGGTTCATCAACATTCTATTCTGTACCCACAACTTACTGATATGAAAACCATGCTTCTAATAATTGAGACTGTTTGCTTCTATCATTTTTCTTTAAAGCTTGCCTACTGATGGTGGTAGGGAAATAGCTTCCGTTGTTTCAACTTTTGCTGGCTGATGAGTGTCGAAAGTGGTTTGAGAGTAATGTGAACAAGATCTCTCAAAAATATAGCCACTTTTGAGGTTATAGTAAATATCATCTATTAATTGTTGACTTTTAGAACTGAAATGGGCTATAGAGTTAATGCTGCTCAAACCCCTTACTTTACAGGAAAGGAAATATGTTTAAAGAAACAAATTTTATTTTCAAACCTACAGCTTTGCATAATAAAATGCTAATATGAACTGCACAGGAGCGATTAAAACTTGATCATTCAGGCTTACACTTCATGGTTGAAAAGCCGCAAGCTGCTTTTCATTTTGTTTTGTTGTCTTTTGACTTCTTTCTATCATCATTTATACTTAATCCACATTTTTCTAAATGAGATATAAATAAAAACCCTAGCTTTCTCCAGTTGTTTCTATATCAGGAATATTCTTTTCTGGACAACATACATTTAGTCTGACGATCATAAAGGGAATTGCTTAATAATACTCACCATAATTCACAATAATATTTCTCACAGATTTTCTTTCAGTATATTCTGCTCTTCCCTGTCTTGGACTGAGAGACTTGACTTTGAAGAGTTGATTGCTTATGAATTTTATCTGTTGATGGTACTCTGGATGTGCTCTTGATGCTTCTGACAGTCTCTGAAAGAAATGGGTGTGGAGAGGTGAAGGCAGAGGAATGAACTCATTAATAGAGAGCCTATGTTGATTCCTTGGTGGCACTGCATTGGGCTGAGCTCTACAAAGGGCTGAGCTGGGTGGACTGCAATGGATAAGGATAGACACGATGTGTGATGGTGAAATCACAGGTTAGAATTTCTTCTGTTTTAGCCTACCATGTGTGGTGTACTGCATACATGCTGATTCTCATTTATCTACGTTGCCTTCTCACATCTAGTCACTCACACACCCTTGCCATTTTCTTCTTCACTGGGTCTTTTGCATTTGTTTCTCCTCAAAAAACGATTTTACTTTGAGACAATATTAGAGATCATCCTGTTTAACTACATATCCACTACAAGAATCACTTCCACAGCATTGTTGACAGATGATCTTTCAACTTGCACTTGACTATTTCTAGTACAAAATAAATCACTACTTTTCCAGGAATTTTATTTTATTATTGGACAACTCTAATTGTTAGAAATTCTTTCACTCATATTTTAGTGAAAATCATTTCCTCTGCAGTGTTTAACCTTTGGTCTTAATTGTTTTCATACATTATTCAAAATAGGTATAATCCTAGTTTTACATGGTAAATTCATTATCAAGCGTTTAGAGTCAGCTGTTATTCCACCTCCCCCCCCCCCCACACACACCAATACACACATAAATACACACATTCCCCTTCTTCAGGCCAAACATCCTCAAATAATTCATGTGACATTGTGGTTTACAGACCATTTGTCAACCAGGTTACTTCTTGTGCCTTTATCACATTATATTAGCCTCTTTCTAAATATAATGCATGCAAATTGAACACAGTAATTTTCCTTGATCTGGAGATTATATTTCAACAAAATTGCAAGTCTGAGATTGCACTAGTTTGCTTGTTTTAGTAGCAGTGGCACATTCATTTTGGTCTTGGAGTCAACCACTCGCCCTTCCTTTCCTTCACATGAACTCTTGAATCCACATTTCCTCATCGTGTACCTTTGCAATTCATTTAGTGAATGTTACATTCATAATTGTTTAATTTCACTGTTTTCAATCTTCTACTCTTTGAAAAAAAAATTAACTTAGTTATTTCAATCAGCAATTTGTCCCAGCTTTGTGCAATGTGAAAATTCGAAAAGCATCGCTTCATCCAGATGTAACAGGGACACTTAAAAGACCGCACCTGTGGCACCACCTCAGAGAACTCACTCTGTAGCTTGATCAACCACGAATCCACATAGCTGTATTGCCATCAAACTCATATCTAATGTTACAAAGACTTGTCAAATCTCTTGTCTATGACAAGATTCTCTACTTCTTATACTGTTCTCATCATTTACAGCTGTTGTCTATCTCTGGTCCCTCATTTTATTCACAATTTGCTATAACATTCATATATAGTCTTTCTGGGCTTAGGCACTTTCTCATCTCTGTTTTCTGTATATTGGAATTGTTTTCCTAAATACTATTCTTTAGCATTGAACCAGGGCAGCAACATGACATTCATGGGACCTATAGGGGTTTTTGCTTTTGTGGGCTCCTCGCTCCATAGAAATATTTAAGATTATATTTTACAATTGTGTTGGCATAAATTTAGTTTTTTGACCTAGGAATTATATCTTCTTTGCATCTGAAAAGAAATTAAAACATTGTGGGCCTTGGCATGGTGCCAACTGCACCTAATACATAAACCAGCCTTGCATTAAAGTCTAACATCAAGTTTGTGCTTTCAAATCTACCATGATAGTTCCTCCACTACTGTTCCTACTTTAGTCCATTTTTCTAATGTTTCCCCTGATTGTACTTAAATCTGGCCCCTGTATTTCAGATGGCCTACATCTTAACTTCTCTGATCATTAATCAGTTCTACTTCTTTTACATGCCATACCGGTAATATTATATAACAGCTGTGTATTGAGTAGCTGTTCAACATATACTTATTGGACAATTTGTTTCTTTTTGTTAAAGAGAGTAAAAATTTCACTTTGATATTTAGTTTAGAATAGATTATTAATTAATTAATTATTATCATCATTGGGAGTTAATACAGATTTCACTATGACACTATTCTCAACTGGTAAGTGCCTAAGTCTTCCTCATTAAATTAAAAATAGTTAATGTTTTTTTTTTCTGATTCATGCATGTAGTACAAATTCAATGGAAAAATTTGAAAAATATTCAAAGTTATATAGCAGAAAATATGTCACCCAGAATTCTATCACAGATAGAAAAAAATGTAAATATTTTGCTCTATTTCTTTCTAGATATTTTATACATAAACTTATTTATACTTTTAGTAAAGTTAAATTCATATTGTTATACTCCTTTGTACCCTAATTTTTTCTCTTAGCAATGTACTGAAAACGTTAGCCCAAGTCATTAATTATTCTGTCAAGCTATGATTGAATTACTGAACTTTATTTCTTGTCTGAATGGTTTATTTGCGGGCCTCTCACTGTTGTGGCCTCTCCCATTGCGGAGCACAGGCTCCGTATGCGCAGGTTCAGCGGCCATGGCTCACGGGCCCAGCTGCTTTGCGGCATGTGGGGTCCTCCCGGCCCGGGGCACGAACCCGTGTCCCCTGCATCAGCAGGCGGACTCTCAACCACTGCACCACCAGGGAAGCCCAACCTATCATCTATTTTTGACAACATTTAGTTTGTTTCCAATTTTCAGGAGGTTATAATTGGTCTATTGAGTTTTTGTTATTTAATTGCTGTTGAAAAATTCAGAATCTTGATAGGTGGTGGTGAATGGGAAGTTTGATAAATACAGTAAGTATCATCAAAATTTCTGGGTGTTTTTTATTCCTCAATGTAGACTTTAAAAATTATATTGTTTTACCTTGAGTTAAAGAAATATGATGTGAAGGCAAATGAAAATTAGGAGCAATTGTTTCAAAAAGTAAAATTTTCATAAGTTTAAATCTTTAAAAAATATTACAATAGTAATATTTTGTCAGTGAAAGTCTAATCTGCTTATAATGAACACAGTGGCTTACCAAATGATCCCAGTTTTTCTTTTGGTTTCGACATTGGAGAAGCTATTTATTGCTTCGGGTGCTTTATCTAATAAATATTGCTTAAGAAACTAAAAAAAAAAAAAAACCCCTGCAAAATTACAAGATATATCATGGTCTGGAAGTGCAGTGTGAGGAATCTCTTCTATTAGGTTTTGTCTATCATTTTAAGAAGAAAGATGAATTGATAAAAGCTATTAAAAAACTGGAATTAATGCATATTTTATGAACTCTACAACATTAAGGGAAAGATTAAACTTAAAGGTGGCCATTTCAGGCTGTACACAGCAGTTTATAATTTTATTTTCATCCCTTCAAATAATGTGGGTGTAATGCCAGCAGACCAATTATGTTCTAGAGATGAAATAACCATCTTCAGTAGCTTGGCAATCAAGGATCTATTGTCTAAAAATCTTCCTGGTGTTTATCATGTAAAATTGCCCAGGCATCTGCTTTCTTACCAGGCTGAATTCAGATGGTTCCCAATGTCCATAGGCCCACATATCATCTCTGACCTTCCACCATAGTGCTCAAAAGACATTGTTTTTTAAATTTATTTTTGGTTGTGTTGGGTCTTCGTTGCTGCGCACGGGCTTTCTCTAGTTGCGGCGAGTGAAGGCTACTCTTCATTGCAGTGTGTGGGCTTCTCTTCATGGTGGCTTCTCTTGTTGTGGAGCACAGACTCTAGGCGCGCAGGCTTCAGTAGTTGTGGCACGTGGGCTCAGTGGTTGTGGCACACGGGGGGCTTAGTTGCTCCGCAGCATGTGGGATCTTCCTGGACCAGGGATCAAACCCGTGTCCCCTGCATTGGCAGGAGGATTCTTAAGCACTGCGCCACCAAGGAAGTCCCTCAAAAGACATTTTATACTGACCTGCCAAATGCTTTCTCAAGTTGTAGCCATGGCTGAAGGTAAAGGAGCTGTGAGTGTAATTATGTGAAAGAATTAGTCTATACACTGATTCACACTATAGGAAAATAAAAACAGCAATGTTTTCACACATAACGTGAACATACTTTTGTTTCATTTTAATGCATTCAGACACCAATCACATCCCTCAGCATTTACAAAATGCAACTCTTGTTAAATAGCCTCTTGCTCTTATAAATCACTCTTGTGAACTTTTCTTTGAGGATATAACCTCTAAAGAAATTGTTGGAAGGATTGCAGAATTGGAGATATAAAAACAAAGGTAGGGCTTCCCTGGTGGCGCAGTGGTTGAGAGTCCGCCTGCCGATGCAGGGGACACGGGTTTGTATCCCGATCCGGGAAGATCCCACATGCCGTGGAGCGGCTGGGCCCGTCAGCCATGGCCGCTGAGCCTGCGCGTCTGGAGCCTGTGCTCCGCAACACGAGAGGCCACAACAGTGAGAGGCCCGTATACCGCAAAAAAAAAAAAAAAAAAAAAAAACAAAGGTAAATAGGGTCATTTGACTACAAAGAATAATAAAGTTGTAGATTTTGGATTTAGCTTCTAGACCCAGTTCAAGAAGTTGATTCATCAAAGTGGTGCAATCACATTCCCAAAACATGCACAGTAGTACAATATGGGAATGAAGTGGGTAGACACTTTGGGTGTAGGTTGGGTTTGGTTTTAGGAAACAGCAATTTGAATATAAATCGATGATGCTGTGTCGATATGAAAACATTCCGTTCAACACATAACTAGGTGCTAGCCAATTTAAAAAGATATTAATACTAGCAGTTGTTACTTACCAAAAGTCTATATAGCCCAGATAGATTATTTATGTACATATCAAATCCTTACAAAAAACATACAAGTGTTATTATTGCTTAAAAAATTAAAATAAGTTAAAAACTAAGGCTGCAGGAGGTGGAGGTGGGGTGGCTAAATGACTGCTGGCAGAGCTGATATCTGAATTGACGTCTGCCTAATTGCGGAACACATTCTTTCCAAACACACTATGTAATAATTGAGCAACCATGTTTCTGCTGTGGTTAGTACTGAATAGACTCTGGAGGCTGCAGTCTATATCTGATAACTTCTATGATTTTTTGGATTTGTTTCCCAACTGTAAATTCTTAGCCACCTACAGCATACTCTATTCTTCCATGAATGAGTTGGCATGTTTGATTATGACAGGTTCTTGTTAGTGAAAAGTTTTGGCCTTGCTCAGTGGGCTGTCAAATCTCTGGCAATGACAAAGTACCCCCAGAGTATGCTCCTTGAGTTTGTGGAATGCCCTGTAGCCAAAATTCTGCAGCCCAAATAATTGATAGAATAATTGTTTAGGTGGGTTATTTATATATAACATATCCTAGGCTGCCATGTGGAGAGTTATTAACCATCATTAAATATGTAATTTTCTACTACCAGGACACACTTATTTGGAGTTGCCCCTATAAGAAGCAGCTTCGTCAGAAATCAATGCTCGCAAATCTACATATGATGCTGTGAATGTGTGTGTGTGCGTGTGTGTGTGAGAGACATCAGATTTGTGGGTCATATTTTCAATCACGGTTTGCCTGTCCCTTCTGAATGGCAATTATGCCAGCATTTTAAGCCCCAGGTAGACTCTCTCTGGAAGATTTCAGCCTGCTGTTTTGAAGGGCTTCTCTGAGATCTTCCAAAGTGATTTTTATATACGATCTATTCTAAGCGTTTTCCCAATTTTCTGATATTTCTCTGAGCTATATTTATATAGTGGACAAAAATATTGAAATTTGATTTTCACTTAAACAGATTGTGACTTTTGACAAGTTGCTTACTTCTTACCCTCATTTTCCTAATCTAAAAAATGGGGAAAATAATAGAATCCACCTCTGTAGATTATTTTGAGGATTCAAGTAAATAACATAAAGAATGCATATGCTTGCTATGTGCTTAGTCATATGAAACACTCAATAAATGTTAGTTATTATTAGTCTATAGAATATGAATTCCCTTGACATTCTCATTTAATTGGTATCGATTATGCTAATGAGAGAAAGAGGAGACCTGAGAGTAAAGCTATACTAGAAAGGGAAGAAAAAGAATGGAAGGAGAAAAGGAGAGAGAGGGAGGAAAAGAGGGAGAGGAAAGAGAAGAGGAGAAGAGAGGAGGGGCAGGAATAGGAGAAAGAGGAGAAGGAGGAAGAGGATGAGGGAGGGAGGAAGGGATAGACAGAGAGTGCTCGAGCAAGCGCTTTGGGCGCAGAGAGGGAAGGTGCAGGGTGCAGGCAAGTGTGAGATGGGGGAGAGAGGCTATGAGTTTTTATTACTTTCTATTTTCAAAAGTTAGTTTATTATAAACTGTTTTTAAATGCTTTATCCACATTTTTTTTTCCTCAAGGTGAAGTTTTCTTGTGGTTTGTACACAACTAAAATGGAAAGAGGGAGAGAAAAGAGTGAGAATGTGGGCAGGGTAGCTGTCTCTCCCCAGGCCTGAGCTTATCTTCTCTTCTTCATGCTTGAACTACCAGCTTTGTAGTGGAGGGGAATGGAAAGGGAAGGGAATGGTTCTCTTTCATTTCCAGTCCCTGCTGGTCAAAGATGCACTGAAGACTGTGAAGAGGAGTTTCATGTATACAACCTTTTCCCTAATCCAGTCTTACCTAGCCCTGTCCCTTCACTTTTCCACTCCAAGGTTGTAGGTTTGTCTGTTTGTTTTTGGTGTATGTGGTATGTGTGTGTGGTGGTGGTGGGAGGGTTTCTGCTATTTGGTTTTTAGAAAAGTTGCAAGACTTATACTGGGCCAGAAAAACAGAGAAATCATCAGCATGTAATTTAGCAAGTAAGAAGAGTTCTGAAAAAGGAAAACATTTGATTGCTTTTTTACTAAAGATAGTGACTGTTTCATGGATAGGGCTTAAAGAAAATATTTATTGTTCTGACTTCTTTATAGAAAAATTGGTTGCAACCAAACCATAAAAGCCCTGTAATTATAAGCTACCTACCAGCACCCAGAGATCTTCAACATGCAAAACTTTATCGGTCTTGATCTATTGCTTGGAGGATTTGATATATTTACAACTTGTACTGATCCATATTATTATAACTGATTACACTGGACTACTTCAGTCCCAGTGGATTACATCCTCATGAAATGATATATAATCAGTTTGATGAAGCATAACTGGCATGTCACTGTAGAGTAGGTTACCCCTTACATACTGAAAGCTGGACCACTAAAAATAAATTTCACTCTTGCAAGCTTATACAGTCATTTTCTTTTTGAGGGTCAACATGCTGCAAAAATTCCTATGTACTTTGTTGAAACCTTATGTAACTTCTGTGTAACTATAGTTAGATTTTTACTATTTTAGTAAATATTTAATCTGTATTTTAAAAATAAAATTGCTTATTAGAAGGTTAATCAGTTAAGAGGATTGTCTGCTTTATCTTTTATTTTTCATTTAAGAATTTAAAGTTATATTTGTAATTTCATCAAATCAAATACAGGATGTCTCAGAGTTCATCTAATCTCCTGATCCAAGGCTGATTCCTGGTAACCTTGTTAACATGAGATTTCTTTTTGAATCCAGATTTTGTTCTGTGTTTCTAGGATCTTTGAGAAATGACATTTCCATGCAATTAAGTCTCATCATCTGCAAAATGTTGTCACAGTAGCGAGGCTGACTAGAACAAACTGTTTTATGATATTACATGTGATACTATGCCAGCAAGCCAGCTTAGAACATGACGCATAATGCTGCTCTCAGCAAAATTTTATTGCCAGTTCCACTAATAATTTGTATATATGAAGATATAAAATTAGTTACTGTTCAATTTGAACTTTTACAAGCTCCTGCAAAAGTAGCTTATAAATGTACAAAAAATGGAGAATTTTACCCATTAGCTTATGAGACAAAAAGAACAGCGAGAGACCAACTAATATCCGCAGCAGGCAAGGCCAGATGATGTTTAAGCTTAAAGAGTCACAAATTTGTCAACAGCTCATAAGATAACTTTACTGTCTTCTGTACTTGTATATGTAATTTTCCCCAGGATTTTTAGAAGAAGCCCACCCAAGGTAGAATACATACATAATGCAATTAACAAATTCCACCTGCCTACTGAACATTTGTCAATATTATGATTTTGTTAATTTCATCCTCATAAAATGGTTTCATGTACAGTATAATCTTTGTGAATTTTTATTGTTACCTCAGAAGTCTCATTAAAGTCAATGAGAGTTGTGGTCTCATGCCAATGTCTTAAATGCACCATTTGTGCTTAGGACTGAGGGGACAGGGAAAAACAGTGGAATAACAGGAGCAAAACATAGTATCGTAAGTCTTATAAATAATATTATTCCAATGACACTAAAAGTGTATATTCCATGTTTGATTTTTCCTCCTGATGGAAAATAAAAAAAATTTTTAAATGGATTTGAATCTTGAATTTGGCTCATTATTTTGCTTATTTAAATCTAGTTTGATTTACTTTTGCTTATGTGCCAGTATGTCAATTTTTTCTACATTGCATTATTGAATTTCCCAAAATAGTGGCTGTGCAGATGGTATTTTCACATTTCCTTTCTGTATTATAATGCCTTAAAAACCCATAAGCCAAAATACAGATTTGGTAAACTATAGAATATTCCTGTTAAAATTCTATTTCATGGCGTTTACTCTTGTGATCTATTATTTTAACCAGCTGGTTGTTTCAGCTTTCTTGCTACAAACAGGCAACTCCTGTTGTCTGACCAATAACATAGCAATACTTGAGACTACTTCCTATATCGATCCCTTGAGATGCTTTCAAGCAGCTTTCTGAAATGAAGTGTCATTGGAGGTTAAAATGCTGCTTCTACTCCTACCACAAATCAAGCCTTCAGAAGCTGAAGCCTGAACCAGAAACCAGATTCCTTTTTTTTTCTTGATGTCTTTGAAAGACAGAACAAAGGGCAAGAAAAGACAAGCGAGGGATCTGAGTCAGCAAAAGACAGACGGGGATCACTATGCAATACCAACATGCTTCAGAAGTGTTAATAAGTGCCTTCATGCCAACAATTAAAGTGTAGAGGGGCAAAAGGAATTGGATTAAATCCATGAGTAATGGTAGACATATGACGTTGTCATTTTGATTTCCTAGTGGTTTCTTGATGAATCTAAGCTACTTGAACTATTGTGAAAACCCCTGTGAAAATAATTTCTGTGTGGATGTGATTAGAGTTAAAAAATCAATGGTAATCATATTCGTAGTTGAAATTGTTTATAGGCTTATTATTTTCCATGTGTTTCCTAATTAAATGTGCATAATAATTCCAAGTGGTAGTTACTGTTGTGACAGTTTTACAGAGGAGGAAACTGAGGCACAGGAAGGGTACATAATTTAACCAATGTCAAGCAAGTGCTTCAGATCAGAGGCTTAGTTTTAATTCCAGAAAGTCTGACTACAAAGCCCAAGAGATCAACTTTGTACTTGCATGTCTCTGTGCCTAAAGGACTGGAAGAAGAGCAGAATGTCTCATCATTTCAAACACCCTAAAGGTTAATTCCAGCCCAGTTTGCCAAGACCAGGGCTTTGCCAAATGGCTGCATCAGAGACAATCCATGCTGGAGTCGCTCTTATAGACCTTATTGTGCTGCTCTGTATAATCCCCACATTTCCATCCTTTTCTATTTCAATTTCTGATATTCTTCTACCTAAAACAATTATTTTCTAACCGTAATTTGTTATTCTGATTGCTTGGGCAAAATAGAGTTTGGGATATCAAAAGGCAGAAAAAAAAGGCCGAAATAAATAAAACATTTTCTGGCACTATATAACATCTTATATGCTACCTAATGTCCTTCCTTGTACACTGATATTGGGTAACTATAGCCAAAGAGAAGTAGAGAATTGTGACAATGCTCTGAAGTTTTTCAAGGGGAAAATGCCAAGGAGGATTAGATTATCCAAGTGACTGTTAAAATTTTATGTTTTACTTATTTCTGGTTGAACTGAACTGGTTTTTGACTTTTACTTTGTTTCTGCAGTAGTTAGGTTTCTGAAAAGAAAAAATGAATTGGTGACTTGGATAACTATTCATACAACCCAGCCAATTGCTTTCCTCCTGCTGCTCTTCAAATGTCCTGAAGGCACTTGCCTCATTCATCACTACTGTTTTCTCATTTCTTTCACACTTTTTTCACTGCATAGAATGACTTCACTGATCGTGCTTGAGATTTATTTCTGAATACACATATATAAAATAAATACTTACATATTCAATCCTATTGAAAATCATATACATGTACTGTTTTACTTATGAGACGGCTCGTTGGTAATTATAGCCACATTGGTGTGTGCATATATACACACACATATTTAACAAAACCTACATTTTGGAAAACTATGAAGAAAAAAGTTATTGATTTATTAAATACATGGGGTAGAGTGCATTGAAGTTGGGACAATTAAAAGTAGAATTTTAGGGTTTAATTAAGGATCAAAAAAGCGGAGATACTTTTATCTTTATAATCTTTAAAGGTATATTTATTATGTAACCCTATTTTTAGAGATACAGACCACTTGAAATGTTAAGATAAAGAACATTTGAAAATTTCAGGAGTACAAAGGAGAAAGTAAACCTACCTATATCCCCTCAATTTTAACACGGAAAGAAAACCAGATACATTTTTTATGTATGGTAAAAGGTTTTCCAGCCTTTTTCATATATATACACAGACATATATAGATACACATATGTGAAAAAATATGCATAAGAAAAGCAATATTATAAAATAACCACAGTTTTTAGAATGTATTAAAATATTTTTTATGTTGAATATTCTTCCATGGTAGCATTCTTATCCTCTCATTACTGGGGCTGCTCTGGCAGTCTGTTGCAGCCTATTATCATGGACTGATTTGTGCCCCACCCCCCAGCAAAAGACATGTGGAAGGCCCAACCCCCTGTACCTCAGAATGTGACCTTGTTGGAGATACTTTCCAGAAATAAGTTAAAATGATGTCATTAGGGTTAAGCATAATCCAGTATGACTGGTATCCTTATAAAAAGGGGGAATTTGGTGACAGACACACACAGGGAGAATGCCATGTGAAGATGAAGGCAGAGATTGGGGTGATGCTTCTACAAGCGAAAGAACACCAAAGGTGGACAGCAAACCACACGAAGCTAGGGGAGAGGCATGTAACAGATTTTTCTTTACAGCACTCAGATGAAACCAATCTGGCGAGAACTTGATCTTAGATTTCTGGCCTCCAGAACTATGAAGCAAGAAATTTCTGCTGTTTGAACAACTCGGTTTGCAGTACTTTTTCTGGCATTCCAAACATTCTAATAATACACTATGCACCCCCTTCTCAGAATAATGTTTTTAAACTTATAAAAATTTCTAGGAATAAAAAAAACTAATATATTGACAACTAGTTATGAAAATGTTAGAAACATTTTGTGATATAACAACACATTGACTATGTATTGACTACAGACTATGTTTCCCAGTAGGTCTAATAATTTAACAGGCCATAATTTAACAATAGTGAGGGTTGTATGAGTTACCTGTGACAACTACAATGTGATAGGAAAATACCTGTGATTTCTATTAATGACAATATAACAAGTACCGTTAATACTACTGTGGTTTGTTTTCTCTATCTATAATTGACACATCAGTTAGGGGTTAGTGAAAATAAGATTGTTGGTTTTTCCTTTTTCATCCAAGTTCATGGATCCCAGATGAAAAACCTTCATACAACATGACACTTTCTGAATGGCTCCATACTGTAAGATCCTTGATTGCAGGATTCATGCTAGCATACAGTAGACACTCGATGAAAAATATAGCACATTTGTCAATTTTTAATTTAAAATAATGCGTCAAAGGAATCAAATCATGCATGCTACAATACTTCCCACTGTAAAATGCCTCATCCTCAGTCCATATACCCCTTTAGATTCCTGTATCTATTTATTTGCTGGATATTTTCACTTGGATGTCCTATAGGAGCCTCAAACTCAACATATACAAATCTCATTACAGTCCAGTATTAAACCAAGTTTCCTGGAAAAGAGAGCCTGAGGCAAAAGTTACCTACCAGCACTCTCCCTACCGCGGGTGCAATCCCAGGGGGGCCCGAGGGAGGCGCAAGAAGGCAAGTCGTGGAAGGAGGGAGAGCGTGGACAAGTGGGTCCGCTACCCAGCTGATCTCAGGTTCACAGCCAATTTCAACTGTTGCTGGATACAAAAGGACATCTTCTGGGAGGCACTGGAACGACTGCACCCTGGAATAGTCTACTGTGGCGGAAGAGGAGAAAAGAATTCAGCTTCTTATCCTCTAGACTTTCTCATCTCCTGTCTCTCATGGATCTATTTGCACAATGGGCTCTTCACTCACCAGCTCTTCTAGGTTGTATTATCCAACTTTTATTTTTTTTTCTTTTAAGTTTAGGCGGCAGCGCAGGTGCAGGGCCGGGCAGAGCAAGCGGGCGGGCGGGCTGGCTGACTGCCTCGGGGCGGACCCAGGCGAGTGAGAGAGCAGCCGATAGTCGATTGTCAAGCCGCCTCCGCCTCTTCCTACTCCAGCTCACGCAACACTCCTCGGCAGTGGCTCTGGGGCCTCGCCGACGCCCTCCTCACGATCGCCTCAGGGCCCGCAGCATGCTGGCGCTCTTGTGTCCGCCATCTTGGGGCGGCTTTTCCCGCCCTCTTCCGGCGGTCTTTCCCGCCCTCTTCCGGCAGCGGCTTGGGAAGCCGGATTCCACTACGGCAGCAGCAGGTTTCGTGGCAAGAGTTACGGCTTGCAGGCCGCCCCGGGCAGTCTCATCTTCCTGCAGCTTGTAGACCCTCAGGCTTAGGTGAGTGAACCTGTGCACATGCGTGGGCACGCGCTGGGTGCCCACTTGCGGCCCAGAAGTGGGAAGGAATCCCCAGGCCGGGAGGCAGGAGACGCGTGTGGTGAGGTCTGAGGCAGGGTGCCCTCAGGGGATTTGGGAGACAGGTAGCATTGCTGAAGTCAACCCAAGTGGCTGAGCACGGGAACACACGAGGATCTATCCAGCCATGGTCGGTCGTAAAGGCAGAGATGCAGCCCAATGAGCCTTCATCCTGTGAAGATTGAAATCTCCCTTCTGGGCTTACCTAAACGTGGTTGGGCCAGGGGGTCCTCCTGGAGGGTCATGGTGACATCCGGCAGGAACCAGGGCTGACATCTGGGGAGGTGTTGTAGATGAACTCTCAGCCGGAGGGTTAGATACAGCCTTTAAAAATATTCCTTAACTGTGCTAGATGATTTGACCGAAACAAGCACTCAACATTAGATACTTTTAAAAGGGTCAAAGTGCAGTGGATGACAAAGGATATGGCTTCAATTTTCCCTTACCTTTTTTCTCTCATCTCGGGTCCAGGGAAAGAGAACCTCATGGACCAGGCATCTTCCTCTTGGGATGGTTGAATTGGTGCTTTCTAGAACACACTTTGGTTGCATGGGGCATCCTTTTGAAGAGAGTGTCAGAAAAGCTGTGTGTCTATCTAAGAGAGAGTGTCTATCTAAGTAGCTGCAGTGCAGTAACTTGAGTAACCCATTTTCAAAGGCTCGAATCTCCTTGTTAGAGGGCTGTTGGCAAGACTGTCTTTGTTAGGAAACAGGATCAGAAAGAAGCCTGGGACAGATCTAACCACTGTCCAGTGCATCACAGGACAGAACTTTTGAGATTACTGGCTTTAACTCAGTGAATAGGATCCAAGAGACAATAGATAGTTGGCTTTATATTACTTGGAGATGTAGGCAGGTTGGCATTGGGAGGCCCTATTTGATATGCATGGATCTCAGACTCAGATTATATAGGCAATATTTTGTTTTGGGGCAGCCTCCCTGTTTTCCTTTCCTACAGGCCCCCTTCCAGTCTCCCATGAAATATGTAAAGGCTGGGGATTAGAGTTTAGAGTTTACTTTGGCTTGATTATCACAGACATATCTTGAATATATTGATATTTATCTTTTTCTCTACTCTGTGAATTATTTAAACAGTGTCTGCCCTTGCTTTCCTCACCTTTGCCAGGTGTTTTCACACAGATGGGCTGTTGCATTCTCATTCTGAACACTCCTTCTGAGCCATGCTGTGGGGCTCAGTTGACATCAAGATTAGGACTTCACCTAATGCTGACATGACTATTAGTACATTATAGCACAAGAGTTTTAGTTATTTGCCAGCATGGATGTGTAAGTTCCTTTGCTAATCCCATTGCTATTGCAAGGTCTCCCATTGCAAGACATTGTCTTCAAAGAAAGCAGCAGATCCGCATTTTTTTTTTTTTTTTTGGTGGCGGTGGTGGTGGTGGGGTAACCGTCTTACACAAAAGCATCCTAAGAAAGCATTGTATTTCTTCTCACACAGGGCTCCACTTTTTAACCCTCTTCCAATCTGAATTAATAAATAATAACTTGTTACAACCTTAGCAGCATAAGTTTGCCTGAATAATCCATGCACTGTCATAGGCTACTCTCCTTTTCTTCTTTCTTATTTGTAGATAGGATAGAAATCAAGGAGTAGGCCCTGAATTCAGTGCAATGTATCATCTTTGGTAGTCCCCAAGGAATTATCGGTGAGTGCTTACCCTACCAAATCTAGGGATCATTTCTAGGTGAAATCTAGAGTAATTTCATGTACATGTAATTTCATGTGAAATCTAGCTTGTTTCATGTACAACCCTTACATGTACCAGAGACAGGCATGTTACTTATATTTCACGAAGAGTTGTATTACTTCAAGGCAAACGAGCAAGTTACTCCCCAGCAAGAGCTCAATTGTAAGTTCATATATCTTAGAATAGTTTTGCTTCAGCTTTTACTTCTTTGCTTGCCCAGTTCCATTTGAGCTGTCTCCTGCCCCATTGTATTTGGCAGAAATCTAACAGTAGGATAGGAGATTTTGTGAGCATGTCTCCACTAGGGTATACATTGTACAAATTACCTAGAAAACAACTAAATAATAAAAGGCACTGCTACATCTTTTCTACTATTATTTAAAATTTTTCTGAAATATCTCATTCCCCACAATGTATTTGATAGAAAGGATTAAATATAAATAGTTTGAATCATAGTCTTGAAATTAAAACTCTCTTCTTGATATCTACTAGATTCTTGGAATACTCCTAGCAAGACTCCCCAAGAAGCAGCTTTCAAAATCAATAGGGAGTCCTTTTAACACAGAGAAATCTGCCCAGGATGGAAGTGGAATTGGGGCAAAAGGAAAGATATATTTAGCAAAACCTTCAAAAGCTATTTTTTGAAATAGATTTGCCTATAGTCTGTTAGATGCTGCAGACTTCAAAATATTAAAGAATCCAAGTGTGATATTCTATAGTTCTTATAACTTAACTTGATTTCTAGAACATTTATTTCCCAGTAGACAAACTCAGAACATGTATATGAAAGAGCCATCAATGGGGCAATTATTGCTGGTACTGATCTCCCCTGAACAAATGTGGAGATTTGTTTTAAGAAAAAAAGGTGAAGATTTATATGTATTTTATTTTTAACAAATTCTGTCATGAAGGAATTATTTAAACTATCTTGCATACAATTTATGGGTTGAGGAGTGAATCTGTTAATATAGAACATATTTCCTGACTTTATTCCTGGGCTATATATCTTTTTGCCTGCATACTGTAGGCAACCTTAGTCATTTTTATGTGCTTTCTTGAAAAAAATCTTCAACAAACAAATAAGTGACTCAGTTTTATATTTTTGTTCTCAAGACTGTACATATTCTCTTATCTGGTCTAACGTCTGTACGGTTAACGTCTACACGGTACTAAAACATAAATTTTGTAATCTCTTGGACAATTGAGTGCTTTATCTTCTGATATACCAGGATTAAACTCTAGGTATTATCTTACCCAGTCAAAAGCCTTCTTGCTATTCTGTGATGCAAACGTGAAGCGAGTATATTGATCTTACCTGGCAAGTCTAGATGTTGGTTCAGGTACGAATGGATGTGAATACAATCGTTTTCTAGAAGTGTTTACTCTTTCTTCCTATGAAACAATGTAACTGTTAGAGTATTATGGAGGGGCAGTTTATTTCTTAAAACAGTGCTCTGACTACATTATAATTATCTGTGCAGTCTATCTAGGTTTGCTAACCAGGAATAAAAATTTGTGTTTGAATATATTTATGGAGTTTTGAGTCATCGATTTACTATATGTAGTTGGAATAAAACCATTTTTTGGAGGAGAAATCATAAAATGATATCTAGGGTTGATTAAAATAATTCTACATCATCATACTGTTTAATCTACTGCTCTGTTTCCAGAGTAAGAGTGGTGGGATGTATCACAGGAACAATTTTAATTGAATTAGGGGTTTACAGGGAGCTCAGTGTTTGTTGTGTAAGGCTGAAGGGAGTCATATAGCGTCTGTGGCCAAATGGAGTAACGTTGCTTTTGGTTTAATGTTTTGGAACATCATAACTTCATAGAAGTTTATGAAGAGGTCCAGGCAGGACTCACTGTGAGGCATCATGTGGGCACAGAGAGAGGATATGTGCATGCGTGAATGGTGAGATTCTCACATTAAGAAGACATTTCATCCACAACCAAAATGCTGTCACCTTGGGAGTAGGATGATGTGGAGAGTGATTTCCCAGTTCCAGTAACACTGCACAGCAGTCTGCAGCAGGAACCAAGGGGTATATTAAGCAAATAATACAAATTGCTGCAAACCAAATAAATTCTTCCATTGCCCATGATTAGTAAAGGATTCAGCTCATTTTGCAGAAGGCTCTGTAGATTAAATTCCAACTCAGAAATGTACAGCTTGATCAGTAAAGTTTGTAAATGGTTTTATAGATGAGGGATGCCATTCAATAGTGAAGATGTACTTCAATTGCCAAAGCATTTAAAAAACTCCACAGCTGAGATGTGCTGCAGCCCAGAAGCAGGTGCCGGGATCTGTAACAAGTTAAACGGAATCAGCAGAGTATTCATATTCACTAAGAGTACAGTCTAAAAGGACATAGATTATATATAGTGAGTGTCTTATTTATTAAATTCTCCAAGTCAATTAGCAAAGGAGGCAACCATCTGACAGGTACAATCTGAGACTAAATGAAGAAATTGAGCTTTCTCAGAAATAATGATGACATTGTGGCATTTAGGTATCTAAAATTTACCCTAGACCACAGTCACCCTTCCCTAGAAGGGTACATCACAACAAAAAATGTCATATAGGTAGAAAGTACCACATTATTGTTGGCTGGGCTTGGGTCTTCAACCACAGCATAGAGAACTCTATAGTAAGCTGATCTGTGGCCATGGTTTTCCTAAAACAAGTTAGGTTTCATAGCTTCGTATCAAAAAAGCTATAGGTGGGTAAAGCCCACTCACTTGAAAATTCCCCAAAAACCAATTTTCAGATTTTAATTCTGAACTGTATATAGAAAGAAATGAAACAG
Organism: Phocoena sinus; assembly: GCF_008692025.1. NCBI lineage: Eukaryota > Metazoa > Chordata > Mammalia > Artiodactyla > Phocoenidae > Phocoena > Phocoena sinus. The sequence continues at coordinate 40,163,007 of NC_045769.1, forward strand.
ATGGAGGTGGGCTAGAGGGAAATTGGGAAAGAGAGAGAGAAAGAGAGATTGGTACAGCTTCAGGTCTTTGCCATTTCAGATGGGCTTCACATTTACTGCTTTAGTTCTACTGAATAGAGAGAGACAGAGGAAGTGGCTGGAATTACCAGCATATCACTTCACTTGCAAAATACGTCACCCGCAAGTGCTAATACATAGCCTCCCTACCCTTTTGCAAATGTGTCCAATGTGTGTGCGAAGATAGGATCAAACAGATTTTGACTCCCAGCCCTAGCCTCTTCTCTGAGCTACTGATTGTCCTATCACACTATCTACCAGCAGCCATGCTTGGAGCTTTCACCAATTCTCAAACATAACATCTTTTGAAGACTTGATTATTTTTTCCCACTAAGTATATTCTTATCTTTTTACACACTCCCCATCTTAACAGTTTTTCTCCTTTTAATAAGGTACTCCCATCATCCTCTCAGTTGCCCAAGGCTGAAATGTAAGTGCCATCCTTTCTTTTTTTTTTAACATCTTTATTGGAGTGTAATTGCTTTACAATGTTGTGCTAGCTTCTCCTGTAGAACAAAGTGAATCAGCTATATATATATACATATATCCCCATATACCCTCCCTCTTGCGTATCCCTCCCACCTTCCCTATCCCACACCTCTAGGTGGTTACAAAGCACCGAGCTGATCTCCCTGTGTGATGCAGCTGCTTCCCACTAGCTATCTATTTTACATTTGGTAGTGTATATATTTCAGTGCTACTCTCTCACTTCGTCCCAGCTTACACTTCCCCCTCCCCATGTCCTCAAGTCCATTCTCCACGTCTGCGTCTTTATTCCTGTCCTGCCCTTAGGTTCTTCAGAACCAATTTTTTTTTTTTTTAGATTCCATATATATGTGTTAGCATATGATATTTGTTTTTCTCTTTCTGATGTACGTCACTCTGTATGACAGACTCTAGGTCCATCCACCTCACTACAAATAACTCAATTTCATTTCTTTTTATAGCTGAATAATATTCCATTGTATATATGTGCCATATCTTCTTTATCCATTCATCTGTCGATGGACACTTAGGTTGCTTCCATGTCCTGGCTATTGTAAATGGTGCTGCAATGAACACTGTGGTACATGACACCTTTTGAATGATGGTTTTCTCAGGGTATATGCCCAGTAGTGGGACCGCTGGGTTGTATGGTAGTTCTACTTTTAGTTTTTTAAGGAACCTCCAGACTGTTCTCCACAGTGGCTGTATCAATTTACATTCCCATCAACAGTGCAAGAGGGTTCCTTCTTCTTCATGCCCTCTCCAGCATTTATTGTTTGTAGATTTTTTGATGATGGCCATTCTGACTGGTGTGAGGTGATACCTCATTGTAGTTTTGATTTGCATTTCTCTAATGATTAGTGATGTTGAGCATCCTGTCATGTGTCTGTTGGCGATATGTATATCTTCTTGGGAGAAATGTCTATTTAGGTCTTCTGCACATTTTTGGATTGGGTTGTTTGTTTTTTTGATATTGAGCTGTATGAGCTGCTTGTATATTTTGGAGATTAATCCTTTGTCAGTTGCTTCATTTGGAAATATTTTCTCCCATTCTGAGGGTTGTTTTTTCGTCTTGTTTATGGTTTCCTTTGCTGTGCAAAAGCTTTTAAGTTTCATTAGGTCCCATTTGTTTATTTTTGTTTTTATTTCCATTTCTCTAGGAGGTGGGTCAAAAGGATCTTGCTGTGATGCATGTCATACAGTGTTCTGCCTATGTTTTCCTCTAAGAGTTTTAGAGTGTCTGACCTTACATTTAGGTCTTTAATCCATTTTGAGTTTATCTTTGTGTGTGGTGTTAGGGGGTGTTCTAATTTCATTCTTTTACATGTAGCTGTCCAGTTTTCCCAGCACCAGTTTATTGAAGAGGCTGTCTTTTCTCCATTGTATATTCTTGCCTCCTTTATCAAAGATAAAGTGACCATATGTGCATGGGTTCATCTCTGGGCTTTCTGTCCTGTTCCATTGATCTATATTTCTGTTTTTGTGCCAGTACCACACTGTCTTGATTACTGTAGCTTTGTAGTATAGTGTGATGTCAGGGAGCCTGATTCCTCTAGCTCCATTTTTCTTTCTCAAAATTGCTTTGGCTATTCGGGGTCTTTTGTGTTTCCATACAAATTGTGAATTTTTTTTTCTAGTTCTGTGACAAATGCTATTGGTAGTTTGATAGGGATTGCATTGAATCTGTAGATTGCTTTGGGTAGTATAGTCATTTTCACAAGGTTCATTCTTCCAATCCAAGAACATGGTATATCTCTCCATCTGTTTGCATCATCTTTAATTTCTTTAATCAGTGTCTTATAGTTTTCTGCATACAGTCCTTTTGTCTCCTTAGGTAGGTTTATTCCTAGGTATTTTAGTCTTTTTGTTGCAGTGGTAATGGGAGTGTTTCCTTAATTTCTCTTTCAGATTTTTCATCATTAGTGTATAGGAATGCACGAGATTTCTGTGCATTAATTTTGTATCCTGCTACTTAACCAGATTCATTGATTAGCTCTAGTAGTTTTCTGGTAGCATCTTTAGGATTCTCTATGTATAGTATCATGTCATCTGCAAACAGTGACAGTTTTACTTCTTCTCTTCCAATCTGGATTCCTTTTATTTCTTTTTCTTCTCTGATTGCTGTGGCTGAAACTTCCAAAATTATGTTGAATAACAACAGAGAGAGTTGGCAACTTTGTCTTGATCCTGACCTTAGAGGAAATGGTTTCAAGTTTTCACCATTGAGAACGATGTTGGCTGTGGTTTGTCATGTATGGCCTCTATTATGTTGAGGTAGGTTCCCTCTAAGCCTACTTTCAGGAGAGTTTTTTATGATAAATGGGTGTTGAATTTTGTCCAAAGCTTTTTCTGCATCTACTGAGAGCATCATATGGCTTTTCTCCTTCTATTTGTTAATATGGTGTTTCACATTGACTGATTTGCGTATATTGAAGAATCCTTGCTTTCCTGGGATAAACCCCACTTGATCATGGTGAATGACCCTTTTAATGTGCTACTGCATTCTCTTTGCTAGTTTTTGTTGAGGATTTTTGCATCTATGTTCATCAGTGATATTGGCCTGTGGTTTTCTTTTTGCGTGACATCTTTGTCTGGTTTTGGTATCAGGGTGATGGTGGCCTTGTAGAATGAGTTTGGGAGTGTTCCTCCCTCTGCTATATTTTGGAAGAGTTCGAGAAGGGTAGGTGTTAGCTTTTCTCAAATGTTTGTTAGAATTCGCCTGTGAAGCCATCTGGTCCTGGGCTTTCGTTTGTTGGAAGATTTTAAACCACAGTTTCAATTTCAGTGCTTGTGATTGGTCTGTTTATATTTTCTCTTTCTTTCTGGTTCAGTCTCGGAAGGTCGTGCTTTTCTAAGAATTTGTCCATTTCTTCCAGGTTGTCCATTTTATTGGCATATAGTTGCTTGTAGTAATCTCTCATGAACCTTTGTATTTCTGCAGTGTCAGTTGTTACTTCTCCTTTTTCATTTCTATTTCTGTTGATTTGAGTCTTCTCCCTTTTTTCTTGATGAGTCTGGCTAATAATTTATCAATTTTGTTTTTCTTCTCAAGGAACCAGCTTTTAGTTTTATTGATCTTTGCTATCATTTCCTTCATTTGTTTTTCATCTATTTCTGGTCCGATCTTTATGATTTCTTTCCTTATGCTAACTTTCTTTTTTTTTTTGTTCTTCTTTCTCTAATTGCTTTAGATATAAGTTTAGGTTGTTTATTTGAGATGTTTCGTGTTTCTTGAGATAGGATTGTATTACTATAACCCTCCCTCTTAGAACTGCTTTTGCTGCATCCCGTAGGTTTTTGATCGTCATGTTTTTATTGTCATTTGTTTCTAGGTAATTTTTGATTTCCTCTTTGATTTCTTCAGTGATCTCTTGATTATTTAGCAGCATATTGTTTAGCCTCCATGTGTTTGTATTTTTTACAGTTTTCTTCCTGTAATTGATGTCTAGTCTCATAGAGTTCTGGGCGGAAAAGATACTTGATACAATTTCAGTTTTCTTGAATTTACCAAGGCTTGATTTGTGACCCAAGATATGATCTCTCCTGGAGAATGTTCCATGAGCACTTGAGAAGAAAGTGTGTTCTTGTTTTTGGATGGAATGTCCTATAAATATTGATTAAGTCCATCTTGTTTAATGTGTCATTTAAAGCTTTTGTTTCCTTATTTATTTTCATTTTGGATGATCTGTCCATTGGTGAAAGTGGGGTGTTAAAGTCCCCTGCTATGATTGTGTTACTGTCAATTTCCTCTTTTATGGCTGTTAGCATTTGCCTTATGTATTGAGGTGCTCCTCTGTTGGGTGCATATATATTTACAATTGTTATATCTTCTTCTTGGATCAATCCCTTGTTCATTATGTTGTGTCCTTCTTTGTCTCTTATAGTAGTTTTTATGTTAAAGTCTATTTTGTCTGATATGAGAATTGCTACTCCAGCTTTCTTTTGATTTCCATTTTCATGGAATATCTTTTTCCATCCCCTCACTTTCAGTCTGTATGTGTCCCTAGGTCTGAAGTTAGTCTCTTGTAGACAGCATATATACTGGTCTTGTTTCTTTATCCATTCAGCCAGTCTTTGTCTTTTGATTGGAGCATTTAATCCATTTTCATTTAAGGTAATTATCGATATGTATATTTCTATTACCATTTTCTTAATTGTTTTGGGTTTGTTTTTGTAGGTCTTTTCCTTCTCTTGTGTTTCCTGCCTACTGAAGTTCCTTTAGCATTTGTTGTAAAGCTGGTTTGTTGGTGCTGAAATCTCTTAACTTTTGCTTGTCTGTAAAGGTTTTAATTCTCTTTCAAATCTGAATAAGATCCTTGCTGGATAGAATAATCTTGGTAGGCTTTTCCCTTTCATCACTTTAGATATGTCCAGCCGCTCCCTCTGGCTTGCAGAGTTTCTGCTGAAAGATCAGCTGTTAACCTTATGGGATTCCCCTGTATGTTATTTGTTGCTTTCCCCTTGCTGCTTTTAATATTTTTTTCTTTGTATTTAATTTTTGATAATTTGATTAATGTGTCTTAGCATGTTTCTCCTTCTATTTATCCTGTATGGGAGTCTCTGAGCTTCCCGGGCTTGACTGACTATTTCTTTTCCCATGTTAGGGAAGTTTTCAACTATAATCTCTCCAAATATTTTTTTAGACCCTTTCTTTTTCTCTTCTTCTTCTGGGACCCCTATAATTCGAATGTTGGTGCATTTAATGTTGTCCCAGTGGTCTCTGAGACTGTCCTCAATTCTTTTCATTCTTTTTTCTTTATTCTGCTCTGCGGTAGTTATTTCCACTATTTTATCTTCCAGGTCACTTATCCATTCTTCTACCTCAGTTATTCTGCTATTGATTCCTTCTAGAGAATTTTTAGTTCCATTTATTGTGTTGTTCATCATTGTTTGTTTGCTCTTAAATTCGTCTTGGTCCTTGTTAAACGTTTCTTGTGTTTTCTCCATTCTGTTTCCAAGATTTTGCATCATCTTTACTATCATTCCTCTGAATTCTTTTTTAGGTAGACCACCTATTTCCTCTTCATTTGTTTGTTTTGGTGGGTTTTTACCTTGCTTCTTCGTCTGCTGCATATTTCTCTGTCTTCTCATTTTTTTTAACTTACTGTGTTTGGGGTCTCCTTTTTGCAGGCTGCAGTTTCATTGTTCCCATTGTTTTTGGTGTCTGCCCCCAGTGGGTGAGGTTGTAAACTCAGTGGCTTGTGTAGACTTCCTGGTGGAGTGGAGTGGTGCCTCTTTTCTGGTGGGTGTGGCTGGATCTTGTCTTTCTGGTGGGCAGGGCCGTGTCTGGTGGTGTGTTTTGGAGTTTCTGTGAACTTAGTGTGATTTTATCAGCCTCTCTGCTAATGGCTGGGGTTGTGTTCCTGTCTTGCTTGGCATGGGGTATCCAGCACTGGAGCTTGCTGGCCATTGGGTGGAGCTGGGTCTTAGCGTTGAGATGGAGATCTCTGGGAGATCTCTCATTGGTTGGTATTACATGGGGCTGGGAGGTCTCTGGTGGTCCAGTGCCCTGAAGTCGGCTGTCCCACCTCAGCGGCTCATGCCTGACACTAGGCTGGAGCACCAAGACCTGTCAGCCACACAGCTTCTGCCACCTTTTGTCATGGTCCCAGGATCTCTTAACTGCAGCAGCTTTGGGGCAGTGTAGTGTCCATGCAGTAAAGTAGCATCCCATTCTTTTCACCAGCTGTGTGGGAGGAAGAAATTTTCTTTTACCTTTCTAGGTTCTTCTGGCTTGTCAAAGTGGCTGAACGCCTTACTTTAAAAAAATATGAGTGCCATCCTTGATTTCTCTCTCTCTCTCTCTCATACCACACATCCAGTCTACCAATTCAGCCTATCAATTCTTCCTTCCAGATGTATCTCCAGTGTAGTAGCCATCTTTCTTAATCTTTGGTTAACATCCGTTCATCCAGACCAACACCTCCTCTCCATGGGACTGATGCAGAAGCCTCCCTTCATCTACTCTTGGTCCTCTTCAATCTGTTCTCCATACAGCAGCCAGAGTGACACTATTAAAACTATAAATCTGTTTATGGCCTTCTGCTGCTTATAACAGCTCATGGTGTTCTGTTGAATTCAGAATAACACTGTATGACAAATATCTAGCTGGCTTGCCCTCTCTCCCTCTTGCTCACTGTGTTCCTTATATTCTGGGCTGCTTTTACTTTTTAGATATGCCAAGTTCTTCCCAGGCTCGGGGATTTTGCCCATATTTTTCTCTGCATGGACCACTCTTTCCCCTGCATCTCATAACTGACTCCATTTAATCCTTCTGGTCTCGTGCTACATGGTACCTTTTCAGAGAGGCTATCCCTGACCACTCTGTCTGAAATAGGTCCTCAACTCCTATTTTCACTTTACTTATTTTCTCAGCAACTTGTTTTTTCTTTCTTTTTCATAGTCCTTATTACAACTGACAATTGTCCACTTGCCACTCTATTAAATCATGTGCCTTATTTTCTGGAAATAATAAACCATATTGGGATATTTAGTGATTTGGGTCCAAACACACATAATGTTTTCCTGTAATACCACTGTTGCCTTACTGGCTATCTAGATACCACATAGTATGTCTATTTTTGATTATCAGTTTTGGTTATACCATCCTGCATCAGTCCCTTCCTATTGTACCTACCACTACAGAGTCTCAGATGTCCCTTGGAAGATAAACTAAGGTCCTAAAGCTTTGTCATATAATGTAACATCAGGTGCTAAAGTTTTGTTATTCAACAGACTATTAGGAAAGTACAGTTTGCAAAGAATGTGATTTAGAGAATGGGTCTCAGTTAGATTTCATTTTGTCACACATGGGAGTGACATGTGCTCTCCATTGGGAGTATTGGAACATATGAGTAAAAATCAAATGACTAAGAGAACTAGTAGAAATTAAACTATATTTTGTGCATGTTGAAGAGTAATATTTTTTATGCAAGATTGCATTCCAGGGGAGGAATTTATTATTGTGTTCAGTCATTGCAAAGTGGTTGGATTTCCTATAACTAGTCATTACTGCCTTTATTTATAATGATCACATACTGAAAGACTACATATTCAGTGAATTGCCTTTTGAGTGCTTCTGCATAAAGAATCTAAGATTAAATGATGCAAACTAGAGACAATAGATACAACAAGGGATCAAAAAAATGTTAACCTTAATGTGACATGCCTAGTTTAAAAAGTTCATGTAGTTTTCTTTCCTTCCTCTTTCCCTCCCTCCCTTCCTTCCTTCCTCTTTCCTTTTTTCCTTCTTCTCTGTTATGGTTTTGGAGGGGAGTGGTCACTGGGGGAAGCAACTATAGTCTATGAAATAGTTTTCAATTTGTTTTCTTGTTGTTTTCGTCAATGCACTGATATTTAAATTAGTTTACTATGGGTGTGGTGTTTTCCAGAATTTCATATTTATTTATTACCTTATTAAAGTTATAAGAATAAAAACTATTGTAGAAAAGAAATAAGTGGGTTGAAGTTTTATGACAAAACAATCAGAATTTTAATGCTGAAGCACCAAGCATGAGAAACAATATTTGTGTTTGATTTAAAAAATTGATTTCAGTCATTTATTCATTTATTTATTTATCCAAAAATTATTATTTAACAGCTGCTGAGTGCCAGGCACTACATCAGCATTGGGAATACAACAATTAATAAAATAAAATTTCTCCCTAATCAAATATTCTTCCTTTGGGTAGAAGAGATAAAATAGAGATACAAACATATCAGGGGAATGATGTGCTATAAAAACAAGCAACAAAGGTGGGATACAGAAAATAGACTAGAGAAGTGTGTGCATGGGCGTGCATATGTAAAATGGTATTTTTAGAGAAAATGATGAACTTGAAACAGGGATTTAAAGGAAGTAAGAGAATAAGCTATGTGACTCTGTTGGCTAAAACGTACCAAGAAGAGGGGAAAGAATGAGCAAAGTCTTTGGAGCACAACAAGGAAGCCAGAATTGGGAAAAAGGAGCTGAACAGAGATAATTGGTGTCACAAGGTAGATGAGGTTGAAGTGATAGTAGAGGCCTAGACCATGTAGGATTTAAAAATATTCTGATTACTAGATGAATTTATTTGTTGATAAGAAGAATATAAAAATATTTATTTTGTTATTTGTTGTTTATTTTTGTTATAAATGTGCACATGTATTTAATATGTATACAAAAGTTACATCTATTAAGATATTGGTGGTGAAAGTACATGTTAGATCAAAGTCAGAATGGTTTTTTTAATAAAGGGCATCTTTATGGACCTGTTTGGTATTTGGCATAATTCTCAAAATTGTTTATTTCATACATTTAAAACCATCATTTTTAAGACTTGTTAAACCTACATACATTTATAAGTCATCTAGTTAAATGATTCCTTTTTCTGCAAGGATTCTTTTTATTATTAATTGATGCATTATTTCCTCTCCCAAAATAATTTATCTACAAGAAAGGTTACTTAGATGTGACTTTATGTTAACATATAACTGATTCAACAGTGGGAGAAAAGAAAAAGGGAAACCAAATCAATTTTGATGGCTTTGCCTTTGAAATACTATAATAAATTCAAGATTGAGGATCGAGAGTGGCCATCAGAAATTGTGTGAACTCCTTTAAGGAGAATTATATTTCATTGACACAATCCAAAAGGCTGGGTAATGGAGAAAATTCATGATAACTAATTGCTGCTATATCAGTTTTAATATCCACCCTCATTTTGAAAACTCGATATATCCCAACTCTCAAGGATATGCCTGTAATTATGCTTTTGAGGTGTTCAAGTGCTTTATCACAGAGAGACACTTGAACTCCACTGTGAGAAGGTTAATTATTTACAATATCCTTGAAAACATTCTCTGGTATGAGTGGATTACATGAAGACACCTTGAAGTGACAACAGAAGTCCCAAGAAAGTTAAATGTAAAAATCAATGATTTGTCTATGCTAAGTCTCAGAGGGCTGCTTTATAATATTAATGATATTAGCTACTAACCCTGTTTTCAGAAACTGTTGAAAAATGTTATTTCTGCCTCTAGCAGTGCATACCTCTGGAGGATTGTGCTTAAATTTAGCTAAGATTTTCAATTTCCTGACTTCTGTTACGGGATTAATCCATATAAATCATTTGGTGATGAATAAACATGGCTTGCCTGCTGTGTGTGTGTGTGTCTGTGGTTTTCAGTGTATGATTTCATGATTATAAGGTCTTTAAATAATTAAAACAAGGGATTGTCATTCTTCTGAACTACTAATTAGAATACTTTTGGGTTTAGATTATCCTCTATGTTTAAAAGTCTCATGAGAGAAAAAATTTTTATAACTTTATAAAATGGGAGGAAATTTGAAGGTTTAGTAGCCTACTGCCTTGCCCACACATTAAACGTCCAAGAAATATTTATGGACTGAATGTCCTGAGTTAAAGAAATGCATTGTTAAATCCTTATTTACATTTCCCCCTTTTTAAATGTAAGCCTACTTTCTTCATTAAAAATGAGAAATTTCCCTTAAAAATAAAAAATTTTAAATTCTATGTAATGACATTGAAGCATATTATTTCCCTCCTAGGTTTTAATTCCTCTGTCTCTTCAGTGTTTTATCAGTGGTCCAAACAAAAATCGTACCTCGAGGACCCCTTCTGCATGCAGTTGTGGTTCTCCCCAGGGTCACCAACTGAACTTGGCTCAGTGTAGGTAGCAGGTTGCATCATATAACAGAGAATATCTTATGTACTGTACTTAAAGAATCTTTCTTTTGGAAACTTCCTTAACTTAAGCATAAAGGGCAATTTATTAGGTGGGTGCTGACTTATCTTACAGTGGCCTAAGAAGATTTGAATAACCAGGGAGGAACTGGGGATCTCTGAAGCAGCATTTGTGGATCTTCCCTTTACTACACTGGTATTAGTATGGTCTTGCTCCATTGACACCTAGTTTCTATGACTGTTAGTAAAAACTACAAATTCCTGGGAGAGAGAATTTGATTGGTTAGCTTGGGGTCTGGTGATCATCCCTGGTCAATTATCTGAAGCTATACACGTGGTCTCATAATAGATGCATTAGAGACCCACCCCTGTGAGAAGAGGGGCTGACAGTGAGTCAGGCCGTCAGCCTGAATGCCAACTACACTCTCTTATAGGTGGTTCTGCTCTTGTTAAAGAGCCTGGAATACTTCAGTCCTGAACTCCTCACCCATAGTGAGGAGTAGTATTAGCACATAGTACATCTCATTATGAGTGCTTTCACATTTTCCATGCTTTGCTATTCTATAGTCATTGATATAGTTAAAGAAGGGTTTCCTGGAATCTAAGCATACTCCACAAGGTGCCCTCTTCTCTCCCAGTGTTGTTCCAGTCTTAGATTTTTCGTTGTTACTAATATATAATCACTTTAAATTCTGTTCAGTTAATTAACTAATTAGTTACACAGATATTCATTGAACGTATGCCGAGTATTGGGCTAGGAGCCGGGGAGATCCATTTTGGAACTACTGATGATGTCCAGTACAAAGTACCTTTCTACTTTGTTGATTTAATCCTTTAAAAAAAATCTTTACATAAGATACCAAACGTTAATTAAACTCAAACAGTGCATTACATTTTGCTCAGATTTCATATAAATCATCTTATCTATACTTCTAAGATAAGTAGACCAGATGTTGTTATTCTCATGGAGAAAAGCCAAGTTAAGTGCTTTATTCAGGTTTTCATAGCTACTAAGTGGCAGATCTAGGATTCAAGTGAGTGTCTACAGTGGACCCAGTAATAATTTCGTATCATAGATTGTGATTTTATTGTTGTCTCCTTCCATTGTTGAAAGATCCACTAGCAGTAGTACTTTCAAGACATAGGAGAGTCTAATGAAGAATGACAATACATTTTTGCTAAGTGTATTCTACAAGTCTAAAAAACTGTCCTGGAACTGTTTAGAAAATCGATAATATGTAACCAGTAGTTGGGTTGTGTGACAAAATACTGTGTTAATCTAACAAAAATCCATAGGTGTACCTTAGTTAAGGTACCTTAGTTAGTTAAATAATTTTAAGAAAAAATATTGAATAAGTGTTAACCTCAGTCTAAGTTTTATGATGATTAGGTGGTCTCTAGTCTTGATTTGAGATGAAGTAATAAATGTAAAAGCACTATCCAATGTCACCAAAAAAGGTTTTTATAATGCAGATTTGCTGGTGATGAACAATCATTACTTATATCAATTATCAAGTTCTTAAATCATTGTATTCCACTAAATACTTAGAATACAAGCAAGATTGCTGAATCAAATACTGTTTAGTTGAAGGAAGGCTGTCTGGTGAAAGGTGATAAAGGTTTTTTTGAACAAAAACATCTGATCAGTATCTTGAGTAAATGTTAGCAAATGACATTTGAATTGCAACATTTATTAAATATCTGCTCTTTGACTGACATGATATTTACATAAACAGAAGCCAAAAATGAATAAATAAAATAAATAGGAATAAAATGTCAGAAAAAATTTCCCATAAGAGCTTTGGTTTGGTAACTTGATTAGGTAAATTGAAAAGCGTATTTATATTTTTTACTACTTTCCTAAAAAGTTCCACTTAGGATTTGGGATATCTCAGCCACTTTTACAATTTGAAAATACTTTTTGAAAACTTAATTTTGGGGTATATTAAAAAAAACCCTTATTTCTACACTATGAAAATATAGAAGACTTTCTAAAAATAATATAACATGAAAACATTCCCATCACCATTTCATATACCTCATACTCCTTTCCTGCTTTTCCCATGCACCTCTACCCACTTTTCTGTCTTGGTCCTGTACCTCAACACTTTTGACATTAACAATATGAGACATTCAGAATTTATTCATTCATTTATTCAAACTCAAATTTTAAAGAATCCATTATGTATCAGACACTGTCGGTGGTGAGGCTGGGGTGGTAGTCAAAGACAGAGAAGATGGAGAGATTTTATTAAGTTATTGGCAGTGGGAATGGAGAGAAGTGGATGGAACTGAGATATTTGGGAAGTATCCTTTTTTGGTAACTGATGGATGTTGGGAGGTATCTCTTTCCCATGGCTTGGTCAGTAAGTGGAATATATTGAATACAGTTGCTCAAGCAATTTTTGTTCCACAAGTCTGAATTGATTTCCAATAAAAGCATTTAAAAAAATTTTATTAGTGCTCATGTTCCAAGCAGCCTTATGAAAGTAAACATATTTCGAAGATGCATTCAGTTTTCCTCATGTTTGTTTTTGTATCATTATGAGATTTATACAAAATATGTTCAGCATAAATCTTTAAAATACACTAACAAGAAAGCAAAATAGACTTGTCAACAACTAAATAGGTTGTCAAAATAAATCTGAATAATGTCAGATAAAAGTTACAAACATTGAATAAAAAAATTAAATTTGTGTTTTAAGGTTCCATTTTTAAAAAACCTGAAACAAATGTCTTTTCAAAGCTTTCTCTTGCCAGTAGACGTTATTACTAAGGAGGGATAATTTCACTAGTAGGTGCATTACTGCCACCTAAACTAGGAGAGTCCACATCACAACAGATGTTCCTCAGACAAGCAGATGGGGACTTCATGGACAATTTGCCCTTCTTCCCAGGAGCAAGTGTCGTTATAGAGGAGATTTGAAAACCTGCCATTTAGTACCAGGTCAAAACACTCACTTAAATCTGCATCTGTGTTCCAGTGGTTATCAAAAGGTAGGAACTTTTATCTTGAGTTTACTGTGTAAACAAAACACTAACCATGAGACAAGATGGTGGCCTCACAGTACTTTGGATTTAAGTGTGTATACTTCTCTCATTTTCTTCCTTTCCACAAAAGGTTGGTTTTTTAATGAAATATTTCAGACATCCAATATGCCTAAAGAATAAGGTAATCAATACTTAGGAATGCACCATCCAGCCTGAAAATAAAACTTGAAAAGAACAGAAGAACTCTGTATACCCCTTTCAGATCCCATTTCTCTCTATATCCATCAGAGGTAGTCTTTATTTTGAATTTTGTGTATTCTGTTCCCATGCATTTCTTTATACATTTACTACATATATATTACATATAAATATTGTTTGGCAGGTTTTAAACATTAAATAGTGTATCAGTTTTTCAACGATTGTCTCTCAGCTTCATGCCCATCCTTTTAACACTCTGCTGTATGATGCTGGGACGGGGACTGTGCAGACCACATCCCTGCTTCACCAGCTGGTTCCCTGTTGGGCTGTGCCGATAGAGGTACTAGAGGGAGACTGGAAGGTTGGAGAAAATAGGGATTTGCTTCTTGTTTGCTCTCTGTTCCTGTGACCCTTAGATTGACAACTGCTTTTCATGCCACAGCAGCAATTCCTTCCATAGGCAGCAGCTGAATCCAGTTTGCAGTTTTGACACTCCCAGAAACAGCCTTGTTGCTGCCGCCTCAAAGGCTAGACACCAGCCGTAGATGCCCCTCACCATAAGGGTTTGGATCCCAGCTTCATGGGGTCCTTCTTGATTTGCAAACAATAGCATCAATTAATTAGGCCCTCTTCTCCAAGGTCTGAGTTTCAGTTTTGTTCCCACAGCCCTAGGGAACGTAGCTACTTCCTACACTTACTACTCTGTGATTCCAACAGTCCCCTTTTTGCTTTTTAATAACTTCATTAACTAGAGATAAGGTTGTTGCTGTTAACAATTCATTTTGTTAAATTCTCTATGTCTCCTGATTCTGACTAATTTAAATATGATCATTAATGTAAGTAATATTCTTGAATGTACAATTTTCAGCCAGAATTTTTTTCTGAGGTCCATTGTGTAGGTCTAGTGAAATAGTTTTCACTGCTGTATTTATTATGTAGATATGATATCACAATTTATTCATTTATTCTTCTTGGAATGAGTTGTTTAAAAAAAATGCTGCTCTAAATATTTTTGTAAGGACTTAGTGCAAATGCTGGTCTGAATATTTTACATATGTGCTAGAGATTCCAGAGAAGTTACCAAGAAGTGGGTTTATTGATCCATAGAATTTGTGCATTTTTAACTTTATAAAATATTGCCAACTTGCTTTCCAGTGTAGTTGTATCAACTTACACTCCCAAAAAGAATTGCATAAAAATTCTTATTGTTCCTCTAGGTATTGTCAGATTTCTTAAATTCCTTAATTCTTAATATGAATGGTATTTTACTGTGATTTTAATTTACATTTCTCTAAGGTTGAACATTTTTCCCTATGTTTATTTGTCATTTTTTTCTTTAACTATTTGTTTACATATTTTGTCTATTCCTCTCGTGGGTTGTTGGGCTTTTATTGATTTAGTAATATTCTTTATATATGATAGACTCTAATCTTATGCCATTTAAAAATGCTTTTCAAGTATTTTCTCCCATTCTGAAGTGTCTTTTCATTTTTAATTGTATCTTTTGATGAACAGACATTTCTATTTTGAATGTACTCAAATTTACACCTATTTTTCTTTTTATGAGTAATCTTTCAGATGTCTAACTTGCTATTTCTTCATATTCATAGCATTTTAATTTCATTTTTTATATTTGTTTCACTTTAAAATTTGTCTGCTTGTTTCAGACTATATTATTTTCTGAATTTTTAGATTCAATCTTTTATTCTTTCAAAAATACAAAACATATTTATGTTATGTTCTAGGTTTTATAATTCCAGTATCTGAAGGCATTGGGAATGTAATTTGCTCTTTTATCAGATGACCTTTTTTTCATAGTGGCTTGTTTCCTTATATATTATAGTTGTATAATTTTGACTTGAGGGCACATGTTTGGGGTGTTTTTTCAGTATTTACCTTGTTAGTCCTATTTTGATGATATACCCATGAAGTTCTATCAGCTAGGGACCACTCTGTGGTAATTTCTCAGCATTGTTCTCTGAATGCTGATAACATAAATTTGATTCCTAAGCCCTTATGAGGACAGTTCTGTGGTTGAGAATTTTCAGGGTGCATGCTTTCTTTTTGCTTATCCAGAGCCCTATCCATTTTTTTTTAGTTGGATTAGGCTAGACTTTTCTGTGGTAACATACCTTGAAATCTCATTGACTTAGTACAACAAATGTTTATTGATTGCTCATGTCAAATCCAATGTGGGTCAGTTTGGGGGCTCTTCTATACCTGATGGCTTACAGATACTGGTTCCTTCTATCTTGTGGCACCACCATCTTAGTACAAGGCTTCTAAAGTTATGTGTCAGGGAAGATATTTGGACCATCGTATTGCTAATATAGAAATCATGTATGTATTTCAACTAATATAATTCATTATTTGTGATCAGTTAATGGAATTTGAAACTCAAGAAAAATGTTAAGTTTTTTATTCTCATTTGGCCAAGGAGATATTATTTGTGAAATATAATACATAGATAAATGTACATATGTGTAAATATTTGTATATACAAAAATATACATCTAAATATATATGTATATACATTTATATATATGTATATACAAAATTATATTTTTTGTATTTATGTTATATATATATGTATATACATATACATACATTAATATACAAAAGGCCCCCAGTTCCCTGAAATCAAATGCATAAATATACAAACTGTCTAAGAGCAGCTCCCCCTAGCTGTGCAACCAGCTACCCATTACCAGGCCCCACCCACCAGCTGTGCAACCAGCTACCCATTACCAGGCCAGGACTAGCCCTGGGCCTCTCTGAGCCCCACAGCCAACCAAGTCCAGACCCAAATCCTCGCCCACCTGCAAGCCTACATCAGCCCCAGATCCCCTTGGCCCCACAGCCAGCCATGCCAGGACCAAGCCCTGCCAACCAGTAAGGTGGCAGCCACCATATGAGGCAGGGCCAACAAGACCAGGAACCAGCCCTGCCTATCAGTGTGCCCACAATAGACAGCCACACCACAACAGAAGGGCCCACACAATCCATAAGAGGGCACCCTTAGAGCATATAGTTCTGGTGACCAGAGAGGAGTGTGCTGGTAAGGCCCATAGGATGTCTTCTGCATAAGACAACTTCTCCAAGGTCAGAAACATAATCAACCACCCAATGCATAGAAATAGAGACAGAGAATTAGGCAAAATGAGAAGATAGAGCAGTATGGTCCAAATGAAGGAACAAGACAAAAATCCCAGAAGAAGTACTCAGTGAAGTGGAGATAAACAATCTACAAAGTAAAGAGTTCAAGATAATTTAAAAAATGCTCAGCGATCTCAGGAGAAGAATGGATTAATACAGTGAGAATTTTAACAAAGAGTTAGAAAATATAAAGAAACCATACACAGCTAAAGAATACAATAACTGAAAAAAAAAACTAGAAGAAATTAATAGTAGATTAGATGATACAAGGAACAGATCAGTGAACAGGAATAAAGAGTATTGGAAGCCACTCAAACTGAAGAGAAAAAAGAAAAAAAAAAATTAAAGAATGAGGGCAGATTAAGAAACCTTTCAGATAACATCAAGTGTCCTAACATTCTCACTGTAGGGGTTCCAGAATTAGGAGAGAGAGAGAGAGAGAGAGAGAGGCAGGAGACTTATTTGAAGAAATAATATCTGAAAGCTTCCCAACTTGGAAAAGGAAATTGATGTTCAGTTCCATGAAGCACAGAGAATCCCAAACAAGATGAACCCAAAGAGATCTGCACCAAGACATGTTATAATTAAATGGCAAAAATTAAAGATAAAGAGGGAATTTGAAAAGAAGCAAGAGAAAAGCAACTAGTTATGTATAAGGCGACTTCCATAAGACCATCAGCAGAAACACTGCAGACTAGAATGGAGTGGCACAATATATTGAAAATGGTGAAAGGAAAAAATCTACAGCCAAGAATATTCTAGCTGGCAAGACTATCATTTAGATTTAAAGGAGAGATAAAGAGTTCTACGGGAAAGCAAAAGCTAAGAGTTCAATACCACTAAACTGACTTTACAAGAAATATTAAAGGGACTATAAAGCTAGTAGGAGGGTTAAAAGACAGAAGGAGAAAAATCATTGATATACACAATAAGTAGTTAAGGAATCCACAAAAGAAAAAGATGTACAACATTTAATGTGGAGTTGGGAGTAAATATGCAGGGTTGTTAGAATGCATTAGAACATAAGAGATCATCAACTTAAAATAATCAAGTATATCTGTGTGTGTATATATATATACACACACATATGTATATATAAATACATATGTTGTTACATATTGAAATCATGGTAACCACAAATAAAAAAAACTTATAAAGATATAAACACAAAAAAGGGGAAGGAATCCAAACACAACACTAAAGCTAGTCATCAATTCACCATACTACCCAAGGCAATCTAAAGATTCAATGCAATCCCTATCAAAATACCATTGACATTTTCCCCATAACTAGAACAAATCACTCTAAAATTTTATGGAAACAAATGGCCCCAAATAGCCAAAGCAATCTTGAGAAAGAACAACAAAGCTGAAGGTATTGTGCTCCCTGATTTCAAACTATACTACAAAATTAAAGTCATTGAAACAGTATGGTACTGGCACAAAAAAAGATACGTATATCAGTGGAACAGAATAGAGAGCCCAGAAATAAACCCACACTTATCTGGTCAGTTAAGACAAAGGAGGCAAGAATGTGCAATGGGGACAAGACAACCTCTTCAATAAATGGTATTGGCAAAACTGGACAGCTACATGGAAAAGAATTGAACTGGATTACTTTCTCACACCATATACAAAAATAATCTCCAAATGGATTAAAGACTTAAAATAAGTTCTGAAATCATAAAACTTCTAGAAGGAAATATAGGCAGTATGCTCTTTAACATCAATCTTAGCAACTTTTTTTTTTTTTTTTGGTTATGTCTCAGGCAAGAGAAACAAAAGCAAAAATAAACAAGTGGAACTACATCAAACTAAAAAGCTTTTGCACAGCAAAGGAAACTATCAACAAAATGAAAAAGCAGGCTTTTGAATGGAAGAAGATATTTGCAAATGATATATCCAATAAGCAGTTAATATGCAAAATATACAAAGAACTCATACAACTCAACATCGAAAAACAAACAACCTGATTAAAAAATGGGCAGGGCTTCCCTGGTGGCGCAGTGGTTGAGAGTCCGCCTGCTGATGCAGGGGACACGGGTTCATGCCCCAGTCCGGGAAGATCCCACATGCCGCGGACCGGCTGGGTCTGTGAGCTATGGCCACTGAGCCTGCGCATCCGGAGCCTGTGCCCTGCAAAGGGAGAGGCCACAACAGTGAGAGACCCACATACCGCAAAAAAAAAAAGGGCAGAAGGCCTGAATAGACGTATTTCTGAAGAAGATACACAGATGAACAACAGGCACAATAAAAGGTGTTCAACATCACTAATCATCAGGGAGATGCATATCAAATCCACACTGAGATACCACCTCACACCTATCAGAATGGCTATCATCAAAAAGACAACACATGTTGGCAAGGATGTAGAGGAAAGGGAACTCTTGTGCACTGTTGATGGCAATGTAAATTGGTACACACAGTATGGAAAACAGTATGGAAGTTCCTCAGAAAATTAAAAATGGAACTGCCATATCCAGCAGTTGCATCTCTGGGTATTTTTCTGAAGAAAAGAAAAAGACTAATTCAAAAAGAGATATGCACCTTAATGGTCATTGCAACATTATTTACAGTAGCTAAGATATGGAAGCAACATAAGAGTCCATCAATATCAGATGAATGGATATAGGAGATGTGAAATACACATATAATGGTATATTAATCAGCCTTAAAAAACCAAAATATTGCCGTTGAGACAACATGGATGGGTATTATGTTGTGAAATAAGTCTCAGAGAATGACAGGCAAGAGAAAGACTAATACTGTATGAGCTCACTTATATGTGGAGTCTAAAACAAAACAAACAACAAATAAAACAAAAACAGACTCATAGAGAACAAATGGGTGGTTGCCAGAAGGTTGGGGTGGGGGGCCATGGAATAGGTGAAGGGAATTAAGAGGTACATACCTCCATTTATATAATAAGTAAGTCATGGGGTATAAAATACAGCATAAGGAATATGGTCCATAATAGTGTAATAACTTTATTTGGTGACAGATAGTTACGAGACTTATCACTGTGACCATTTCATAATATATAGTCTAATCATTATGTAGTACACCTGATACTAATATAGTATTGTAAATCAATTATATTTCAATTAAAAAAAACTCTGAGGGTAGAATTGGTATAGAAGTATAATACTTTATTTCTTTCAGTGATTATATTGATTTTCAAACAATTTTTTTTTTTTTTTTTTTTTGCGGTACATGGGCCTCTCACTGTTGTGGCCTCTCCCGTTGTGGAGCACAGGCTCTGGACACTCAGGCCCAGTGGCCATGGCTCATGGGCCTAGCCGCTCCGCAGCATGTGGGATCTTCCCAGACCGGGGCATGAACCCATGTCCCCAGCATCAGCAGGCAGACTCTCAACCACTGTGCCACCAGGGAAGCCCTCAAACAATGGTTTAATTAAAGCATCAGATTGATCATAAAGTTGGTTCTTTGCATTGGCAGCCAATTATGTCAAAATACCATCATATATATCCTATAATCCTACTTCTCAGATTACTTTTGTCTCATTATCCAGTTTATTGCTGAGCCCTAATGCTTCTACTTCGTAATGACTATCAGCACTGCCACGTTCTTTCCTCTTCCTACTGTTATAATGTTAACTGACTATCCTCCTCTCTGGCTTGGGTAATCCATAGCTATCCATAACTATCCTCCTCTTCTCCAACAATCTATAGCTTTCCATTTCTTTTCACTGGCTCCAAACTACCTTCTCAATCCATTGCTTTGATCTTCATAGTTCCCATGTTTAATTCTGGCACCCTAAACTATATCAGTTCTCTAGTCTAGATTTTGTCACTCAAAATAAATGTTTTCTGCCTAAGATTGAAATAAGAATTAGGTATAGTTAATTTGATTTTTAAATTATCACCTAAAGTAACTATGTTCCTCTCCCTTGCAACTGAAAAACAGTAATTCTCAAGGGAAAAAGGATTCTGAATCTCCAACTGAAGCTTGACTTGAAGCTTGACTACAGTAGGGTTAAGTTAAAAGGTCTGTGAAACTCCTCTGTGCTTTTAATAAGTGAGTAAGTGGTCCTAAAAATAGGCCCAGTGTGACTTAATAGAATAGGAGTCAAGAGACCTGTTTTGGCTTGTTGAAAAATTGTCATTCTTAATTCCGTAGATGTTTTAGAAGAATTAGTTTTTCAATAAATAGAAAGAGGAAATATGATTTAGCAAGATAGATTTAGCATTTGGTGGATATTAAAGGCAACAGAAAATACTAGTAGGCTAAATTAAAAATGACTTCTGACCTTTCATTTCAATATTCCTTAAAGGATCAATTGATATGCTATGCCATAATTATTATTATTTTATTTATTTATTTTTTGCGGTACGCGGGCCTCTCACTGTTGTGGCATCTCCTGTTGCGGAGCACAGGCTCCGGACGCGCAGGCTCAGAGGCCATGGCTCACGGGCCCAGCCGCTCTGCAGCATGTTGGGTATTCCCGGACCGGGGCATTAACCTGTGTCCCCTGCATCAGCAGGCGGACTCTCAACCACTGTGCCACCAGGGAAGCCCGCTATGCCATAATTATTGACCATCCACTCACTCTGTATATTCTGGAAGCTTTGTTTCTCTTTCCAGTTACTCCAGTGAAGTCTCCCTGTTTTCAAAAATGAACTTATCATCACATTTAATTTTTTTCTTTCCGTCCATATCTGATTTGACTTCTTTGAAACATGATGCTGTTGAACATGCTAACAATCCTTTGCTTCACTATCCCAGCTCTGCAATCACCTTTCTAAACACACACACATGCACACACACACACACACGTAATCAAAAAGGTGAATATATGTTGGACTTTCTTACTCTTCTCATTCTTAAAATGTGAGCATTAATCAAGATTTAGTTCTTAGCCCACTGATCTTCTCTTTATATATTCTTTTTAAAAGGGTTTCTTTTGCTACATTCCCTAGATTTTGTACTGTTGTGTTTTCATTGTCATTTGTCTCAAGGTATTTTTGTAATTGCCTCTTTGATTTCACCATTGACATGTTGGTTTTTTAGTAGCATGTTGTTTAGTCTCCATGTAATCATTTTTTTGAAATTTATTTTATTTTTTTATACAGCAGGTTCTTATTAGTTATCCATTTTATACATATTAGTGTATATACATGTCAATCCCCACCTCCCAATTCATCACACCACCATCCCCAACCCCCCGCTGCTTTCCCCCTTGGTGTCCATACGTTAGTTCTGTACATCTGTGTCTCTATTTCTGCCCTTTAAACTGGTTCATCTGTACCATTTTTCTAGGTTCCACGTATATGCGTTAATATACGATATTTGTTTTCTCTTTTTGGCTTACTTCACTCTGTACGACAGTCTCTGGATCCATCCACATCTCTACAAATGACCCAATTTCATTCCTTTTTATGGCTGAGTAATATTCCATTGTGTATATGTACCACATCTTCTTTATCCATTTGTCTGTTGATGGGCATTTAGGTTGTTTCAATGACATGGCTACTGTAAATAGTGCTGCAATGAACATTGGGGTGCATGTGTCTTTTTGAATTATGGTTTTCTCTGTGTATATTCCAAGTAGTGGGATTGCTGGCTCATATGGTAATTGTATCTTTGGTTTTTTAAGGAACCTCCATACTGTTCTCCATAGTGGCTGTATCAGTTTACATTCCCACCAGTAGTGCAAGAGGGTTCCCTTTTCTCCACACCCTCTCCAGCATTTGTTGTTTGTAGATTTTCTGATGATGCCCATTCTGACTGGTGTGAGTTGATACCTCATTGTAGTTTTGATTGGCATTTCTCTAATAATTAGTGAAGTTGAGCAGGTTTTCATGTGCTTCTTGACCATTTGTATGTCTTCTTTGGATAAATGTCTATTTCGGTCTTCTGCCCATTTTTTGATTGGGTTGTTTGTTTTTCTAATATTAAACCGCATGAGCTGTTTATATATTTTGGAGATTAATCCTTTGTCCGCTGATTCGTTTGCAAATATTTTCTCCCATTCTCAGGTTTGTCTTTTCGTCTTGTTTTTAGTTTCCTTTGCCTTGCCAAAGCTTTTAAGTTTCATTAGGTCCCATTTGTTTATTTTTGTTTTTATTACCATTACTCTAGGAGGTGGATCATAAAAGATCTTGCTGTGATTTATGTCAAAGAGTGTTCATCCTATGTTTTCCTCTAAGCGTTTTACAGTGTCCAGTCTTACATTTAGGTTTCTAATGCATTTTGAGTTTATTTTTGTGAATGGTGTTAAGGAGTGCTCTAATTTCATTCTTTTGCATGTAGCTGTCCAGTTTTTCCAGCACCACTTATTGAAGAGACTGTCTTTTCTCCATTGTATATCCTTGCCTCCTTTGTGATAGATTAGTTGTCCATAGGTGCATGGGTTTATCTCTGGGCTTTCTATCCTGTTCCATTGATCTATATTTCTGTTTCTGTGCCAGTACCATATTGTCTTGATTACTGTAGCTTTGTAGTATAGTCTGAAGTCAGGGAGTCTGATTCCTCCAGCTCCATTTTTTTCCCTCAAGACTGCTTTAGCTGTTTGGGGTCTTTTGTGTCTCCATACAGGTTTTAAGATTTTTTGTTATATTTCTGTAAAAAAATGCCGTTGGTAATTTGATAGGGATTGCATTGAATCTGTAGGTTGCTTTGGGTAGTATAGTCATTTTCACAATATTGATTCTTCCAATCCAAGAACATGGTATATCTCTCTATCTGGTTGTACCATCTTTAATTTCTTTCATCAGTGTCTTATAATTTTCTGCATACAGGTCTTGGGTCTCCTTAGGTAGGTTACTCCTAGGTATTTTATTCTTTCTGTTGCAGTGGTAAATGGGAGTGTTTCCTTAATTTCTCTTTCAGGTTTTTCATCATTAGTGTATAGGAATGCAAGAGATTTCTGTGCATTAATTTTGTATCCTGCAACTTTACCAAATTCAGTGATTAGCTCTGGTAGTTTTCTGGTGTCATATTTAGGATTCTCTATGTATAGTGTCATGTCATCTGCAGACAGTGACAGTTTTACTTCTTCTTTTCCAATTTGGATTCCTTTTATTTCTTTTTCTTCTCTGACTGCCATGGCTAGGACTTCCAAAATTATGTTGAATTATAGTGGCGAGAGTGGACATCCTTGTCTTGTTGCTGATCTTAGAGGAAATGCTTTCAGTTTTTCACCATTGAGAATGATGTTTGCTGTGGGTTTGTTGTATATGGCCTTTATTATGTTGAGGTTGGTTCCCTCTGTGCCCACTTTCTGGAGAGTTTTTATCATAAATCAGTGTCGAATTTTGTCAGAAGCTTTTTCTGCATCTGTTGAGATGATCATATGGTTTTTATTCTTCAGTTTGTTAATATGGTGTATCACATGGTTTGATTTGCATATATTGAAGAATCCTTGCATCCCTGGGATAAATCCCACTTGATCATGGTGTATGATCCTTTTAATGTGTTGTTGGATTCTGTTTGCTAGTATTTTGTTGAGGATTTTTGCATCTATATTCATCAGTGATATTGGTCTCTAATTTTCTTTTTTTGTAGTATCTTTGTCTGGTTTTGGTATCAGGGTGATGGTGGCGTTGTAGAATGAGTTTGGGAGTGTTCCTTCTTCTGCAGTGTTTTTGAAGAGTTTGAGAAGGATGGGTGTTAACTCTTCTCTAAATGTTTGATAGAATTCACCTGTGAAGCCATCTGGTCCTGGATTTTTATTTGTTGGAAGATTTTAAATCACAGTTTCAATTTCAGTGCGTGTGATTGGTCTGTTCATATTTTCTATGTCTTCCTGGTTCAGTCTTGGAAGGTTATACCTTTCAAAGAATTTGTCCATTTTTTCCAGGTTGTCCATTTTATTGGCATAGAGTTGCTTATAGTAGTTTCTTAGGATGCTTAGTATTTCTGCAGTGTCTGTTGTAACTACTCTTTTTCATTTCTAATTTTAGTGATTTGGGTCCTCTCCATCTTTTTCTTGATGTGTCTGGCTAATGTTTTATCAATTTTACTTATCTTCTCAAAGAAACAGCTTTTAGTTTTATTGATCTTTGCTATTGATTTCCTTGTTTCTATTTCATTTATTTCTGCTCTCATCTTTATGATTTCTTTCCGTCTACTAACTTTGGGGTTTTGTTTGTTCTTCTCTCTCTAGTTCCTTTAGGTGTAAGGTTAGATTGTTTATTTGAGATTTTTCTTGTTTCTTGAGGTAGGCTTGTATTGCTCTAAACTTCCCTCTTAGAATTGCTTTTGCTGCATCCCATAGGTTTTGGATCATCGTGTTTTCGTTGTCATTTTTTTCTAGGTATTTTTTGGTTTCCTCTTTGATTTCTTCAGTGACCTCTTGTTTACTTAGTAACGTGTTGTTTAGCCTCCATGTGTTTGTGTTTTTTACGTTTTTTTCCCTATAATTGATTTCTAATCTCATAGCGTTGTGGTCAGAAAAGATGCTTGATATGATTTCAGTTTTCTTAAATTGACTGAGGCTTGATTTGTGACCCAAGATGTGATCTATCCTGGAGAATGTTCCATGTGCACTTGAGAAGAAAGTTTAATCTGCTGTTTTTGGATGGAGTGTCATATAAGTATCAATTAAATCTATCTGGTCTAATTGTGTCATTTAATGCTTGTGTTTCCTTATTAATTTTCTGTTTGGATGATCTGCACATTGGTGTAAGTGAGGTGTTAAATCCCCCTCTATTATTGTTTTACTGTTGATTTCCTCTTTTATAGCTGTTAGCAGTTGCCTTATGTATTGAGGTGCTCCTATGTTGGAGCATATATATTTATAATTGTTTTATCTTTTTCTTGGATTGATCCCTTGATCATTATGTAGTGTCCTTCCTTGTCTCTTGTAACATTTATTATTTTAAAGTCTATTTTATCTGATATGAGTATTGCTATTCCAGCTTTCTTTTGATTTCCATTTTCGTGGAATATCTCTTTTAGTCCCCTCACTTTCAGTCTGTATGTCTCTGGGTCTGAAGTGGGTCTCTTGTAGACAGCCTATATACAGGTCTTGTTTTTGTATCCATTCATTGAGTCTGTGTCTTTTGGTTGGAGCATTTAATGCATTTATATTTAAGGTATTTATTGATATGTATGTTCCCATTACCCTTTTTAAATTGTTTTGGGTTTGTTTTTGTAGGTCCTTTTCTTCTATTGTGTTTCCCACTTAGAGAAGTTCCTTTAGTATTTGTTGTAGATCTGATTTGATGGTGCTGAATTCTCTTAGCTTTTGCTTGTCTGTAAAGCTTTTGATTTCACCATGGAATCTGAATGAGATTCTTGCTGGGTAGAGTAATCTTGGTTGTAGTTTCTTCCCTTTCATCACTTTAAATATGTCATGCCACTCGCTTCTGGCTTACAGAGTTTCTGCTGAGAAATCAGGTGTTAACCTTATGGGAGTTCCCTTGTATATTATTCGTCATTTTTCCCTTGCTGCTTTCAGTAATTTTTCTTTGTCTTTAATATTTGACAATTTGATTACTATGTGGCTCGTTATGTTTCTCCTTCGGTTTATCCTGTATGGGAATCTGCGCTTCCTGGGCTTGGGTGGCTATTTCCTTTCCCATGTTAGGGAAGTTTTCGACTATAATCTCTTCAAATATTTTCTCTTGTCCTTTCTCTCTTCTTCTTCTGGGACCCCTATAATGCGAATGTTGCGTTTAATGTTGTCCCAGAGGTCTCTTAGGCTGTCTTCATTTCTTTTCATCCTTTTTTCTTTATCCTGTTCCACAGCAGTGAATTCCACCATTCTGTCTTCCAGGTCACTTATCCGTTCTTCTGCCTCAGTTATTCTGCTATTGATTCCTTCTAGTGTATTTTTCATTTCAGTTACTATACTGTTCATCTCTGTTTGTTTCTTCTTTAATTCTTCTAGGTCTTTGTTAAACATTTCTTGCATCTTCTTGATCTTTTGCCTCCATTCTTTTTCCCAGGTCTTGGATCATCTATACTATCAGTTTTCTGAATTCTTTTTCTGGAAGGTTGCCTATCTCCCCTTTGCTTAGTTGTTTTTCTGGAGTTTTATCTTGTTCCTTCATCTGGTACATAGGCCTCTGCCTTTTCATCTTGTCTGTCTTTCTGTGAATGTGGGTTTTGCTCCACAGGCTGCAGGCTTGTAGTTCTTCTTGCTTCTGCTATCTGCCCTCTGGTGGATGAGGCTATCTAAGCAGTTGTGCAAATTTCGTGATGGGAGGGACAGGTGGTGGGTAGAGCTGGGTGGTGCTTTGGTGGGCAGAGCTCAGTAAAGCTTTAATCCACTTGTCTGCTGATAGGTGGGGCTGGATTCCCTCCCTGTTGGTTGTTTGGCCTGAAGTGACCCAACACTGGAGCCTACCCAGCTCTTTGGTGGGCTAATGTCAGACTCTGGGAGGGGTCACGCCAAGGAGCACCTCCCAGAACTTCTGCTGCCAGTGTCCTTTTCCTCACAGTGAGCCACAGCCACCCCCCACCTCTGCAGGAGACCCTCCGACACTAGCAGGTAGGTCTGGTTCAGTCTCCTGTGGGGTCACTGCTCCTTCCCCCGTGTCCCGATGCTACTTTGTGTGTGCCCTCCAAGAGTGGAGTCTGTTTCCCCCAGTCATATCGAAGTCCTGCAATCAAATCCCAGTAGGCTTCAAAGTCTGATTCTCTAGGAATTACTCCTTCTGTTGCCAGACCCCCAGGTTGGGAAGCCTGACATGGGGCTCAGAACCTTCACTGCAGTGGGTGAACTTCTGTGGTACAAGTGTTCTCCAGTTTGTGCGTCACCCACCCAGCAGTTATGGGGTTTCATTTTATTGTGATTATGCCCCTCCTACCGTCTCATTGTGTCTTCTTCTTTGTCTTTGGATGTGGGGTGTCTTTTTTGGTGATTTCCAGTGTTTTCCTGTCAATGATTGTTCAGCAGTTAGTTGTGATTCTAGTGCTTTCGCAAGAGGGAGTGATCGCACGTCCCTCTAGTCTGCCATCTTGAGCCAATCCATTTTTATCTCATTTCTTTTCCTGTCGATGATTTCTAGCTTCATGCCCTTGTGGTCAGAAAAGATGCCTGAAATAATGACTATCCTCTTAAATGTATTGAGGCTTGTTTTGTGTACTGGTATGTGGTCTATCCTAAAGAATGATCTCTGTGCACTTGCAAAGAGTGTGTATTCTGTTTGTTTTGATGTATTGTCCTAAAAATATCAATTAAGCCTGAATGTTCTATTGTGTCATTTAGGATCTCTGTTGCCCTATTGGTTTTCTGTCTGTAAGGTCTGTCCCTTGATGTCAGTGGGGTGTTAAATTCTACTACTATTATTGTATTTCTGTCAGTTTCTCCCTTTATGTCTGTTAGTATTTGTTTTATGTATTTCCTGCTCCTATATTGGGATGCAGCAAAAACAGTCCATAGAGGGAAGTTCATAGTGATATAAGCCTTCCTCAAAAAAACAGAAAAATCTCAAAACAACCTAATCTATCATCTAAAAGAGTTAGGAAAAAAGTTAGCAGAAAGATGGAAGTAATAAAGATCAGAGAGATAATAAATAAAAGAGATTAAAAAAATAGAAAAAAACCCAATAAAACCAAGAGCTGGTTCTTTTAAAGGGTAACCAAAATCGACAAATCTCTGGCCAGGGTCACCAAGAAGAGAAGAGAGAGGACCCAAATAAGCAAAATAAAAAATGAAATAGGAGAAATGATAACTAATACCAGAGAAAAACAAGAAAAATGCAACAAAGAAAAAGACATAAAAATATCATGAATAATTATATGCCAACAAATTGGATAACCTAGAAGAAATGGACAAGTTTCTAGAAACATACAGCTCACCAAAACTGAATCCAGAAGAAATAGATAGTTTGAGCAGACTGGTCAATAGAGGTAAAATAGAATCTGTAATAAAAAAAGCTCCGTGCAAACAAGAGTCCAGGACTGAGTGGCTTCACTGGGGAATTCTACCAAACATGCAAAGAACTTTTACCACTGCTTCTCAAATTCTTCCAAAAGATTGAAGAGGAGAGAACACTCCCAAAGTCATTCTATGAAGCCACTATCACCCTGATATCAAAACCAGACAAAGACACTACCAGAAAAGGAAAATTACAGGCCAGTTTCTTTCATGAATATAGATGAAAAGATTCTCAACAAAATATTAGCAAACTGAATCCAACAACACATAAAAGAGATCATACACCACGATCAAGTTGGATTCATCCCAGTGTCATAAGGATGGTTCAGCGTATGCAAATCAATCAATGTGATATACCTCATCCAAAAAGAAAAGACGAAAACCACATGATCATCTCAATAGATGCAGAACAACATTTGACAAAATTCAACCTCCATTCATGATAAAAACTCTTAAAATGGGAATAGAAGGAACATATCTCAACATAATAAAAGCTATTTACTTTTGACAGACCCACAGCCAACATAATAGTCAATGGTGAAAAGCTGAGAGTCTTCCTGTTAAATCTGGAACAAGACAAGGATGCCCAGTCTCACCACTTCTATTCAACATAGTATTGGAAATCCTAGCCACAGTAGTCAGACAAGAAAAGGAAATAAAAGGTATCCAAATCAGAAGGGAAGAGGTAAAATTGTCATTATATGCAGATGACATGATACTTTATATAGAAAACCAGAATGACTCCTCACAAAAAACTACTAGAACTGATACATGAATTCAGTAAGGTAGCAGGATACAGGATTAACATATACAGAAATCTGTTGCATTTCTTTACACTAACAATTAAATATCACAAAGGGAAAGTAAAAAAACAATCTCTCTTAAAATCACATTAAAAAAAATACTTAGGAATAAACCTGACCAAGGAGGTGACAGACTTATACATTGAAAACTATAAAACATTGATAAAGCAAATTGAAGATGATTTAAAGAAATGGAAGGATATCCCATGCTCTTGGATTGGGAGAATTAATATGGTTAAAATAGCCATACTACCCAAAGAAATCTATAGATTTAATGTGATCTCTATCAAATTACCCATGACATTTTTCACAGAACTAGAACAAATAACCGTAAAATTTATATGGAACAAAAAAAGACCCAGAACTGCCATAACAATCCTGAGGAAAAAGAACAAAGCTGGATGCATAACCCTCCCAGACTTAGACAATACCACAAAGCTACACTAATCAAAACAGCATGGTATTGGCACAAAAAAGGCATATGGATCAATGGAACAGAATAGAGAGCTCAGAAATAAACCCACACACCTACAGTCAATTAATCTTCTACAAAGAGGCAAGAATATACAGTGGAGAAATTACAGTCTTTATAGCAAGTGGTGTTGGGAAAGCTGGACAACAGCATGTAAATCAATGAAGTTAGAACAATCTGTCATGCCATATACAAAAATAAACTGAAAATTGCACAAAGACTTAAATATAAGACATGACACCATAAAACTCCTAGAAGAGAACATAGGCAAAACATTCTCTGACATAAATTGTAACTATGTTTTTTTAGTCAATCTCCCAAGGCAAAAGAAAATCAAAAATAAACAAATGGGACCTAATCAAACTTAAAAGCTTTTGCACAGCAAAGCACACCATAAAAAAGAAATGAAAAGACAACCTACGGAATTGAAGAAAATATTTGCAAATTATGTGACTGACAAGAGCTTAATTTCCATAATATACAAACAGCAAATACAGCTCAATAACACAAAAACTAAACAACCCAATCAAAAAATGGGCAGAAGACCTAAATAGACATTTCTCCAGACATACAGATGGCCAATAAGCATATGAAATGATGCTCAACACCACTAATTATTAGAGGAATAAAAATCAAAACTACAACAAGGTACCACCTCACATCTGTCAGAATGGCCATTTTTAAAAGTCTACACATAATGAGCGCTGGAGAGGGTGTGGAAAAAGGGAACACTCCTGCACTGTTGGTGGTACCACTATGGAAAACAGTATGGAGGTTCCTCAAAAAACTAAAAATAGAGTTACCATATGATCCAGCAATCCCACTCCTGGGCATATAGCCAAAGAAAACTAAGTAGAAAAGATACATGTACCCCAGTGTTCATAACAGCACTATTTACAATAGCCAAGACATGGAAGCAACCTAAACGTCCATTGACAGATGAATGGATAAAGAAGATGTGGTATATATATGTATATATATATATATATGTGTGTGTGTGTGTGTATATATATATATATATATATATACACACACACTCACCATATACATATTACTCAACCATAAAAAAGAATGAAGTAATGCCATTTGCAGCAACATGGATGGACCTAGAGATTATCATACTAAGTAAGCTAGAAGAAGGAAGACAAATACCATACGATATCTCTGATATGTGGAATCGAAAAGGTGATATAAATGAACTTATTTACAAAACAGAAACAGTCTCGCAGATACAGAAAACAAACTTATGGTTACCAAAGGAGAAAGGGGGTGGGGGAGGATAAATTAGGAGCAGATACAAACTACTATATATAAAATAGATAAATAACAAGGTCCTATTATATAGCGCAGGGAACTATATTCAGTATCCTGTGATAAACCATAATGGCAAAGAATAAGGAAAAGAATATGTATATATTTATATCTGAATCACGTTGCTGTACACCAGAAACTAACACAACATTGTAAATCAATTATACTTCAATAAAAAAGAAAAAAGAAAAAAAAAGGGGTTCTTTATCCTCACAGCTTCAGTAATCACAATTCCTCTGCCCTTAATTTTAGGGTATCTTGTGGTATAGCTAGTTGACTGAACACTGCCTACAGCTCTTTAAATTCTTAGATCTGTAGATTTTTAAATGTTCCATTAAAGGAAAACCAAAGAAAACCACTAGGTGGAAAATTAATTTTCTGGAATATAGCAGCAGTGACTCTCAAAGCTAGATGAAATGAAGCTGTAGACTTCCTGCAGTCTCAGTTCAGAACATCTTAATTCTCTGTAGGTTCTTAAACTCTCCATAATGGCCAATGAAGAAAAGTGATTTCTTTGAGAGTCTGGAGACCCCATCTGATTGAATCTAGATGTACTTTAAAAAAGTTATTTAAAATTTTCTATATCTTTCTCTTTTACCATTGTCATTTTCTCAGTAGTCTTTTCTTTACCTTCCTATCCTGGGTCTCTTCAGATTGCAATTGTGAATAGCTTTGCTTAGACTCATTGCTACAGTAGAATTTTGGGAGAGCTTGACTTTTGTTTTCAAGCTTCTGGATCTACTCTGAGAAGAATATCATGTTACCACTTTTTCTCCCTCCTTTCACTCTATCTCTCTATTGAGAAATTTTTTTTTTTTTCT
This sequence comes from Phocoena sinus, assembly GCF_008692025.1. NCBI lineage: Eukaryota > Metazoa > Chordata > Mammalia > Artiodactyla > Phocoenidae > Phocoena > Phocoena sinus. The sequence continues at coordinate 40,194,838 of NC_045769.1, forward strand.
GTGTGGTACGCGGGCCTCTCACTGTTGTGGCCTCTCCCCTTGCGGAGCACAGGCTCCGGACGCGCAGGCTCAGCGGCCATGGCTCACGGGCCCAGCCGCTCCGCGGCATGTGGGATCTTCCCGGACCGGGGCACGAACCCGTGTGCCCTGCATTGGCAGGCGGACTCACAACCACTGCGCCACCAGGGAAGCCCAGAAATTTTTTTTTTTAATTTGGTGGGGATGGATAATTAGCTTATAAATTACCCGTGCCATCTATTTGTGCAAACTTATAATTTTTATTTAGTAAAACAGTTTTTGGAAACATTCATATTTGTGTGGAAGTTCATAGCTCTGCAGCTAAGTTAATTTAACCATGAATATAAATTGGGACACAGGAAATTTGGAGGGAAGAAACTAGAATTCTTGATGGGAATGAAATGGTTAACACAGCAAATCTATAATCCATTCTCTTGCTGGGTTCCGTTGAGGGTGTGTGTCTGCGTCACTATTAGAAAGAAAGAAGGCAGGTGATCTGGACTAATCTCTTTATAAATATGCTAATGACACCTCCTGGGAAACAAACACATGGTATTTGTAGCTGGAAGCCCTTATCTGTAGAATGCTTTATTAGGATGTATATAATTGTCTAAGATTGTTTATAGTAAACAAACCTACTGATTTGTGGGTGACTGCAGATTTTGATGTAAACCTGTAGCTATCTGTTTTCATTTGCTATGTATAAGCCTCTCACTGCTTGGATTCTTGAAATTCAGTAAAAATTGATACTGCGGAAGATTTCTAGTTTGTGTGTGTTTGATATGACAATTTGATTGTGTTAGGTCAGCTCCAATATGTATAGCAAATACTGGCTTTGGAAAAGAAAGTTCTGTGGATTCTGGCATTTAGATTTGTTTTACTTAACTTTTACAACCCCAGGTTTTTCTGATGTTTATAAAGCAGGCACAGAATTGTTCTAAGAATTTTCACTACTATTAAAAGACAAACTTGTTTAAATCACCTGCCATAGTAGTTGACATATAACAATCTCAATTAGATGGCAGATTTCTGGAAGTCTAGGACTCTGACGTATACTTCTTTGTATCTTACACTTCTAGTACTGCACCAATATGAAGTAGTTGCTCAGTAAGTATTTGTAGACAGAATGAATCTTTTAGGTGACAAAACAAGATGGTGAGTGGCAAAGTTTTTTTAAATAAAAAATCTGATGATATGGAAATTTTTAAAAAAATAGATTTTTTTATTTTTTAATATTATTTTTGGCTGCGTTGGGTCTTTGTTGCTGCTTGCAGTCTTTCTCTAGTTGCTGCGAGCGGGGGCTACTACTCTTCGTTGTGATGCGCGGGCTTCTCTTTGAGGTGGCTTCTCTTGTGGAACACAGGCTCTAGGCTCGCAGGCTTCAGTAGTTGTGGCACACTGACACTAGAGCGCAGGCTCAGTAGTTTTGGCACATGGGCTTAGTTACCCTGCAGCATGTGGGATCTTCCGGGGCCAGGGCTCAAACCCATGTCCTCTGCATTGGCAGGCGATTCTTAACCACTGCACCACCAGGGAAGTCCCTAGAAAATTTTAAGCATAATTAAATTCAATACACGTCAGCTTTTATGGGTGAAACTGCTAAATGTGCACTGTGGGTGGGGGTTCAGAACAGACCTCCATGTGCTACTTTGGCATGTGAATTATTTTGGGCTAAAGGCAATGGAGACACTGTGGATTCAAGAGAAACCACTGCCTATCCCTTAACTACCTAGATGAATTTAAATTGGGGATTTTTCCCAGAAAAGAGTTATTACCATGGATAAATTTTATCTAAGTGGCCCCATCTATATGGCAGGGCAAACATCTAATTAAACATCTAATTACCAAACATCTACTCTTCTTACCATCTTGTGAATGACCCTCCTCTCCTTGGAAGCCCCAGGCCCTTATCTCCTTTCTTAGCTCATGATGGCATATACATTTTACCTTTCTGTCTTTGAACCTCTCATGTATGTGGGGTCTTGATCCTCTCATGTATGTGGTGTTCCTGTATATACAAAATTAAATTTGGTTTTCTCCTGTTAATCTAGTTTATCTCCTGTTAATCTAGTTTATGTCATTGTAATTACTCAACCAGCCAAAAGAACCAGAAAGAAGGGAAGGGGAAAGGAAAATTTCTCCCTTCCCGACAGCACCAAAATCTGCTTTCCCTTTCTTTGGTAGGAAATAAAGTTATAGTAAGGCATGTGCCCACCAGCTGAAGACTACACTTCCCAGCCCAGCCTTCTTATAATGTCCTTATATGACAATGTTCTTGCCAATGGAATGGGAACAGACGTGACCTGCATTACTTCTGGGTATAAGCCTTAGAACATTGGAAGTACACAACCACATTTGACTTCTTGTGAGCTAAATAAGGATGTACCTGAAACCCAGTAAAGGGTAGCAGAATTTTCCACCCTGAAATATGACTCTTTGGCATAAGGTTTGTCTTGAGCCAGTTGTTTTTAAGAAACTGCAGACACACGAAAATCTCTAAAAACCAGTAGAAGTTACCCTTCTGCAAGAGAAATTATGTTTATAAGGGAAATCTCCATTTGTAAGGGTGTCTCCCTGTCTGTACCAGGAAGAAGAGGAAGATTAAATGTCTAGAAATTTATCAATGGAGTGGACTTAAATGGATTTAAATCTGCATAACAGCCATACCCTTGTTTACTGTGCTTTGCATGATAATCTCTCATAACCGACTCCCCCTCCCTCAACATCTTTTATCTTTAGCTGGAGATGGTATGTAAGGTGGTGGCTTGGGCCATTTAGGAGAGTTACTCAGTTTTCTGAGGTATCTTCTGTGTAAACAGGAAGTATACATGTTATTAAACTTCTGTTTGTTTTTCTCCTATAAATTTGTCTTTTTTACAAGTGAACCTCATCCAAGAACCTAGAAGGGTAGAGGGAAAATTATTTCCACTCCCCCTACATCAGCTTTGACAATGCAGATGAGGACAACACCCTAGGGGATGCCAGACAAACAAGACCTGTAACCTGGGTTGTGAATGACTGCCGAGAGTGGAGCAACTGCCTGTGAACCTGGAATGGTATTTGAAGGAGAAATAAGAAACTTTGCTCCTTAGTCTACGTATTTTTGGGTCTTGTTGCAGCAGCTTAGCTTTTTCTTCGTTCTAGTATAGGCAGGAAGGGGTAAGAGAAAAGAAATTATGTTTTTGGTTGGTAAGGAGATCTAATTCATTTTAGCCAGTTTACAAATGACTTTGAGGAAAGAAGGTTTAAAAGGACATGCTTATAATTTTCTTTCTTTAGTCTCCTTTTAAAGTTACTTAAAGTATCATTTACATTTTAGACAGTTTTACATTTAACTCTAATTAACAAATCTCAAAGAGATATAAAGTTTTAAAATCTGTTCATGAAATTTAAGATAGTTTCATGTTTTAAAATTACATTATGTTTATACTAGTGAATTTGTAAGTACTTGATAGATTTTAAATTCCCCAAAGAGTTTAAAAAGAATAGTTTTTATTGCATGAAATTTTCTTACTTTGTCTAATTTTTTAACATTTGAGTGTCTTCTCTTTCATATATATGAATTCTGTTGCTTTTGCTTTATAAAATTCATTGCATTATCATTTCAATGGAAAATTTTCTCTTTTGATCGTGCTCACCTTTACATGTGAATATTTTTGGTTAAACTTTGGGGATGGTAATTCAGTTTCTCCTTCCAAGTTCTCCATGCTACATTTGCACTTAGGTTAAGTTTCTAAAATGAAACATGGCCCACATCATTTCAAAGATGGTTGCTATGGGAAACAAATATGTTTAAAAACATGGTTAGGTTATAGCTTCAGATAAAAAAGTTTCTTATCAAATAAAAAAATTTATTTCCAGGTCAATATCATTATTATAAATCTTCATAAGATTGTGTATCACAGCTTGTACCACTAATCAAAAATATAACTGTACCTTTCATTTGTTTATTTGATTAATGTTTTTCTCCCTCTTCTAATTGTGTTCAGGAAGGCAGTGTACCTGTTTTTATTATTGCTGTAACTCCAGTTCCTAGTACAAGGTCTGACACTATATAAGTGTAGAATAAATATTCAAAAGTTAAAGAAGCACAGGAAGTTAGTTAAAGATATATTTTTAATTCATTCCTGATATAAAAAGTTGATGTTATACTTTTCTCACATCTGGAACTTCTTTTTCCTTTCTTTTTATTTATTTCAAAATATGTAAATCATAGTTAAACGCAATAGAAACATTTACTTCTATAATGTGAATAAGCTTTTTTTTAGGTATCAGGATGAGTTATTTAATATACAATGTGTCATGATTAAAAATACAAAAGCAAAAACCTGTACAGTAATTCCATATAGAGAAAAAATAGAACATATATTGGCAAAAACATTATTTATATAGGGGAGCAAAATTTGCCACCTGAAAATGTTTCGCTTTAGCATGAGGGTTATTTTATCCTGGTTGTTTTTAAGGAACAAAAGGCTAAGGAAAAGCTTTTACCTCCTCCCCTTAACTGCCTTGAAGAATTTAGATAGGGGGCCTATCCCAGGAAGAGAGCTATCATCAGAGGTAACTACAGAGAATATAAGCTAGGTGTGGTAGACTGAGGGAAACTTAGCAAAGCCTGTTTGATCAAAGTCCTCTCAGTGTCCTATTGTCTGCATAGCACAGCAAGCATTTGTTTTCCAAATATTTTTTTTCCCTATCTTCCCATTTGAAATCCCAAACCTCTACTCCACTCTTCTTCTCTTAGATGACATATACACTTCAATTGCTTAGCTTGTCCAAGGGTCTCATTTTTCTTAGGGGGTCCCCATATGTGTGTAATTAAATTTGATTTTCTCCTGTGAATATGTTTCATGTCAATTTAATTCTTAAATCAGCCAGAAGAACATAGAAGGGTAGAGGAAAACTTTTTTCCTTCCCCAACATTTATGATAGACTAAGATGTTCATATTTTGACAAAACTCCCAATATATTTTTTATTTTATAAAAATAATATTTAATATAATGAAATATTATATATTGGGTTGGCCAAAAGTTCGTTCAGGTTTTTCTGGAAGATCTTAACATAACAAAAAGTCCTGTTAAAGACTCTAATGAAAAGAATGTCACAAATGGTTTAAAAATGTATCTAATTAACATTATGGTATTTTAGACTTATAAATTAACAATTGATACAACATTCTAAAAGGGGAGCAGGGACTTCCCTGATGGTCCAGTGGTTAAGACTCAGCACTTCCACTGCAGGGGCACAGGTTTGATCCCTGGTGGGGGAACTAAGATTCCTGCATGCCTCAAGGAGCGACCAAAAAAAAAAAAAAAATTGACAAATTAAAATCCACCATACAACATTTGTTGTGAAAAACGCTGATTGTGATCTCTGCTACATATCCTTTTCTTTCTTATATGAAACTCAGGTTTGAACAAACAACAAATAAATAAAAATAAAAAAATAAAAGGGGAGCAAAATATACCACCCCAAAAGATGTCTTTTTGGCATATTGATTATTTTAAACTAGTTATTTTTAAAAAGCAGCAGACATGACAGAAGCTCTGAAAACTGAGTAGAAGTTACCCTTTTCTAAGAAATATTTACATTAATCTGAGAAATCTCCATTTGTAGCGTCTCCCTCTCTATACCAGGAAGAGGAGAATATATAAACCTCTATAAACTGTTATCAATGACTTAAACCTTGAATTCGAATAACAACCTTTTCTTGTTTACTGTGGTTTTCCTGGTAACTTCCTATATCTGACTCTCCAACCCCAACATCTTCTTGTGTCTTTACCCAAGATGGTATTTAAGGTGATGACTTCAGCCATTTAGGAGAGTTACTCAGTTTTCCTGGGTCTCTTCCATGTATACAGAGGGATGTTATTAACCTTTTGTTTGACTTTCTTCTGTTAATCTGTTTTACATCAACTTAATTATTAGACCAGAACCTGAAAGGGAAGAAGGGAAAATATTTCCTCCCTTTTAGGTTCTCAATTCCCGAAGCCGAAATGCCCAGTTGCTCAGTCATGGCTTGGAGGAAGATTCAAAGAAACAGCATTGAATCATTCTAAAAACAATTTTAGAACAACATAAATATTTACTAAAATCTCTTGAAAATGAAAATAATGATCATTTAAAACTTAGAAACACCTGAGAAACAATTATATTTCTTTCTTACCCTAATCTATGGAAGCTACCAAGAAGATATCTCCCCCCTTACCAATTTCTTAAAACACTTGCCTACATCTAAGCCATGCTGATTCTTGTATTTCTTACATTCTGAATCTACTTAAATCACTTCCCAACAGTCGCTTTGCTGCTCTCAATCTTTCTGACTTATAACACCAATCTGATGCAGCAAGGCATAGAAACTAACTCCATAGTTACTGATAGCTATCTGTTTTAGTTCTTGTTGCTAGAAAGTAGAGCATGGGAACTAAAACCACAAATGAAGAGGCAAGTTTAAGTATAAATGCCAAAAAGATGAAAAATGATAAACTATCCAGCATTATCTAGGGTCAGTGAAATCAGAACTCTGTAGAGGACACTTTGGTTCTACATATCATAAATCTTAAAAATGTGCATATCTTAATAATGAGTATTTTAAATCTTAGGAATTTATTTTAAGGAAATAATCATTGCTTACATTAGTAAAAATGGAAACAATCTAAATGTTCAGCAATACAAATACAAACATTTCCCCGTTTTTCGAAAGTTGGCTTTATACCACTTTGTTTTTATGAAAGACCTATGTTAGTAGCTGTTTTTGCTAACATAAAGAAATCTGAAGAGGATTTTTGCTTTTACAAGAAAAAGGCAAAAGTTGAAAACAGCCCTTATTTTGCAGTGGAGCTGTTGCAGAGGCAATGGGAACCTGGAGCAGCAAGAGTAGCGCCCCCAAGCCCCTTCCCCTGGAACTACACTCAGCATCGCAGCATCAAGATGCCATATGTCTGTGAGCATCTTTGCTTTATCTTAATTTATTTTGTGCATCTGTTAGCCAGATGTGTCCTAAGTCAATTGCCTCTTTCCTTTATGCTATTTTGGCTTATGAAAGTTTTCATAGGAACACTCTACTTTTGGATAGCTGGAGAAACCTGTAACTGATTCTTTGATGAGAAAGGACTAACTCAAAGTAGTTTTTTAAACTTATTTTACTCAAATAGATAACAAACATTAATACAATAATAAGATATGATAATTCAAAACACCAATTTATTTAGGTTAATCACTATCAGTTGTTTGTGGATACGAACTAGTGGATTTCACTGGTGCTGCTTGTTGATACACAGCCCTGGCAACTTTGAATTAGAGCAGTATTGACATGCTTTACAGCAACAACAGCAACAGCTTTTTACCCTTCCCGTTTTATCTGACCTCTTTAGGAGGAATAACGGGTTCATATGCTGATGAAAACAGAAAAGAGATGGTCCCATTCGAAACGAAAGAATATAGGGACATATTGTGCTGCATATTTCATTTTTAAAAAAGAGAAGGATTGAAAACTAAAGAAAGCAGTTATTAAACTACATTATTGAAGTTTTTTTTCCAATGCATTGAAATAACTTTATGTGGGTCTTCTAAAAAACAGTATTACATGTTACCATGGATTTAGACATTTAACTGGATTTAAAGTCATAATTAGAATGTTAACTAGAGTGTTAACTGGATTTACAGGTGCCTATAAAGACCTGAGATTTGGACAGGTATTTTCCCTTGGAATGATTTTTTTTTTTCTATTGGAGGTCACCTAACTTCCCTAGGTAACTAATTTTAAGGATTTACTATTTTTCAACTATATTCACAAATAAAACAGTTTAAATTTAGCTCAACACCAGAAATAAACAGATCATTAAAAAGAAAGCCATCTTCATGTGGCAAAGGCAAGAAATATTTGCCCTTCATAAAAAAGCTTTCTTCTTTTCTCAAACTTGAAACCACTGTAACTTTTGTTTTAACAGTGTTGACATATTGAAGTTTTTTTCTAACTTAAAATGGTTTTGTTTTTCACCTATAAAATGGACCATTTAATTTTTAAGAATAAATTTCATTTTTAACATTCCAAATACAGGATCAATTGTTAATATATTGCATTAACATGATGCTTTGGAACTGGAAGGCTCCCAGTGTGCCTTACCACCTCAAATATACTAGAAAAACCTGCACCCACCTGAGAAATACAGTAGTGTCCTAAACAGAGCACATTATAGTTATTAAGTCTGTTATACAGAATAATAATTACTTATGTGATTTGTGAGAGAGCAAAGCTTTGAGCCCTTTTAAACCATTTCCTTTCTTCCTCCACCAAATTTTCTTCTAAAGTCAATTAGTACTTTTGCTTGACAAGGGATTAATGAGGGAAATTTCTTTCTAAAGGTCTTCTACAGGGTTGACCGTTAGCATAGCTTTCTGTGTTTTTACTAACTTATTTAAAAAAATTAATGGTGTGTTTGCTGTGTAGTCAGGTGTAGGATTTTGATCAGCTGAGTAATACTGAAAAGGAAGGGTTTTACTAGAGCAAAGGTAAAGACAGTTAGGCAAGTTTTATCTTTATTGAACTTAAAATTTCCTGTGTAGTCTAACTTTTCTTTTAGAATAATGATGTTAACTGTCTTTATAAAATACATTACAGAGGCATTAAATCCATTACAAAAAGTTCAAACTTAGAGAAAATTTTCCCAAATTTCACCACTCAGAAATAATGGTTAACATTAACTAATTATAATTTCATATTTATTTGTGTGCATTATAATGAAAGAAGGCTAGACAAATAAAAGTTTTATAAAAATGAGATAATGGGATACATGCTGTTTAACAATAAAATTCATTAATTTTAATTTTACTGAATTTAGCAGAAGAAAATAAAATTGGTAAGCTATAGGAATTGCTAAGCTTGTTCTTCATCACAGAAATTATTAGTTCCTAAAAGATTTTCTTTTAAATTAAAGATTATTAGAGACATTGTATTATCATATTATCAAATTTTATGTCATTAATACAGTTTTGAAATGTAATTTGATCAATTAGTTTAGTTTCAGTTGTATGTTCATACGCATTCAGTGCTATATTTCCTGAATTCCTTCATGTTTGGGAATGCCTGTATTCTAGAAGAACAACTTAATGAGGTCTAAAATTCTTGGTTTATGTTTTATTTACCTCAGAAATTTGTAAACATTGTTGCTATATTGTTTTTTGGCATTGCACATTGTTTGGAGTATTCTGGGGCCAGCTTAATTTTTTACTCGTTTTAAGTAACTCATTTTTGTTTTGCCTACCTCAGTGTCTCAAGAAATATTTCTAATCTTGAAAATTCAGTATAATTCAGATTTTAAAAGAAAAAATTAATAATTTATACTGTATTAATTTTTCCTGTAATATGCTGTGCCTTTGTATTAGCAGATTCAGGTTTTCCTTAATGAAACAAAATTTTATTATATATTTAAATACTATTCCTGCTCCATATGAATTCAGTATTTCAGGAAGGCTAAATAACTTTTGTTGAATCATCGTTGTCTGTTCCTCAGGCTAATCCCTCCTCCCCGCCAAGTCAATAATCTTTTCTGTAATTGCATTTATCTTTCTGTCATTTTCCTCTGCTTTTTTCTGACATTAGATAGTCTCAGTTTTACTTTTATGTCACTTACTTTTAGCTGACTTCCACTCAAATAACCTGTCTAATCATCTGATACTCCATATACCATCTGTAAAACATACCAACTGATACCTATCACCTGTGGCTGGTCACCCGTGGCCCATGTATTCTGTTTTCACTAACTGGGTTGTGAGCTTGTCAAGACTAAGTTGTGTTTCTTCCCAAACATGTTTTTGCCAGTTGTGGAAGTTATGATTACATTATTTATTAAACATTTAAAAAATTCAGTTGATATGATGTATAAGGAAGGGAGATGTTTCTATAAAACGTAATTTGAATGCTTTTGCAAATTCTGATGAAGGCAAATTCCTGAAAAAAAATATTGCTATGAAATCTGGTGTGACTGAGGCAGCAGTAGAAGAATGAAAACAACTTAATAGGTTCCTTTAGGATTCTGCACTCAGTTTGCTTCACAGTTGTTTTGAAGTTTTTGTTTCTCATTGGAAATTATCAAAGATGAAAAAATTGAAGAGGAACTAATCTGTAGAACTATACTGGGGGAAAAAAAATCCATGAACATACATCCAAATATAAGCAAATAAACATACATTTTTATGCTTGAAAGTAAAATGTTTGTAGATGATAAATTATTTCTGCATTCCTGAAAAACATGGAATTAAATTGTTTGTGTTCTAAATGAATTTTCTTCTTTAGCTCAGTATTACATTTAGGAGATTCCTTTATATCGTTGGTTGTAGCTGGAGTTTTCATTGTTTTATAGAATTCCATTGACTCACTGTTTATCTTTTAGCTTCTTGTTCCCTCAGCAAGTTTGTTTTCTCTATTCCATTCAGTTTTTTTAAGTCACAATTTATTGGTGCTAGTGTGGTCATGGCCATATTTCCTCCTTATTTGCTTTCCTGGAGACTATCAAATGGAGATATCAAAATGAGGATCTCTAATTGTTTATCTTGCTCTGCTGAGAACAGGTGGTGATAGAGAGGAACACCCACATTTGATGGCTTTTCTCAACTTTTTCCCAGAGTGAAACCTCCTCTCTAATCTGCCTTCCTCCCCCCTCCCCCCAGTGGAGATTAGGAAGGGCCTGGAGATTGTGTTTATAAGGATTCTGAGGATTTTATTCATTTACATTCTTTCTTTCCTTGGTGAAAATTTTGGACTGGCATGATGGGAACAAGGTTAGGAATAGACTGAATTATATCAGAATCAAAGTCTGTGTCCTGAACTTTGTCTTGTTTGGTATTTTATTGTTGCTGGTGCCTTTGTTGAGTCCCTCATTTTTAAATGAATAATGAACTTTGTTAAGTTTTGAGAGGAGATTCTCAGTCCAGTTTTATTTTGCCATCTTCCGTAGGATATTTTCCCCTAAGTATTTCCTATTACCTGATATCCCTGATTATCTTTGTTGTTCTTATATATCTAAAGTTCATATGTTATTTATATAATGAAAACTTTAATATTAACTTACCAGAGTGTTACTGTGAATCTTATTAGCCATAGCTCAGAAGAATTACCATATATAATCTTTTAATTAAGAAAATTTCTTTAAAAATTCCAAAGGACAGTTTTGACTATATCTATTAATCTTCATTTGGGATCCATGTTCCATATAAATGTTTTATAATAGAATTCATAATAATAATGATCTGTTGCTTGCTGTGTGCCTGGGAATATGCTTTGAAGTTTATATGCTTCATTTTATTTAATTCTCTTATAAACTCCAAGAAACAGGCCCTAATGTAAAGATTGGGAAACTGGTTTAGAGAGAAGAGAGAAATAAGTGTCCCAGGGTCATACATGCCTTTAAATCTGGGTCTGGCCCCTTAGACTGAGCTCCTAATGACTGTGCTGTACACTTCCTCCAGCTTTAATTTTGGTAGTTATCTGACTTTCTTAATACACTAGACTTTTCAAAACCCTGGGCAAAGAGCAAGTAAGTTTGATTCTTAAAGAAGTCAAGTAGTAAAATGAAAGTGTTTTAGGGCTAAGAAATTCCATCACTACTTTGGATATTTTTCATGGGATGTTAAGTAGTAAATGGCCCAGATCTTGCCTGCATTGGTGCATGTACAGTAGTTTGCTATGATATTTAGTCACTTTCCTTGGTTGGAGAGGCTACGCTCTGAACCTGATCTTGGCTTTACGGTTTCTTAGCCCAGTGGAGAATGTGTAAGAGTCCTCTAAATTTTTTCTTCTGCTATGTGTCCTCTTCCTTATCTCTGCTTCAATTATCTAACCTTGCTATTCTCTAAATTTTGGGTCTCTCAGTCAATTCAATGTGTAGGCCAAGGCAGATATTTTCTCTCTGAGCAAATCGGTTATTTCCTTCTTTCTACTTCTAGAGTAGTGACCCTCAGACTGGTGCTTTCTTGTGCTATACTGACTTTGCTGAAAAATGTATGAAGTAACAAATGTGCCCTAACATCCCCAATTTTTCTTACTACTTTTCCTATTTTCATTGCATCATTGGGACCTGCATCTTAAGGTACAGGAAATAGTCAAATGTTTCATGGTTGCACAGTAAGAGTCACCATTATCCTTGACTGGATGGTAAGGTGCCAACCTAGTGCTGCCCTGCATATAGTATTTATCCAGTTCCACATTTTAGGCCCATTATTAAGCAGCCCCCTACTTTTAAATATGTAATTTAGTAATACTCAAGATTTTCAATTCAAGTGATAAAAACAACTCTGAAAAATTTAAGCAAAAAAGATTTTATTAGAGAATACTCTGTAGCTCACAGAATCTATAGAAGGGCTTGATTTACATTCCACCGAACTGATCTCATGAAGACACTACTGCTGATGTAACCCTCAAGATATCAATATTGTCTCTGAAGACTGGATCTAGCTACTGTCCCTATTGCTCCCATTGCTGGAATAAATTCTGCATGTCACTATATATCGTTTGAGAATCTGGGGTGATTACATTTGGGACGCAAAATTTCCAGCATGTTACCTTTAAAAAGGGGTCTATTCTCTTTAGATGTATTCTGAAAAATGGGAACTTCAAGTCTTCACCTACAAGGTGTCATAAGCAGGGGAGCTTTAGCTTGAAACAGAGGAAGAGGTATCTACAGGAGAATCACTTCACTCTTAGGGAAATCTGTAAATACAGTTAAGAGTTAATATTCTTTTATTTTTACCCACTCACAAGTTACCAATATAAATTTAGCCTTTCTTTTTTCTATTATCCATTTATAGGCTAACTTTCTTTCAATAATCATTTCCTCTTATTTCCATTTATCATTAGTTTTTTTTTTTTTTTTTAAACATCTTTATTGGGGTATAATTGCTTTACAATGGTGTGTTAGTTTCTGCTTTACAACAAAGTGAATCAGCTATACATATACATATGTTCCCATATGTCTTCACTCTTGCGTCTCCCTCCCTCCCACTCTCCCCATCCCACCCTTCCAGGCTGTCACAAAGCACCGAGCTAATATCCCTGTGCCTTGCGGCTGCTTCCCCCCAGCTATCTACCTTACTACGTTTGTTAGTGTGTATATGTCCATGACTCTCTCTCGCCCTGTCAAAACTCACCCTTCCCCCTCCCCATATCCTCAAGTCCGTTCTCCAGTAGGTCTGCGTCTTTATTCCTATCTTACCCCTAGGTTCTTCATGACATTTTTTTCCCTTAAATTCCATATATATGTGTTAGCATACGGTATTTGTCTTTTTCTTTCTGACTTACTTCACTCTGTATGACAGATTCTAGGTCTATCCATCTCATTACAAATAGCTCAATTTCATTTCTTTTTAAGGCTGAGTAATATTCCATTGTGTATATGTGCCACATCTTCTTTATCCATTCATCTGATGATGGGCGCTTAGGTTGTTTCCATGTCCTGGCTATTGTAAATAGAGCTGCAATGAACATTTTGGTACATGACTCTCTTTGAATTTTGGTTTTCTCAGGGTATATTCCAAGTAGTGGGATTGCTGGGTCATATGGTAATTCTATTTGTAGTTTTTTAAGGAACCTCCATACTGTTCTCCACAGTGGCTGAACCAATTCACATTCCCACCAGCAGTGCAAGAGTGTCCCCTTTTCTCCACACCCTCTCCAGCATTTATTGTTTCTAGATTTTTTGATGATGGCCATTCTAACTGGTGTGAGATGATATCTCATTGTAGTTTTGATTTGCATTTCTCTAATGATTAATGATGTTGAGCATTCTTTCATGTGTTTGTTGGCAGTCTGTATATCTTCTTTGGAGAAATGTCTATTTAGGTCTTCTGCCCATTTTTGGATGGGGTTGTTTGTTTTTTTGTTATTGAGCTGCATGAGCTGCTTGTAAATTTTGGAGATTAATCCTTTGTCAGTTGCTTCATTTGCAAATGTTTTCTCCCATTCTGAGGGTTGTCTTTTGGTCTTGGTTATGGTTTCCTTTGCTGTGCAAAAGCTTTGAAGTTTCATTAGGTCCCATTTGTTTATTTTTGTTTTTATTTCCATTACTCTAGGAGGTGGGTCAGAAAGGATCTTGCTGTGATTTATGTCATAGAGTGTTCTTCCTATGTTTTCTTCTAAGAGTTTGATAGTTTCTGGCCTTACATTTAGGTCTTTAATCCATTTTGAGCTTATTTTTGTGTATGGTGTTAGGAAGTGATCTAATCTCATACTTTTACATGTACCTGTCCAGTTTTCCCAGCACCATTTATTGAAGAGGCTGTCCTTTCTCCACTGTACATTCCTGCCTCCTTTATCAAAGATAAGGTGTCCATATGTGCGTGGGTTTATCTCTGGGCTTTCTATCCTGTTCCACTGATCTATCTTTCTGTTTTTGTGCCAGTACCATACTGTCTTGATTACTGTTGCTTTGTAATATAGTCTGAAGTCAGGGAGCCTGATTCCTCCAGCTCCTTTTTTCGTTCTAAAGATTGCTTTGGCTATTCGGGGTCTTTTGTGTTTCCATACAAATTGTGAAATTTTTTGTTCTAGTTCTGTGAAAAATGCCAGTGGTAGTTTGATAGGGATTGCATTGAATCTGTAGATTGCTTTGGGTAGTAGAGTCATTTTCACAATGTTGATTCTTCCCATCCAAGAACATGGTATATCTCTCCATCTATTTGTATCATCTTTAATTTCTTTCATCAGTGTCTTATAATTTTCTGCATACAGGTCTTTCGTATCCTTAGGTAGGTTTATTCCTAGATATTTTATTCTTTTTGTTGCAATGGTAAATGGGAGTGTTTTCTTGATTTCACTTTCAGATTTTTCATCATTAGTATATAGGAATGCCAGAGATTTCTGTGCATTAATTTTGTATCCTGCTACTTTACCAAATTCATTGATTAGCTCTAGTAGTTTTCTGGTAGCATCTTTAGGATTCTCTATGTATAGTATCATGTCATCTGCAAACAGTGACAGCTTTACTTCTTCTTTTCCGATTTGGATTCCTTTTATTTCCTTTTCTTCTCTGATTGCTGTGGCTAAAACTTCCAAAACTATGTTGAATAAGAGTGGTGAGAGTGGGCAACCTTGTCTTGTTCCTGATCTTAGTGGAAATGCTTTCAGTTTTTCACCATTGAGGATGATGTTTGCTGTGGGCTTGTCATATATGGCTTTTATTATGTTTAGGAAAGTTCCCTCTATACCTACTTTCTGGAGGGTTTTTATCATAAATGGGTGTTGAATTTTGTCGAAAGCTTTCTCTGCATCTATTGAGATGATCATATGGTTTTTCTCCTTCAATTTGTTAATATGGTTTATCACATTGATAGATTTGCGTATATTGAAGAATCCTTGCATTCCTGGAATAAACCCCACTTGATCATGGTGTATGATCCTTTTAATGTGCTGTTGGATTCTGTTTGCTAGTATTTTGTTGAGGATTTTTGCATCTATGTTCATCAGTGATATTGGCCTGTAGTTTTCTTTCTTTGTGACATCCTTGTCTGGTTTTGGTATCAAGGTGATGGTGGCTTCGTAGAAGGAATTTGGGAGTGTTCCTCCCTCTGCTATATTTTGGAAGAGTTTGAGAAGGATAGGTGTTAGCTCTTCTCTAAACGTTTGATAGAATTCACCTGTGAAGCCATCTGGTCCTGGGCTTTTGTTTGTTGGAAGGTTTTTAATCACAGTTTCAATTTCAGTGCTTGTGATTGGTCTGTTCATATTTTCTATTTCTTCCTGATTCAGTCTTGGCAGGTTGTGCATTTCTAAGAATTTGTCCATTTCTTCCAGATTGTCCATTTTATTGGCATAGAGTTGCTTGTAGTAATCTCTCATGATTTTTTTTATTTCTGCAGTGTCAGTTGTTACTTCTCCTTTTTCATTTCTAATTCTATTGATTTGAGTCTTCTCCCTTTTTTTCTTGATGAGTCTGGCTAGTGGTTTATCTATTTTGTTTATCTTCTCAAAGAACCAGCTTTTAGTTTTATTGATCTTTGCTATTGTTTCCTTCATTTCTTTTTCATTTATTTCTGATCTGATTTTTATGATTTCTTTCCTTCTGCTAGCTTTGGGGTTTTTTTGTTCTTCTTTCTCTAATTGCTTGAGGTGCAAGGTTAGGTTGTTTATTCGAGATGTTTCCTGCTTCTTAAGGTGGGCTTGTATTGCTATAAACTTCCCCCTTAGAACTGCTTTTGCTGCATCCCATAGGTTTTGGGTCGTTGTGTCTCCATTGTCATTTGTTTCTAGGTATTTTTTTATTTCCTCTTTGATTTCTTCAGTGATCACTTCATTATTAAGTAGTGTATTGTTTAGCCTCCATGTGTTTGTATTTTTTACAGATCTTTTCCTGTAATTGATATCTAGTCTCATGGCGTTGTGGTCGGAAAAGATACTTGATACAATTTCAGTTTTCTTAAATTTACCAAGGCTTGATTTGTGACCCAAGATATGATCTATCCTGGAGAATGTTCCATGAGCACTTGAGAAAAATGTGTATTCTGTTGTTTTTGGATGGAGTGTCCTATAAATATCAATTAAGTCCATCTTGTTTAATGTATCATTTAAAGCTTGTGTTTCCTTATTTATTTTCATTTTGGATGATCTGTCCATGGGTGAAAGTGGGGTGTTAAAGTCCCCTACTATGAATGTGTTACTGTTGATCTCCCCTTTTATGGTTGTTAGTATTTGCCTTATGTATTGAGGTGCTCCTATGTTGGGTGCATAAATATTTACAATTGTTATATCTTCTTCTTGGATCGATCCCTTGATCATTATGTAGTGTCCTTCTTTGTCCCTTTTAATAGTCCTTATTTTAAAGTCTATTTTGTCTGATATGAGAATTGCTACTCCAGCTTTCTTTTGGTTTCCATTTGCATGGAATATCTTTTTCCATCCCCTTACTTTCAGTCTGTATGTGTCTCTAGGTCTGAAGTGGGTCTCTTGTAGACAGCATATATAAGGGTCTTGTTTTTGTATCCATTCAGCCAATCTGTGTCTTTTGGTGGGAGCATTTAGTCCATTTACATTTAAGGTAATTATTGATATGTATGTTCCTATTTCCATTTTATATATTGTTTTGGGTTCGCTACTATAGGTCATTTCCTACTCTTGTGTTTCGTGTCTAGAGAAGTTCCTTTAGCATTTGTTGTAAAGCTGGTTTGGTGGTGCTGAACTCTCTCAGCTTTTGCTTGTCTGTAAAGGTTTTAATTTCTCCATCAAATGTGAATGAGATCCTTGCTGGGTAGAGTAGTCTTGGTTTCAGGCTATTCTCCTTCATCACTTTCAGTATGTCCTGCCACTCCCTTCTGGCTTGTAGGGTTTCTGCTGAGAGATCAGCTGTTAACCTTATGGGGATTCCCTTGTGTGTTATTTGTTGTTTTTCCCTTGCTGCTTTTAATATGCTTTCTTTGTATTTAATTTTTGACAGTTTGATTAATATGTGTCTTGGCGTGTTTCTCCTTGTATTTATCCTGTATGGGACCCTCTGTGCTTCCTGGACTTGATTAACTATTTCCTTTCCCATATTAGGGAAGTTTTCAACTATAATCTCTTCAAATATTTTCTCAGTCCCTTTCTTTCTTTCTTCTTCTTCTGGAACCCCTATAATTCGAATGTTGGTGCGTTTCATGTTGTCCCAGAGGTCTCTGAGACTGTCCTCAGTTCTTTTCATTCTTTTTTCTTTATTCTGCTCTGCAGTAGTTATTTCCACTACTTTATCTTCCAGGTCACTTATCCGTTCTTCTGCCTCAGTTATTCTGCTATTGATCCTATCTAGAGTGATTTTAATTTCATTTATTGCATTGTTCATCGTTGCTTGTTTCATCTTTAGTTCTTGTAGGTCCTTGTTAACTGTTTCTTGCATTTTGTCCATTCTACTTCCAAGATTTCGGATCATCCTTACTATCATTATTCTGAATTCTTTTTCAGGTAGATTGCCTATTTCCTCTTCATTTGTTAGGTCTGGTGGGTTTTTATCTTGCTCCTTCATCTGCTGTGTGTTTTTCTGTCTTCTCATTTTGCTTATCTTACTGTGTTTGGGGTCTCCTTTTTGCAGGCTGCAGGTTCGTAGTTCCCGTTGTTTTTGATGTCTGTCTCCAGTGGCTAAGGTTGTTTCAGTGGGTTGTGTAGGCTTCCTGGTGGAGGGGACTAGTGCCTGTGTTGTGCTGGATGAGGCTGGATCTTGTCTCTCTAGTGGGCAGGTTCACGTCTGGTCGTGTGTTTTGGGGTGTCTGTGGCCTTATTATGATTTTAGGCAGCCTCTCTGCTAATGGGTGGGGTTGTGTTCCTGTTTTGCTAGTTGTTTGGCATAGGTTGTCCAGCACTATGGCTTGCTGGTCGTTGAGTGAAGCTGGGTGCTGGTGTTAAGATGGAGGTCTCTGGGATATTTCCACCGTTTAATATTATGTGGAGCTGGGAGGTCTCTTGTTGACCAGTGTCCTGAAGTTGGCTCTCCTACCTCAGAGGCAGAGCCCTGACTCCTGGCTGGAGCACCAAGAGCCTTTCATCCACACAGCTCAGAATAAAAGGGAGAAAAAGTAGGGAGAATTAGTAGAAGTATGAGTAAAGAAAGAGGGAAAGGAGGAAAGGAAGGAAGGAAGAAAGAAGCAAAGAAGGAAAGAAAGGGGGGGGGAGGGAGGGAGGAAGGAAGGAAGGAGGGAAAGAAGGAAAAAAAGACAGAAAGAAAGATGATACAGTAAAAATAAAATAAAGTATAATATAGTTATTGAATTAAAAAATATTTAGGAAAAAAAAAAAGGGACGGATAGAACCTTAGGACAAATGTTGGAAGCAAAGCTATACAGAGAAAATCTTACACAGAAGCATACACATACACCTTCACAAAAAGAGGTAAAGGGGGAAAAATCATAAATCCTGCTCCCTGAGACCACCTCCTCAATTTGGGGTGATTCGTTGTCTAAAGGAGGGAGGGAAGGAAGGAAAGAAAGAAAGAACGAAGGTAAAGTATAATAAAGTTATTACAGTTAAACTTAATTATTAAGAAAAAGAATTTTTAAAAAAAAGTCATGGACGGATATAGCCCTAGGACAAATGGTGGAAGCTAGAGTATACAGACTAGATGTCACACAGAAGCATACACGTACACATTCACAAAAAGAGGAAAAGGGAAAAAAATCATAGATCTCGCTCCTAAATTCCACCTCTTCAATTTGGGATCATTCCTTGTCTATTCAGGTATTCCACAGATGCAGGGTATATCAAGTTGATTGTGGAGCTTTAATCCGCTGCTTCTGTGGCTGCTGGGAGAGATTTCCCTTTCTCTTCTTTGTTCTCACAGCTCACAGGAGCTCAGCTTTGGATTTGGCCCTGCCTCTTGCGTGTAGGTCGCTGGAGGGCGTCTGTTTTTTCGCTCAGACAGGACGGGGTTAAAGGAGCCGCTGATTCGGGGCCTCCGGCTCACTCAGGCCGGGGGTTGGGGGATGGGGGAAGGAGGGGCACTGCGTGCGGGGCCGGCCTGCGGCGGCAGAGGCAGCGTGACGTTGCGGCAGAGGCCGGCGTGACGTTGCACCAGCCTGAGGCCCGCCGTGCGCTGTCCCGGGGAAGTTGTCCCTGGATCCCGGGAACCTGGCAGTGGCGGGCTGCACAGGCTCCGCGGAAGAGGGGTGTGGAGAGTGACCTGTGCTCGCACACAGGCCCCTTGGTGGCGGCAGCAGCAGCCTTAGCGTCTCCCGCCCGTCTCTGGGGTCCGCGGTTGTAGCCGCGGCTCGCGCCCGTCTCTGGGGTTTGCGCTTTCAGCCGCGGCTCGCGCCCGTCTCGGGGGCTCGCGCCCTCAGCCGCGGCTCGCGCCCGTCTCTGGGGTTCGCGCTTTTAGCCGCGGCTCGCGCCCGTCTCTGGAGTTCCTTTAAGCAGCGCTCTTAAACCCCTCTCCTCGCGCACCAGGAAACAAAGAGGGAAGAAAAAGTCTCTTGCCTCTTCGGCCGGTGCAGGCTTTTCCCCGAACTCCCTCCCGGCTAGTCGTGGTGCACTAACCCCTTCAGGCTATGTTCAAGCCGCCAACCCCAGTCCTCTCCCTGAGCTCCGTCCAAAACCAAAACCCGAGCCTCAGCTCGCAGCCCCGCCCGCCCCGGTGGGTGAGCAGCAAGCCTCTCGGGTTGGTGAGTGCTGGTCGGCACCGATCGTCTGTGCAGGAATCTCCCCGCTTTGCCCTCCGCACCCGTCGCTGTGCACTACTCCGCGGTCCCGAAACTCCCCCCTCTGCCTCCCGCAGTCTCCGCCCGCGGAGGGGCTTCCTAGTGTGTGGAAACTTTTCCTCCTTCACAGCTCCCTCCCACTGGTGCAGGTGCCGTCCTTATTCTTTTGTCTCTGTTTTTTCTTTTGCCCTACCCAGTTACGTGGGGAGTTTCTTGCCTTTTGGGAGGTCTGAGGTCTTCTGCCAGCCTTCAGTAGGAGTTCTGTAGGAGTTGTTCCACGTGTGGATGTATTTCTGGTGTATCCGTGGGGAGGAAGGCGATCTCCGCGTCTTACTCTTCCGCCATCTTCAAGGTCCCCCCTATCGTTAGTTTTTAACCAGATCTTCTTCCTAGGGTAGTATTATCAGGTTCAGCAAGAAGACTTCCTTATGGCCGGCCAGCAGCATGAGTCTGGTCAGTGTTTTCCCATTCATCCATTCCCAGTCATGTGGAGTAGTGTTGGGTAAGTAAAAACTTACAGGACTGTCTTGTCTACTAGGTAGGAAAGAGGTATTAATTGTTAATCCCAGCTTAGACATGAGAGGAGAAAAACAGCTTATTCCATCATTCCTTTAGGAATTCCAACAGTAATATTTAGAGATACTGTAACTGTGTGATGTTTAGTAAGTAATCCTTACTTTGGAACTTGGAAACATAATTTAGGTCTTGGCACTACAAGATCAAGCAAAGAAAAAGAAAAATTTTTAGAAATAAGTAAGATGTTTAACTAAGTTCTAATGCCTTCCCTATTTCTTCTTCCCTATCTATCAGTAGTGATAATATTTCAACAATCTATTGAGTAGTGATTCCACTTTCATGTGTATCAACAAACATTCATTTGATCTTGTAAGTCATTTCTTCAGTGTCTTACCCCTCCCCAAATCAGTAAGCAAGTACTTGTAAGCACATGCTTTTTTTCTGAATTGTGGTAAACACACATACACACACACACACAACAGGAGCTCTGTTCTCTTAACAAAATTTTAAGTATACAGTACAGTATTTTTAACTATGACAACAGTGTTGTAGAGCAGATCTCTAAAATGTTTTCATCTTACATAACTGCAACTTTATACCCATTGAGGAACAAGTTCTCATTTTCCCCTTCTCTCAGCCCCTGGCAACCACCAATTTACTTTCTGTTTCTATGAGTTTAAGTATTTAATATACCTCACATAAATGGAATCAGGCAGTATTTATTTATGTGACTGGCTTATTTGACTTGGTATAATGTTCTCAAGGCTCATCCATTTTGTTGCATGTGATAGGCTTTTTTTTTATGGCCAAATTACATTCCATTGTATGTATATATGACATTTTATTTATCTTCTTATGGAGGTTGAGAAGTCCCACAGTCTGCTGTATGCAAGCTGGAGACCCAGAAAAGCCAGTGGTATAATTCCATTCTGAGTTTGAAGGTCCTGAGAACCAGGAGCTCTGATGGTGTAAGCCCCAGTCTAAGGGAAGATGTTTTAACTCAGTCAGACAGAGAGAGGAAATCAGACCTTCCTCTGCCTTTTTGGTCTATGCAGTGTCTCATTGGATTGGATGATGTCCATTCACAGTGGCAAGGGCAATCTGCTTTACTTAGTCCACCAATTCAAATACTAATCTCTTTCAGAAAAACCCTAGAGACACATGCAGATATAATATTTAACCAGATATCTGGGTATCCCTTAGTCCAGTCAAGTTGACACATAAAGTTAACTATCACATCCACTGATCTGTTGATAGATATTTAAGTTCTATACCAGAATTAACAGTTATTTATGCCTTACCATTACTATATTACAGTATTCTGTATTGGTCTGTATATTCACCTTTGCCAATGAGATTTTTACCTTTGTATGCTTTCATGTTGTGTTTAGTGTCCTTTCATTTCAACTTGAGGGATCACTTTAGCATTTCTTGTCAGACAGGTCTAATAGTGATATACTCCCTCAGCTTTTGTTTATCTGTGAAAGTTATTATTTCCCCCTCATTTTTGTAAGCTAGTTTTACCAGATATAATATTCCTGGTTGGTAGTGTTTTTTCTTTCAGCCCTTGGAATATACCATTCCACTCCCTTCCAGTGTTCAAGGTTTTTGCTGAGAAATCCTCAGGTAGTCTTATGGGGGTTCCTTTGTATGTGACAAGTTGCTATTCTCTTGCTACTTTCAGAATTCTCTTTGTCTTTTAATTTTGATACTTTGATTATAACATGTCTTGGTGTGGATTTCTTTAGATTTATCATAATTGTAAACTTTTGGGTTTCTTGACTCTAGATGTCTATTTCCCTCCCCAAATATGGGAAGTTTTCAAGCATTTTTTCTTGAAATAAGCTTTCTGTCCCTTTTCTCTCTCTGGAACTTCCATAATGTGTATACTTATCAATTTATTGATATCCCATAAAACCTTTAAGCTTTCTTCATTCTTTTTCATTCTTTCATATTGGTGCTTCTCTGACTGAATAATTTCAGATGACCTGTTTTTGACTTCATTCAGTCTTCTGCTTGATCAAGTCTGCTGTTGAATCCCTCTAGTGAATTTTTCAGTTCAGTTATTGTATTTTTCAGCTCCAACATTTCTGGGTTTTATTTTATTTTTATATTTTCTATCTCATTGATGAAATACTATTTTGTTTATACATCATTTTCCTGAGCTCATTGACATTTTTATAATGGTTATTTTAAATTCTTTTACAGGTAATTCTTATACTTCTGTTTATTAGGGTTGGTATCTGGAGATTTATTTTTTGTTTCTTTGGGCTTTGTTTCCTTGTTTTTTTGTGTGTTCCTTGACACTTTGTATTGGTATCTATATATTTGAAATATAAGCCAACTCTCCCAACTTTATGGATTGACATCATACAGAGGAAGATATTTACCAATAAACCCAGCTAGAGACTCTGGGGGCTTCTTAAACCTTTTCTGTATGTGTATCTCCTCTAGCCTAATCAGAGAAATTAACAGTTTCTTTTTTCAGGAGTTCATAATCTCTTGCTACCTCTGGTGTCTGCTGCTGGAGCAGCAGCACATTGCTCAACTTTTTTTTTTTTCCCCCAGCATCCAGGTGTCTAGAATATGCCGGGACTTGTCAGTACTTTGTGACAGGTGAGACTGAAACCATTCCCTTGGGCAGCGACCCCCCCAAAAGTCTGAATGTTAGATGTATGTTTCAGTCTTTTCTTTCTCTCCATAAAGAGAAGTTGGGAGCTGTGAGTTTTCCCAATTGTGTCCTGCTGAACTGGGGACTGGGCTCTAGTGGTGAATGCATAGTAGTCCAAATTGTAACCTTTCACTTGTTCGCAGTTGCCATCAGGCATCTAGAGTATGCTAGGTTCTATCAGTGTTCCAAGAGAGGTGATAAAGAAATTAGTCTTTTGAGCAGTGCCCCGAATAGCTGAAATGTTTGATGGATACTCCAGCTCTTTCCCTTCCCAGGGAGAAGTTGGGATTTGGGCATTTTCACCTGCTGCACTGTTCTACACTGAGCCAGTGGGAGGGCCTATGACCAATAAATGTGCACTAGTCCAAACCATCACCTTTATTCTAGTGGTTCCCAACCTGAGGCCCTTTCCAGTTAGCACTCCCATTTAGGCAAGACAAGAACCAGTCTCTTAGGCAGCCACCAGAAAAGTCAGAATGTTGGATGTTTGGTGCAATCCTGTCCTCTCTCCAGGGAGAAACTGGGAGCTAAGTGGTTCCCTCCTGATCATGTAGTGCCATGCCAGGTGAGGGGGATTATGGCAAGAGGATTCTGCGAATTTTTCTGCTGGCTTCATTGTGATTGAGTTTGTGCTTGCCTCGGGTGTAGGACTCTCTCAACTGGTCTCTGGATTTCTCACAAAGGGAATTGGTCCACGTATTGTTGAATCAATGTGTCCATGGAGGAAAGGAGGACTTGCGGCCTTCTGTTCTATCATTTTGCTGATGCTGTCCCTCTAGTGAGCACACATTTTAATGTACCTTCTGATTACCATTCAGTTCACTGATTTGTACATGGTAAACTATATGATAAGTTCATTGTAAGTTATGCATCTTAGCCCACTATTATACTGCACTGGCAGTAAATGTGTCCTTCATTAGTAACATATGTGGGGCGGGGGTGGCAAACTGAAATCACATATTTTTTCTCTAGACCTCTAACAGTGTTAGAGGCATTTGCTTCAATGACCTGGTATGTATATCCACATCTAGAATGAATATCTGTCCTGGTCAAAACTCATCAATATATACCTGGAGTCATGAATAATAATCCATTTGCCAGCTATGGGCTGGCCTGGATCCTCTCAATAGGCAGCAGCCCATAGTCATTTTTAGTTTCTAATGCTACTATTAAAAAACAGAAAAAAATTTTAATCACTTTGTGAGCTTCTAAGCTCATAGTAGGATACATCTGTTTTTTGTTCATTGATTGAATGTCTCCACGACAACTGATTTTATGTACCTGAGAAACTACTTTCAAAGAGAAAATGGGGTATCTACTTGTTAGTTCCAGTACCCTTTTGAATTCAGGAGATTTTTTAAAAAAAGGGAATCAACTTAGCCTACTTTCATCTGTTTCCTTTAGAAGTGCATAAAATTTTTCATAACAAAGACTCCCACACTGAGGTTTCTCTTATCTTCTAGCCATCCAAAACCTACTTCCTGGACTAAATTGCCAATCTATTGGGTTTTGCCTAAAATTTAGTATGAATCCTATACTATGTTACTTTTATTGTATAGCTCCCCAAGGAATACCCCTTTTAATTCTGCCCATTGAGTGGAATTGTATTTGTCTTTTTTCAGTCAAAATGAAATGATCAGCTAGTTGTAATGCAGCTGCCTTCCAGACTGAGTTTTGGCTCTCTACCCTTGAGCTACAATCTGTGAACCATGCTACTCAGGAGGCAGCCTTAGGTAGTATTCTAGTCCAAATTCCATGACTGCTGGGTGGCACTCATGGGTTTTTGCCAAAGGCTTTAGCCAACTTGAGTTTTCTAGTTGCTTATATTTCTACTGTCATTTGAGCATCCAGTTAGAGTGGGTCAATGGCCATTTGAAGCTTCAAGAGAGAGCCTGACGCTGTTTAAAGCATTATTCAAATTCAGCCTTTTCTGTTATTATTGTGTGAATAGAAGCCAATAAAATTTATAGATGTGATATCTTCAGAAACCAAGCAATCTTTATGGCTCTTGTTTCAGTTTTGGAGCTAGAGAGACAATAACTCATTGTGATTGGTTGAGGAATGCTGCTAGTAGGTCTGGCCCATATAATTACTCAGAATTTTATCATTTATGCTGGACCCTGTATTTTAGCTGGGTTAATTAGCTACTCCCTGGTGGTTATATAATTAACCAGCATTTGGAATTCATGCTTAGCTTGATTTTTAGATTTAGATATCAACATTATATTATTGACTTAATGAATAAGAGTACTTTTCGATTGAATTAAATCAACATCTTTTCTCACTAGGTTGTGGCAACAAGCAGGATAATTTAAATATCCCCATAGGTGCACAGTAAATGTGTATTGGAGTCTGTTTCACATGAATACAAATTTGATTTTGACTTCCTTTCAAAATAGGAATCTAAAAGGAAGCATTAGTCAGATTGATCACAGAATACCAACTACCCTTAGCTTGTGGCACATCTTGAATTGTTAACACCGTATCAGGAATGGCTGATGCTATCGAAGGCTCCTCTTTATTAAGTCGTCTGGAGTCTAGAGTTAACCTCCAGGATCCATCAGCTTTTCTCACATGCTATACTGGACTATTAAACAAGGAATGTGTAGACACTAATTCACTTGCATCTACCATATGTATAATAAAATTTCTTGATGCTTCTTTCTTTTCCCCCATCTCTTCCCAGGTGTTATCTTGTTTTATATTAAGCCCTTGAGTGGGTTTAGGTAGTTCCAAAGTCCCGCATCTAACACACCCAATTAAACGATAATGAAGAGCAGATTTTTATGATATCCTTGTTCCCAGTGGCTTGGATAAGGCAAGAGTTCCTCATTCATACATTATATCCTTTCTGGTAAATATATTCTGGTAGGGGTGATGAAATAGCCCTTCATAACTTTCATTCATACATTCCTACTATGAACCACACTTTTATTTTTGAATATTTTACCTTATCCCACTAACTTAATTATATTGCCCTTTACCCTTTCATTAGCAGGTTGTATAAATTTACACCAGTGTCTAGAAATTTCAATAAAATTTCTTTACCACCCTGGATGGTTTTCTTGTATGCCAACGAAAATGGCCTTTGTTTCCTTGCTGGGACATTGTACTAACAGTCTCTGGTCATCTTGTCATTCAGAGTAATCTTTCTAAACTCTCACTGTTTTAAACTGAACTGCTTTGGAAGAAACTGTAGATCCTCTTTTTATGTCATTATTAGATTTATAAAATTCATCAAGGCTGGGATAAATGGAGGAGTTGGTAAAGCAACCAGATCACATAATCTCATAAGTGATCCATTAAAATTTTCATAGTTACTCCATCTGTCTCCTCCTTGTCCATACCTCGTGAACACTTCTACTCAGCTTAAATGTCTTGAGCTTTTTTTTCATCCATTTTATTATTTTTCCTTTCTTCTGAATAATCCTCATCCTTTCCATTGTTCAATCCTACTTATAAGAAATGAGCCAAGAGGTCAGTGGCAGCTTCTCTTACATAATCCAACTCATCTGTTATTATAGTAACATAAGGAACCTAAGTATTTGGGAGCCCTTTAATCATGACGTTGAGAAATGGAATATTTCCTGTCATATCAGTAAACGAAGGATGCCGCACCCATCAGTGATTGCAGCCCTCCAACGTGAGCCAGTGAGCCTCAGGAAACTCAGGAAGGAAAGAATACCCGCCATCTAGCAGCCATCAGACTGCAGCCACTTCCTCTGGTGAGCCCTGAGGAAACTCAGGATGTGAAAACACAGGATACTGGCCCCAGAGAGCTGAGGTGCATGTCAAAGGAATGATTTCAGTGAGCCTAGACTCTTGCATCTTCCCATACATAGAAAAGTGCTAAAAATTCCTTAACTTGGAATGTCTGGTTTTCTTTAATTAACAGTAATCTTTTGATGTTCCTACTACCTGCCCTTTGTTGCAAAACTCCTATATATCCTGACTCCCCTCCTTGCTTCCTCGGAGCAGTTCTCTTAGGGTTACTTGAGATGCTGCCTTCTGAGCTTGAAGTCCTAAAAATTCCTGCCAAATAAAACATAACTCTCAACTTTTAGGTTGTGAATAATTTTTTAAGTCCACAACATCAATCACTGCTCGAGTCAAAGGTATAAAATTAAGGGATACTTTAGGATCATCATGTAACCAATCCAAAATTGCTGATACTTCCAACATTTCAGAAGCTTCAGAAGAATTATTTCATTTGGTATCTAAGAGTATTTCATTTAGTATCTAATTTCCCCTCTATAGGTATATATCATGTACCTTACATTTCTTCCAGCTCTACAGATTTGGAGTTTGACCCTCCAGCCACATTTCTGTAAAAGTTGCAACTATTTCAGGATCCTGAATAAGACCAAACATACTCTTCCAGTCAGCAGTACCTAATACAAGGAAATAGCTCCTTGGATCTGAATATGTAAAATCCATTTTAGCATAACCTTCCCAGGAAGTGTCTGTATCACTCCACAAATAACTTTCTGTAATTTGTTTGTCTTTCATTTCCTCCCCTTGCAACCCGTATAGTCTTTTTTAGTGATTCTTATTTAGACTGAGGCACATTATAATCAAAAGAAAAATTTACATAATTCCCTTTTGGCTTGCTGTCTCTTCTGTTTCAGGTCACAAGCAATAATTTGGTGCATTTGGCAGTCTTAGTTGTTTCTGCTTCCTTCACTTTTTCAAAGTAGCCAAAAATCACAAAATTCTTGGCTGACTTCCCGTCTACCTGAATTTCCTTCTTAATTCATGTAACTGTTTCCCTTGGTTTAGTATCTACAACCCCCAAGTTCTACTGATATGCTTTTCCTTCCATCAGTGGTCACAGCATTTGCATGATCTCAAACCAGAAGTGGCCCGGAAGTCAGCCTTTGTCAAAGGTTCACAGCTCTCTTTCCTCATTTTTCTTTTCCCCAAAGTCTTAGCCGTTATTTAAATTATTGAGTCAAGGGTCACTTAAATACTCCATTCAATGTACCATTGCATCAATTACAGAACGTTGGAGAGCTGAAAGGACTCCACAGGGTATATTCGTATGTGACTTCAATAAAGGTGAAGGTATAAGTATAGCAGGAGAATGAAAACATAGGTAAACATCAGAGAGGTATGAGATTTCTAGGCACAGCCCCCATGGTCCTTTCTGTTTTGCAGCATGTGCTTTGTCTTTGGATTATGACTCACCAAATTATGTGTGAGATACCTTTGTCTCAGGGCAGCCAAGCACAAGTTTCCTGAGGAATCTTTTATAAACTTTCGGTCAATAGCTAAAATAAGGCTATATAACTGGTTAAACCAGATGCAAACCGTCATTCTACATTCTCAATAAATAACGTAGACAACTTGTTATTGGGTGCCTCTAGGTAAATTTTGGAATTCAGACTGCACATTATAAATCCCTAGGTAGTACATTTTATTCCCATTCCGGCCAAGGGTCAGTATTATGACTCCAGGTATCCCTGCAGACAAGCGCAGAGCTCTACAGTTGCTCAGATCAGCTCTAAGTTCATTGTATTCTCTATACAGTATTCCTTTCCTGTATAAATTTTAGTTTTCCATGGAGTTGATATTTGATTCTTTTTTCATTTAGTCAGTTTCCTATTACATCATTGCTTTAGTTTGTTTCTGATTGCCTCATAACCTGTCTTCCTCTCTTTCCCTCCTGTTTGCCTTTGAAGGCAAAGGTATTCTTTTTTATAAATTTAATCCACCCATCATTATTTTCTATCTCTCCCTCTATTTCTCTCTCATTCATTCAACAATTAAGTATTGAGTATCTACAATGTGCTAGACGTTCTGTTTACCCTCAACAGGCTCAAAGTCTGTTTAGAAAGATAATCATGAAAACAGATAAATGAGATTGAATGTTGTCAGTGATGCAAGAGAAGTGTGTCCTGGGTATAGTGGAGAACAAAAAAGAGGATTTTCAATTCTATCTGTTAGTTCAAGTAATGTTTTAAATAGGAATTTATCCTTGAGAGGTAAGTTGGAGTGAAGGATGAATAGCTACACTATAAACAGGTACACTATGCCATTTAGTAAATAGGAAGCCATTGAAAGATTTTAGTTGGAAAATAAAGTGATCAGACTTAGCAAGATCATTCTTGTGATAGTTGGATAATGAATGGATTGGAGTTAGGCAAGACTGGAAGCGGAAGTTTTAGTCCAGGCCTTTACTGCTGCATCTTTGATATACTCAGTGCTCACCCTCCATTAAATTGCACCAGTAAAACCACCTGTATTTTCTTTGCTGCAAACTCAATGATCTCTTTTCAGTATTCATCCTCTCTGATACATTTGATACTGTTTGCTTTTCTCTCCCTTTTGAAACTGCCTTCTGCCAACTGATGGGACATCAGAAAAAGGTACTTTCTCTGTACCTGGAGAGTTGGAGGCAGAAATAATGATCAAGCATTCCTCTGCTTTCTCCATTCCAGGGCAATATGGCCTTCTTGATGCTGAATTTGGTTCATATCCAGGAGAGCCTGATATTGAAAATATTCTTTTAAACAGAAGTACAATGACTATAAATATAGTTTCCTTCTTGAAGGTGGTGTAAAAACAGGGAACATAGCCAAAAATGTTTCTGTTTTCTCAGTTTTAGTAGCAGTGCACTTGAAGAGGGTAAGGCAAACAGTACTAAGTTGTGTTTATTGCGTGTCCATAGATTTCAGTATTCTTGGTTAAATAAACCTGGAAAGTGCATGTGTAGATTTTGCGGTGCATTTCTTGGTGGGGGCAGGGGAATTATGGTAGCAGGGGTGTGGGGTTGCTTCTAGCCAATCTATAACTCTTCTGAAGTGCTGAACTGTCTCTTTATTGTAACGTCTCTTCTTATTGACACATCTAGTGTTGTTTCCTTGGTTTTCCTTGCAGACTACGACCAAGTGATGCTCTAAGACATGTTCTTCTGACACAGAAGGCCTGATCTCTCAATACTCCTCCTTTGTTGCACTTCACTATCTCTTTATACCCATATAGAATACTCCAATGATATACTTCATTTATTTTTAATAAGAACAGCTTTTCTACTTTATTTTGGAATAATGAAGCCAGACTGAGAAGACCTGATGAAGGCAGAGCCAGAATATTAGTCTCCCATTCTGATCCTCTGCCCAATTAATCCCTAAAACCTTTGAATGATGCCAATTGACAGTTTGACTCTTGTGTGGATGCCAAGCAGTTCACCCTTTTCGGGTCCTTTCCTTAACATCAGGGGCAATGGTTAAGTAGGTCTCAAAGATCCCCTCTGCTGGAATCCAGGCATTAAAAAATTTTTTTTATTTTATTTATTTTATTTTTGCCTGCGTTGGGTCTTCGTTGCTGCACATGGGCTTTCTCTAGTTGTGGCGAGTCTCTAGTTGTGGTGAGTGGGGGCTACTCTTTGTTGCGGTGCGCGGGCTTCTCATTGCAATGGCTTCACGTTGCAGAGCACAGGCTCTAGGCTTGTGGGCTTCAGTAGTTGTGGCGTGTGGGCTCAGTAGCTGTCGCTCGCAAGCGCCAGAGCACAGGCTCAGTAGTTGTGGCGCACAGGCCTAGCTGCTCCATGGCATGTGGGATTTTCCTGGACCAGGGCTCAAACCCGTGTCCCCAGAATTGGCAGGTGGATTCTTAACCACTGCGCCACCAGGGAAGCCCCGAATCCAGGCATTTTGTTTAGCAATGATAAGCAGAGAACCAGTGAAACAAACAAAGGAGGTAATTGAGAAAAACATTTATAATATGTTGGTAAACTTGAAAGTAACATTACCTGTCCTTTCATAAAGGGAAGTGATAACAACCTGCTGGGTAGAACCAAGAGTTGACCTTCTCATGAGATCCTTGGTGTTATTAAGCTACCTTCACTCTGCAGGGACATATTCAACATCTGTCATATGTTGAAGGCTTTGAAAATTGTGCACATCTAAAAAGAAAAGTTCTCAGTTTTTCTCTTTAGAATAAATGATGGTGATGATCGTTTCTCAGACAACACATGCATTTATGTGCATTGACAAGGGAAGATAGGGTACTTGAAATAATGGTAATGTGCATTCAGAAATTAACCACATATTCAAAAATATTTTAAAGACAGCTGTATAGAAAACATATGAAACTGTTTGCCCCAAACACTAAAATCTAGTCATACTTAAGGGGTTCCACTGCTTGAAGAAATATTAGGATTTGGAGCTAATATTTGGGAGGTTCCTAAAGGAATATTATAACAATTTGATTGCAATAAAATGAATGTTTTCACATCATGGAAGGAAACTACGTGAACAGAATTTATGGAAACAATCTGAACAGTTAGAATTAGAAAGTACTGGGCCCTATGTTGCTGAAGAATTTTTGCTAAAATAAGCTTACAGTAGTTCATTGAAGACAGTTAATATTATGAAAAAAAATACAAGTAAAGCAATAAAATATAAAGTGAAAATATGCTTAATAGTATAAGGGCCTCTGTTGTTTTGGAAATAATATACCTTTTAAAGCCAGGAATTCAAGTTTCTATTGTCACTTAGTAGTAATGAGGCCTTGGAGAATTCTCAGACCTCAATTATTATAATTGTAAAATGTGTTATAACAATTACTTTATTAAGTTTCTGTAAGAATTGCTTGAAATTTAATGTATGTCAAAGCATTTTTGTAAACTGTAAAGCACTATGTCAGTGCATTTTAATGCTTTTACATTTATCATTATGAATGGCACATATTTACTATGTGCAGTTGTGCACATATTTACTTTATACAAATGTGCACAATTGGATCAAGACCTATTCAGTTGCAAGTGAGAGAAACCTGCCTTAAACTGATTTAGACTAAAAAAAGATATAATGATAATTTTATATGTAGCTGATCTAGGTTCTCAAATAGTGGAAAGGAGAATATATTAACGTAAGGCAGAAGTCACAGAGAGAATGGTGACATCAAAAGTCTTTTTATAAGACCAATAAAATGGACAAACCTCTGGTGTGAGTAAGCAGAGGAAAAAGACAAGAAACAAATTGTCAACATCAGTTGTGAGAAAAGTACAACATTAGAGGTGTTGAAGAAATCAGGAAGGTAAATGACTGGATATTATTGGTAACATATCAATAAACTTGAAAATGTATATAAAATAAAAAATCCTTAGAAAAATATAATTTATCAAAAATTATTCAGGAAGAAAGAGAAACCTGGACAGTCTAAGCCATTAAAGAAATAGAATAAGTGATCAAAAATTTCTCACAAAATTGGCATTTCTTGTGAGTTTCTAGGCCTAACTGGTTTTACTAGTGACTTCTGTCATTTAAGATGACAAAAAAAATTGGGAATACTCCCTAACTTGTATAACAAGACTAGTATAACTTGATACCCAAATCTGATAAGGACAGTATTAAAGGCCAGTCTCATTTGTGAACATAGATGAAAAACTTATAAACAAAATATTAGCAAAAAGAATCTCAATCTTTAAAAAAAAGGGTAATATATGATAAGAGTTGGATTTCTTCCAGGATTTTAATCTTAGTTTAACTTTAGACAATCAATTAATGAAATTCCCAATGTTATTGGATTATAGTCCTATCAATAGTTGCAGAAAATGTATTTGATAAAAGTAAGCAAACTAGAGCAGATATTTGGTATCTACAGTGAATTTACAATAAATAATATACTTAATGTTGAAAATGTTGAACTCTTTCTGTAAGATTGGTTCATCTCTTACCACATCTAGACAACATTGTGTTTGAAGTGGTAGCCAGTTAAATAGAGAAAGAAAAAAAAAGATTAGAAAAGAAGAAACAAAACTGACATCATTTGTAGTGAAGATTATTTAAATAGAAAATCAGAGGCTCCACAAACAAATTATTGTAATCAATGTGTTTAACAAAATTTTGGATTTAAAGTAAATTATTAAAAAATCAATTTGATTTCTATATGCCAGTAAGAAATAAAAAATAAAATAAAAATATGTCATTCTAATACCATAAAAACTATCATATATCTAAAAACAAATTTATAAAACGGTATGCAGGGCCAACAATGTAGAAACTATAAAACATAACAGAGACGTTAGAAAGACCTGTGTAGAGCTGTATACCATGAACATGGATTTGAAAACAATGGTAATTTGGAGCTTGAATATAATTCCGGTGAAAATCTCAGTAGGGTGTTTTGTTCTGTTTTGTTTTCAGTAGAACTTGGAATATAGATTAAGATGCACATAGCAACAAAGGGCCAAGAATGGTGAAGACATATATGAAGATGTAAATGGTGAAAGTACTTTTCCCACAAGATGTCATTTTTTGTAATAAATTGCAATAAATAAGACAGAGGTAGATAAATCGACCAACAGAGCATCATAGAGAATGCAGAAAAAAACCCCACACGTATGGATCCTTGATATATGATAGAAGTAGCCTGACAGATAAATGAGGAAGGACAAATTTTTCAGTAAACAGTTTTGGGTCACTTGTGTATGTATGTATGTATTGATACGTATGTGTATATTATATGTGTATGTACCTATCCTATTGTCTACCTATTCTCAGCATCTGTTCCTCTTTTCATCTATTCATACTTCAATATTTCTCAAAAGATTTGAGGTAAGTAAACTGAAATTCATGAAAGAGGAAAAAAAATCATTGAAAGGATGAGTAGTCATTTTTATGTATAAATTGTTGTTGCTTCTGTCGGAAAAGTCCAAGGGTAACAAAATCAGAAAAGGGTTTCCTGTGGATGTGAAACGGCATAATTCAGGACAGACGGTGTTTCCTTTGCATGACCATCCAGCATAAGGGTTTGTAGCTTCTTAGAAATAAACTTTGGATAATACCTTTTTTTTTTTTTTTTTTTTTTGCGGTATGCGGGCCTCTCACTGTTGTGGTCTCTCGGGCCCAGCTGCTCTGCGGCATGTGGGATCTTCCCGGACCGGGGCACGAACCCATGTCCCCTGCATTGGCAGGCGTACTCTCAACCACTGCACCACCAGGGAAGCCCTGGACAATACCTTTTAAACGGGTCAGAATTTAAGATTGAGAGATGATTCCATTTTACAGAAAAAAGGACTAATTGACATTAGGATCTTGTTTCCTGATTATTTGGCTTTGTGCTTTTCTGGCAGAATTGAATTGATACCATGAGATTATTGTGACCCTTGCCAAGTCCAGTAAACTGAATGTTTTTTTAAATTTTTATTTATTTTTTTGGCTGTGTTGGGTCTTTGTTGCTGCACGCAGGCTTTCTCTAGTTGTGGCAAGCAGGGGCTACTCGTCATTGCGGTGCACGGGCTTCTAATTGCAGTGACTTTTTTGTTGCGGAGCATGGGCTCTAGGCCTGCAGGCTTCAGTAGTTGTGACATGTGGGCTCAGTAGTTGTGGCTCGTGGGCTCTAGAGCACACTCTCAGTAGTTGTGGCTCACGGGCTTAGTTGCTTCACAGCATGTGGGATCTTCCTGGACCAGGGCTTGAACCCGTGTCCTCTGCATTGGCAGGGGGAGTCAACTACTGCGACACCAGGGAAGCCCAAACTGAATTGTTTTGATTTGTGGTTCATGTGCTGAGGATTTTAGCTTCATAATCATTAACCTATGTGGGTCAGGTACGCTATTATATGAGAGTATATGTTATCCATAGCATGTTAGGTATATATTGACTGTATTAGTGCATATTATGCTATTTATTATAAATTAGTGTGTTTATAGTCCATTAGCATTTTGTTCTATTTGAGGCTCAAAATTTCTACAAACTGTGATTATTTTAAAGTATAACATTTATTTTTGCTTTAAAGATGATTAGAAATTAGCAAGCTGTTCTTTAGCAGCGAACCATAACCCACATCAGAGGGAACACACACGCAGAGATACATATTTAAATATGTACATATATAACCTGATAAGGGAAGCTA
Source organism: Phocoena sinus (assembly GCF_008692025.1). Taxonomy (NCBI): domain Eukaryota; kingdom Metazoa; phylum Chordata; class Mammalia; order Artiodactyla; family Phocoenidae; genus Phocoena; species Phocoena sinus. The sequence continues at coordinate 40,230,048 of NC_045769.1, forward strand.
TTTCAAAGACCTTTCAATAAAAGCTCTTAAATTAGATAACTGTATAGTACTGTTTTGTAGACAAGAGGAGACCATGGTGCTGGGAATATGTAAAGTTCCGTTTGTAGAAACCTTCCAAGAATGAATGATGCCTCAATGTTAGTTTAATCTATCATTAACAGACTTAAAAATACTCAAAGACTTTAACATCTGAAAGAAAATATTGGATTGTACAGGTGAAAATACTAGATCGTATAGGTAACAACACCTTAAAATAAGTGTGAACTGAACAGACTATGGCAGATGATATCACAATATCTCTCCAATTTAGTATTTTATGAGAAAATAATTATACTGACTGAGAGTAACATATAGTACTATTAAAAACTTAAGAACAAAATCTTTCAAACAGAAAATTATGGCAGATACAAGGAATTTAAGGAAAGGTCTTACACATACAAAGATAGTTCTCAGAATGGATTTTTGGAGCCTGGAACTTACACATTGTTTAGAGCAAAAGTTTGAGAAATCTTCCTAGGAGTAGCCAACAGACAGTACTAGTCAAGTAATCAAAACCATATATAGTATTTGGGGTGGGGATTCCATTGCAAACTCACAACCTGGACCAGATCCACAAACTTGATAGTCTTCAGGAAGTATTTGTTGAATAAATGAAAAGGAGGTAGGTGATAATAGTAAGGTGGTTGTTAAGATAGATAATTGATAGCAATAAATTCATGCGAAAGAATTTAGTTAGTACCCAAATAAAAGGGTGGGGCACAGGACCAGAGTGGATGGCAGCAGGAGAAACGTGATCACAATGTTAGCAACTAGTCAGTGACAAGGGTCTCACAGCTGGGGCATGGGCCAGATGCTGGCTTGAAACTGGTCCGGGATTTAGGTTCTTCAAGGATCTGGAGGACCAAAACAAGATCTCAGCCTAAGAGGACAGATCCGCTGGTGCAGTTTTCAAGGCAGGTATCCCAGGGAACAAGCAAGGTTGAATTGATGCAGAATCGCTTGAGATCTGAAATGGGACACATTTGGCCCTAGAGCCTGAGTTAGGTTTGAACTTTTAGGAGAGTTTCTGGTTGCAAGGGGGAATAGTTATAGCAGGTAGATTCAATTAATAATTATTATGGCAGTTTGACTTTTCTCTCCAGTGAAATCATATGGAGGCAATAACAGAAACTACATTCCAAGTAAAATGATTTGCAATTAAGGAACATAGCTAGATTATTAAATGTCTCAACTCATAAAACAAGTTTCAGAATAATATAACAGACAGCTTGAAGCAGATGTGGACCATCCTGTTGAGAGAGAATTCTCATGGGTCTCTAGTGTTTCTGCACATTTTGCCAGTGAGACTCTGATGGCTCTTTGTTCTGGACTTTTGTTTCAAGGATGTGTGTCTAATACCTTGGAAGATAGAGCTAGTGTCTCTCAGGGCAAAGTGCAGCCATGCTTAATATTTAGTACAATAAAAATGTCTCTTTCTGGAGCCCAGGGCAAGCATAATTAATGTCCATCATAAAAGATTCTGGTTCTCTTGGGTTTCCTTTCTTGTAAAGCAACCCGTAGTGTGTGCTTGTGTCATCTGAACCTCTTCATGTCACCCTGTAGTAATTGGACTTGGGGAACCAGCACAAAAATGCTGATACTGCAGCTACTGCTATCATTGTGAGTAAAAAACTGCCCTTTCTGTCTCACCTGGGAATCTGATTTGTTCTACTAGCATTCATGAAACTGTGACAGGCTAACTTATTAGCTAACAAGGAGGGTAGAATCTTAGACATTTCAGTTTTTAGCGGAATCAGGACTGATTTTGGTTGCCTGTAAAGATAAATCTTTGTTCTAAATAAGCCAAAGGATATCAGAATTTATTAACAGGGCACCTATGCCCACCCAAGTCAATGTATTTTTTTTTTTTTTTTGCGGTACGCAGGCCTCTCACTGTTGTGGCCTCTCCCGTTGTGGAGCACAGGCTCCGGATGCGCAGGCTCAGCGGCCATGGTTCACAGACCCAGCCGCCCTGCGGCATGTGGGATCTTCCCGGACCGGGGCACGAACCCGTGTCCCCTGCATCAGCAGGCAGACTCTCAACCACTGCAACACCAGGGAAGCCCCAGTGTGTTTCTTTTTTTTTTTTTTTTTTTTTTTTTTTTTTTTTGCGGTACGCGGGCCTCCCGCTGTTGTGGCCTCTCCCGTTGCGGAGCAGCAGGCTCAGCGGCCATGGCTCACGGGCGCAGCCACTCCGCGGCATGTGGGATCTTCCCGAACCAGGGCACGAACCCTTGTCCCCTGCGTCGGCAGGCGGACTCTCAACCACTGCGCCACCAGGGAAGCCCCAGTGTGTTTCTTTAAACCATTATCCTAATAGTAACTTTTAGCTTATCCATTTCTTATAACATGATGGTTACCTAATTCACACCATAAAAGAGTTCTGCTTTTGAAGGAAAGTGTAACTGAATCAATTCTTTATTTCAATTTTTTTTTCGTATTTCAGTACCATGCACTTGAGTATTCTGAATTGAAAACCTAGTTACTAGATTTATAAGAGTGACTTAAAGACATCTGTGTTGAGGAAGAGAATGTGAGAGGAGTATCTTCTGAAACAATCTTATTGATTCAAATAATCACATACATTCTAGCTATTGTATTTTCCCACTTAAAAATGATATTATTTTTAAAGATCTGTTATAGGAATTGTTGATTCTAAAAGTATTTGGGGACAGTGCATTGGGATGTTATGAAAAAAAGTGTTAGCTTTTCCACAGGAAGACTTGGCTTAAGGTTCCAGATTTTGGAAGTCTTACCTTATGACCTTGAACAACTCAGTTATCTTCTTTGAACATCAAGTTCCTCATCAGAATTAAAAAAAAAAAAAAAAAAAAGACAATGTCCTGATCACCTAACTTACATATTGCTTTGAAAACTCTTAGATGTTAACACTTTTAAAGTAGAAATTTGACAGCACTGTAAAGAAGATAGAGTAAGGACTGGGAGGATTCCTGTAGTAGCCAGCTAAGATCTATAATGGTCTTTTTAATATCCAGTATTATTGCTATGGCCATGTCTTACGAAATAAATGGGCCATGGTGGGATAAAACTAAGAGGAGATAACACAAACTATGTGGTGATGAACGGAAGCTCACACTGGCATTCAAAGCACATGATATTCAGAGTTTGTAATGAAATGTATTCGTTTCTGAAGTAAATTCCCAGGGATGTTTTCATAAAATCCAGCATTTTTGCCCAATGATCAATTACTATGTTTTGCTGAATGACAGACATGAGGAATTTACCAATGTTAACTTACAAAAACCCTTTTTCTTCTAAATATACACAATATCTGCAGCAATTTATATGATGGATTATTAAGGTGTTTTGGGCAACTTGGACACAAAGTTTTCACTTTTCCCTTTGTCTGTGTTCTCTCTGCCTTTCAGTCTACTCCCTCTCCACTACTTAACCATGTCATCTCTTCTCTCTGCCTGTCAACTTCTCTTGTTCTCTCACTGTTTCCCCTCCTTGCTCCTAAGTTTCTTTATTCCCCTTTCTCCTCTCTACTGCTCTCCTCTCCTTGTCCCTTAAAATCCCATTTCCGCTGTTGATGTCTCTTCTTTCTGTTCCCCCTCCAAGTTTTTTTCTTGGTCCCTGTATCTTCTCCTTCCACTGTCCCATCCTCCTAACTCCTGGCTCCTACTTTTCCACTTCACTGCCTTTTTTTATGAGATAGTACAGTATCCCAGGCTGCTCTTTGTGCTCACTATGTTTTCTTCCATCCTAACAAAGTGCTGCTTCTTTTTTTTTAACATCTTTATTGGACTATAATTGCTTTATAATGGTGTGTTAGTTTCTGCTGTATAACAGAGTGAATCAGCTATATGAATACATATATCCCCATATCCTCTCCCTCTTGTGTCTCCCTCCCATCCTCCCTATCCCACCCTTCTAGGTGGTCACAAAGAGCCGAGCTGATCTCCCTGTGCTATGCGGCTGCTTCCCACTAGCTATCTATTTTACATTTGGTCGTGTATATATGTCCATGCTACTCTCTCACTTTGTCCCAGCTTACCCTTCCCCCTCCCCGTGTCCTCAAGTCCATTCTCTACGTCTGTGTCTTTATTTCTTTCCTGCTGCTAGGTTCTTCAGAACCATTTTTTTTTTTTAGATTCCATATATATGTGTTAACATACGTTATTTGTTTTTCTCTTTCTGACTTACTTCACTCTGTACGACAGACTCTAGATCCATCCACCTCACTACAAAGAACTCAATTTCGTTTCTTTTTATGGCTGAGTAATATTCCATTGTATATATGTGCCATATCTTCTTTATCCGTTCATCTGTCGATGGAAACTTAGGTTGCTTCCATGTCCTGGCTATTGTAAATAGAGCTGCAGTGAACATTGTGGTACATGACTCTTTTTGAATTACATTTTTCTCAGGGTGTATGCCCAGTAGTGGGACTGCTGGGTCATATGGTAGTTCTATTTTTAGTTTTTTAAGGAACCTCCATACTGTTCTCCATATTGGCTGTATCAATTTACATTCCCACCAACAGTGCAAGAGGGTTCCTTTTCTTCACACCCTTTCCAGCATTTATTGTTTGTAGACATTTTGATGATGGCCATTCTGATTGGTGTGAGGTGATACCTCATTGTAGGTTTGATTTGCATTTCTCTAATGATTAGTGATGTTGAGCATCCTTCCATGTGTTTGTTGGCAATCTGTATATCTTCTTTGGAGAAATGTCTATTTAGGTCTTCTGCCCATTTTTGGATTGGGTTGTTTGTTATTTTGATATTGAGCTGCATGAGCTGTTTGTATATTTTGGAGATTAATCCTTTGTCAGTTGCTTCATTTGCAAATATTTTCTCCCATTCTGAGGGTTGTCTTTTCCTCTTGTTTTTGGTTTCTTTTGCTGTGCAAAAGCTTTTAAGTTTCATTAGGTCCCATTTGTTTATTTTTATTTTTATTTCCATTTCTCTAGGAGGTGAATCAAAAAGGACCTTGCTGTGATTTATGTCATAGAGTGTTTTCCTCTAAGAGTTTTATAGTGTCTGGCCTTGCATTTAGGTCTTTAATCCATTTTGAGCTTATTTTTGTGTATGGTCTTAGGGAGTGTTCTAATTTCATTGTTTTACATGTAGCTGTCCAGTTTTCCCAGCGACAGTTAGTGAAGAGGCTGTCTTCTCCATTAAATATTCTTGCCTCCTTTATTAAAGATAAGGTGACCATATGTGTGTGGGTTTATCTCTGGGCTTTTTATCCTGTTCCATTGATCTATGTTTCTGTTTTTGTGCCAGTACCATACTGTCTTGATTACTGTAGCTTTGTAGTGTAGTCTGAAGTCAGGGAGCCTGATCCCTCCAGCTCCGTTTTTCTTTCTCAAGATTGCTTTGGCTATTCGGAGTCTTTGTTGTTTCCATACAAATTGTGAAATTTTTTGTTCTAGTTCTGTGAAAAATGCCATTGGTAGTTTGTTAGGGATTACACTGCATCTGTAGACTGCTTTGGGTAGTATAGTCATTTTCCCAATGTTGACTTTTCCAATCCAAGAACATGGTGTATCTCTCCATCTGTTTGTGTCATCTTTAATTTCTTTCATCAGTGTCTTACAGTTCCCTGCATACAAGTGTTTTGTCTCCTTAGGTAGGTTTATTCCTAGGTATTTTATTCTTTTTGTTGCAGTGGTAAATGGGAACGTTTCCTTAATTTCTCTTTCTGATCTTTTGTTGTTAGTGTATAGGAATATAAGCGATTTCTGTGTATTAATTTTGTATCCTGCTACTTTACCAAATTCATTGATTAGCTCTAGTAGTCCTCTGGTGGCATCTTTAGGATTATCTGTGTATGGTATCATGTCATCTTCAGACAGTGACAGTTTTACTTCTTCTTTTCCAATTTGGATTCCTTTTATTTCTTTTTCTTCTCTGATTGCCATGGCTATGACTTGCAAAATTATGTTGAAGAATAGTGGCGAGATGGACATCCATGTCTTGTTCCTGATATTAGAGGAAATGCTTTCAGTTTTTCACCATTGAGAGTGATGTTTGCTGTGGGGTTGTCATATATGGCCTTTATTATGTTAAGGTAAGTTCCCTCTATGCCTGCTTTCTGGAGGATATTTATAATAAATGGGTGTTGAATTTTGTTCAAAGCTTTATTCTGCATCTATTGAGATGATCATATGGTTTTTATCCTTAAATTTGTTACTATGGTTAATCACAATGATTGATTTGCATATATTTGAAGAATCCTTGCATTCCTGGGATAAAACCCACTTGATCATGGTGTGTGATTCTTTTAATGTGCTATTGGATTCTGTTTGCTAGTATTTTGTTGAGGAATTTTGCATCTATGTTCATCAGTAATATTGGCCTGTAGTTTTCTTTTTTTTGTGACATCTTTGTCTGGTTTTGGTATCAGGTGATGGTGGCCTCGTAGAGTGAGTTTGGGAGTGTTCCTCCCTCTGCTATATTTTGGAAGAGTTTGATAAGGATAGGTGTTAGCTCTTCTCTAAATGTTTAATAGAATTCACAAGTGAAGCCATCTGGTCCTGGGCTTCTGTTTGTCCGACGATTTAAAATCACAGTTTCAATTTCAGTGCCTGTGACTGGTCTGTTTATATTTTCTGTTTCTTCTTGGTTCAGTCTGGGAAGGTTGTGCTTTTCTAAGAATTTGTCCATTTCTTCCAGGTTGTCCATTTTATTGGCATAGAGTTGCTTGTAGTAATCGCTTATGATCCTTTGTATTTCTGCAGTGTCAGTTGTTACTTCTCCTTTTTCATTTCTAGTTGTATTGATTTGAGTCGTCTTCCTTTTTTTCCTGATGAGTCTTGCTAATGGTTTATCAATTTTGTTTATCTTCTCAAAGAACCAGCTTTTAGTTTTATTGATCTTTGCTATCATTTCCTTCATTTCTTTTTCATTTATTTCTGATCTGATCTTTATGACTTCAGTCCTTCTGCTAACTTTCGGTTTTTTTGGTTTTTCTTTCTCTAATGCTTTAGGTGTAAGGTTAGGTTGTTTGTTTGAGGTTTTTCTTGTTTCTTGAGGTAGGATCATATTGCTATAAAATTCCCTCTTAGAACGGCTTTTGAGGCATCCAGTAGGTTTTGGGTCATCGTGTTTTCATTGTCATTTGTTTCTAGGTATTTTTTGATTTCCTCTTTGATTTCTTCCATGATCTCTTGGTTATTTAGTAGTGTATTGTTTAGCCTCCATGTGTTTGTGTTTTTTACAGTTTATTTTTCCCTGTAATTGATATCTAGTCTTATGGCGTTGTGTTCGGAAAGGATACTTGATATGATTTCAATTTTCTTAAATTTACCAAGGCTTGATTTGTGACCCAAGATATGATCTGTCCTGGAAAATGTTCTATGAGCTCTTGAGACGAAAGTGTATTCTGCTGTTTTTGGATGGAATATCCTATAAATATTGATTAAGTCCATCTTGTTTATTGTGTCATTTAAGCAGTGTTTCCTTATTTATTTTCATTTTGGATGATCTGTCCATTGCTGAGAGTGAAGTGTTAAAGTCCCCTGCTATGATTGTGTTACTGTCGATTTCCCCTTTTATGGCTGTTAGCATTTGCCTTATGTACTGAGATGCTCCTATTTTGGGTGCATAAATATTTACAATTGTTATATCTTCTTCTTGGATTGATCCCTTGACAATTATGTAGTGTCCTTCTTTGTCTGTTGTAATAGTCTTTAAAGTCTATTTTGTCTGATATGAGAATTGCTACTCCAGCTTTCTTTTGATTTCCATTTTCATGGAATATCTTTTTCCATCCCCTCACTTTCAGTCTGTATGTGTCCCTAGGTCTGAAGTGGGTCTCTTGTAGGTAGCATATTTACAGGTCTTGTTTTTGTATCCATTCAGCCAGTCTATGTCTTTTGGTTGGAGCATTTAATCCATTTACATTTAAGGTAATTATAGATATGTATGTTCCTATTACCAGTTTCTTAATTGTTTTGGATTATTTTTGTAGGTCTTTTCCTTCTCTTGTGTTTCCTGCCTAGAGAAGTTCCTTTAGCATTTGTTGTAAAGCTGTCTTGGTGGTGCTGAACTCTCTCAAGTTTTGCTTGTCTGTAAAGGTTTTAATTTCCGTCGAATCTGAATGAGATCCTTGCTGGTTAGAGTAATCTTGGTTGTAGATTTTTTTCCCTTTCAACCCTTTCAATATGTCCTGCCACACACTCAGGCTTGCAGAGTTTCTACTGAAAGATCAGCTGTTAACCTTATGGGATTCCCTTGTATGTTATGTGTTGCTTTTCCCCTTCTGCTTTTAGTATTTTGTCTTTGTATGTAATTTTTGATAGTTTGATTAATATGTGTCTTGGCATGTTTCTCCTTCTGTTTATCTTGTATGGGACTCTGGGCTTCCTGGACTTGATTGACTATTTCCTTTCCTGTATTAGGGAAGTTTTCAGCTATAATTTCTTCAAATGTTTTCTCAACCCCTTTTTTTTTTTTCTCTTCTTCTTCTGGGACCCCTATAATGCAAATGTTGGTGCATTTAACGTTTTCCCAGAGGTCTGAGACTGTCCTCAATTCTTTTCATTCTTTTTTCTTTATTGTTCTCTGTGGTAGTTGTTTCCACTATTTTGTCTTCCGGGTCACTTATCTGTTCTTCTGTCTCAGTTATTCTGCTATTGATTCTTTCTAGAGAAGTTTTTATTTCGTTTATTGTGTTGTTCATCATTGTTTGTTTGCTCTTTAGTTCTTCTAGGCCCTTGTTAAACGTTTCTTGTATTTTCTCCATTCTATTTCCAAGATTTTGGATCATCTTTACTATCATTCCTCTGAATTCTTTTTCAGGTAGACTGCCTATTTCCTCTTCATTTGTTTGGTCTGGTGGGTTTTTACCTTGCTCCTTCATCTGCTGCATATTTCTCTGTCTTCTCGTTTTGCTTAACTTATTGTGTGTGGTGTCTCCTTTTTGCAGGCTGCAGGTTCGTGGTTCCCGTTGTTTTTGGTGTCTGCCCCCAGTGGGTAATGTTGGTTCAGTGGGTTGTGTAGGCTTCCTGGTGGCAGGGAGTGGTGCCTGTGTTCTGGTGGATGAGGCTGCATATTTTCTTTCTGGTTGGCAGGACTGTGTCCGGTTGTGTGTTTTGGGGTGTCTGGGAACTTAGTATGATTTCAGGCAGCCTCTCTGCTAATGGGTGGTCTTGTGTTCCTGTCTTGCCTGTTGTTTGGCATGGGGTGTCCAGCACTGGAGCTTGCTGGTTGTTCATTGGAGCTGGGTCTTAGCGTTGAGATGGAGATCTCTGGGAGCGCTGTCGCTGATTGATATTATGGGGGCTGGGAGGTCTCTGGTGGACCAATGTCCTGAACTCGGCTCTCCCACCTCAGAGGCTCAGGCCTGACACCCGGTTGGAGCACCAAGACCCTGTCAGCCACACGGCTGGGTGGGTGGGGAGTTTCTTGCCTTTTGGGATGTCTGAGGTCTTCTGCCAGCGTTCAGTAGGTGTTCTGTAGGAGTTGTTCCACATGTAGATGTATATTTGATTATTTGTGGGGAGGAAGGTGATCTCCACATCTTACTCCTCTGCCATCTTGAAGGTTGGTCCATGCTTCGTCTTTGTATCCAGCTTTTTAAGCTTCAGGAGCAATAACAACAGCAGCAGAAAACCAGAGCAAAGGTCAGTTAAACAATTCTTAGATGTTATCATCTTCTCATAAATTAAAAATCTGTGTAAAGGCTGTGCATCCAGTATGAATGCCACAAAACTTTACTTGGTGAAGAAAAGGAAGTTTACTGTAATTTTGGCAAAGGAGGGAAATTGATCACTTGGCATATTGTTCCCTTGGAAAATTGAATTTCAGGTATATTGATTTCTGATAAATTGACCTAAAATCATTATGAGTGGAAGGCAGTTAAGCATTATCCAAAGTCCAAGAAGGAAGTCAGTTTAAATTCCTCCTATATTCTGGCAGAATTTGTCCCTTAATGTAGGGTCACTAGCTGTGGTTGGAGGCAGCAAGTGAATATACAAAAAATGGGGAGACTGTCTTAGTTTCTTTTCATTCAGTTTTGTTTTCCTTATGAATTCAGAATAGGTAAAACTTAGAACATGTTTATATAATAATTTTTGGTAGAACTGGAAATGTAAGGTATTCCAAATTTAGAGAGTCTTCTCACATACTGCATTTTGAAATATTGGATTGAATAACACAGAGCTTTCTTGCCCACAAATATTAGTTTTCTAGCCATGCCACGCAGCTGCTATCAATTTACTGGAGTGTATTTTTTTTTCTGGCGAACCTCAAATGCTACCAATTGGAATTTTGAGAAGATGTTAAAGAATTTGTGATAAATAAGTTGATGTGGTGATAGGCACGTTAATGGCAAAAATGAGTAATATGGTTTCTAAGCAACTAAAATGTGACAAGAAGCATTAGTGAACTTAAAAGTAGTGGTGATGTGTTGTTAGAAACTAGTTTGGAATGATTACTTCTGTGTACTTTGATTTCTGATACCACCCAGCCCAAGCCCAAGGCATCCAGAATGAAAGTCATCTCTCTCCCCTTTCCCTCTTCTCAACACCAGTGATTCTTTAAAGGAAGCACAAATCCCACTTCAGCTGCAAATCTTTTCTGGACTGTGTCTGAAAAGATATTTCCCTCTTTTGATTTCTAACATTAATTACCATGTATACTACATACATCTGACAATCATGTACTACCTTGTGACACCTCTTTTATTTTGCTATCTTAACATGTCTTTGAAAGTAAATTTATTTAAAAATACCACATAAGTGTCCATATCTTGTCTGTAAAATTAGAATGTAAACTCTTTGAGGGAAGAAGTTTTTTAATTTTTGTTTTCTTCACAGCACGCATGCAGTGCTTTGAAAATAGTGTGTTCCTTAAATACACGTGGGTTTGAGTAAAGAGCTTAGAATGATAAGAAAAAAATAATTACACTATATGAGGTTGCTGACCATATAGTGTTCATTCTGCCTTCTTTTTCGCATGCTGAGCTTTCAAAGACATAGATTTAATGTAGTAATTCCAATTGATTTAAAGTAAAATGAAAGTACCGGGAACAGAAAACTGTTGGCACTTTGTAATAGCATGTAATAAGTTTATAGACTTTGAAACAGTATTTTTAACCTTGGCATTTATTTCAGAGTGTGTTTTATTTCACACTACTTTTGCTAACTACTGGTGGAATATTGGATTATTGAACTGAAGAGTTCATTAATACTCATCATTTGTCAGCATAGTGTTTGGAAACCATGGTATTAGGTAGCAGAAGTTGTGATTTATATAGCCACTTTTTAATCTGCTGTGTGACAGTCTTCTGGAGAGCGTGAGATGTAAGCGGTGGATGAAAATTAAGGTAATGTGTGACATTTTATTCAGACAAATGAGATAGATGGTGAGACATTAAGTGCTGTCTTGCTATTTTTGTCATCTGTTTGCATAACGATGTTCCTTATTATTCTCAATAAAAATTAGTGTTATTATATTTTACAACCTGATAAGCAAAATCATATAAAATTGCCAATTTTTGGCCATTTTTGACTTACTAAAAAAGCAATTTCTTATGCTTCAACCTACCTAAATTTTAGCTTTATAAATTTCTGCTTTATATGTATACTACTTGAAAAAAAAGTCTTGAGAACAGTCTTTTCTATTTGTGAATCTACATTTAATTTTATTTAAAGTGTATACATTCAGACTATGGTTGATTCCAAGATGATTATTGAGTTTTGTTTATTTTTTTCCCCTTTTTGGGTGTTGTGGCACATGGCAGGATAATCAAAGTCTGAGTCTGATACACAGCACACTTTCCTTATAGCATCAAATGTCCAGCTGCTGAATACTAGCCCTTTAGCATCTGGTGTCACCACTACTGCCAAGAGCAGCCCAGATAACTCTGCAGTCTGGAATCAGTGCAATTAGAAACACTTTTTGGATTGTTTTGTTAGTGCAATTCAAACAGCAACATTTATGATGGGGAAATATGAGGTTGAAAAAGTTGTTTTATACCTATAAATAAAGTGTTGTGTTGGGACATTGGGACAGATTGTAGGACATTATAGTAAATAGCTTTCAGCTGAAGAAGAAATTAAATGATAGTGTTGGGGGCTGCTTTTAGGGCAGATCATGAAGATCAGGTGGCAGTGACTCAAATGACAGAAAATTGGTAGAAATTATTAGCTGTAAATTCAAGAAATGTCATAAAAGAAAATGTGACAGATCTTAGTGATAGATTGGGTGTTTTGCTAGAACAATGAAAATTGCTGCTCCAGAGAGTATATAGAGGAAGATTGCTAACACTGTGCTTTATCATGGTCTCTGTGCACGAACTATATGAGCATAGGTTTATAACATCTGGTGTGGCCTGTAACACATACGTTTGTTATTACACTATTTTACCTGCAAGACTAAATTTACATGAATAGATGCCTATCATTTGATATCTAAGGAATATACTTCTTCAGATTCAGTTTAAGACATATGTAATACACATTGATTCAAAGAAGTGAAAATCCAAATATTTCAGTAACTGTAATACACATAGTTATGAAACATTCTCTATCTTAAGAACATTGTCTTTTCCTCTGGACAAGAGTACTTACTTGTCTTTACCTTTTCTAATTATAATTTAGATCTATAATCTTAAAGCAAGGTATTTATTATCTAATATTGTAATAACTTAGATATGTGTGGCTATGGGTATATGAGTAGGAAGGTGTGCTCTGGAACCAGGCTGCCTGGCTTTAGAACCTGGTTCCTTCAGTTGCCTGCTTCTGTGTCCTTGAGCAAGCTATTTAGTTTCCTGAAAATCAGTATTCTCTTCTGTAAAATGTAAATAATATTACCTATCTCATAGAGGTTGTCACAACTATTAAATGAGTCTAATACATGAAAGCTCTTAGAACCCTGACCATGCCTATAGCATTAGCAAGCACCAACAAATGTTAGCTATTATTATTAATACCCACTGTTCTCAGTAAAATGTATATCAAAGCTTAAGATGAATATCTACATGCAAAAAGATGAATCTAGATACAGACTTTACACCCTTCACAAAAATCAACTCAAAATGGATCACAGACCTAAATGTAAAATGCAAAACTATAAAAATCCTAGAAGACACTGTAGGAAAATATTTAGGTAACTTTGGATTTGGTAATGACTTTTTACATACAACACCAAAGGCATGATCCATGAAAGAAAGAATTGATAACTGGACATCATTAAAATAAAAAAGTGTCTGTTCTGTGAAAGATACTGTCAAGAGAATGAGAAGACAAGTCACAGCCTGAGAGAAAATATTTGCAAAAGACAGATCTGATAAAGGACTGTTATTCAAAGTACACTAAGAACTCTTAAAACTCAACAGTAAGAAAACAAACAACTAGATGAAGAAATGGACCAAAGACCTTAACAGACACCTCACCAAAGAATATATACAAATGGCAAATAATCATATAGAGATGCTCTACATCATATGTCATGAGGAAATGCAAAGTAAGACAATGAAACATCACTACATACCTATGGTAATGGCTAAAATCTAGACCACTGACAACACCAAATGCTAGTGAAAGTGTGGAGCAACAAAAATTCTCATTCACTGCTGGTGGGAATGCAAAATGGTACAGACACTTTGGAAGAAAATTTGGTAGGTTTCTTAAAAAACTAAACATACACTTACCATATGAATCAGCAGTTGTGCTCCTTGGTGTTTACCCAGAGGAGCTGAAAACTTATATCCATACAGAAACCTGCAAATGGATGTTTATAGCAGCTTTATCTGTAATTTCCAAAATTTGGAAGTAACCAAGATGTCCTTCAGTAGGTGAACAGATAAATAAACTGTGGTATATTTAGGCAAGGGAATATTATTCAACTCTAGAAAGAAATGAGCTATCAAGCCATGAAAAGACATAGAAAAACCTTAACTGCATATTTCTAAGTGAAAGAAGCCAATCGGAAAGGCTACATATTGTATAATTTCAACTATATGACAAAACCATGTGGAATAAACAAAACTACAGAGATAGGAGAAAAAAATCAGTGGTTGCTAGGAGTTACCTGGCATTCATTGTGCTGGGGGAGAGACAGGAATGAATAGACCGAGGGCAGAGGACTTTCAGAGCCGTGAAACTACTCTGTATAATACTATTATGCTGCATACATGCCATATATTTGTTTAAACCCATAAAATGTAGAACACCAGAGTAAATTGTAAGTTATGGACATGGGGTGATTATGATATGTCATTGTAGGTTCATCAGTTGTAACAAGTATACCACCATAGTGGGAGATGTCGATAATGGGAAAGACTGTATATAAGAGGGGTAGGGGTGGGAATTCCCTGGTGGTCCAGTGATTAGCGCTCTGTGCTTCCACTGCGGGGGCCTGGGTTTGATTCCTGGTTAGGGAACTAAGATCCTGCAAGCCACACGGAGCAGCCAAAAAAAAAGAGGGCAGTTGGGGGTATATGGGAAAGCCAGAAATCCCTGTATCTTCTGCTCAATTTTGCTGTAAATCAAAATTTTCTAAAAAATAACATCATTTTAAAAAAGCTTAAGGAGTTATACTTAAAAATAAAACAATTAAAAATATTATTGTGTTGTCTTTAAGTAGAGACAGAAAAAATAAGAGTAAAGAGTTTTTGTGTTAGAAGACCAAAAAGTAATGAAAGTTGTACACAGACCACATATAAATACTTTGGAAGGCTATGGTCTAAATTGTGTCCCTCCCCCACCCAAATTCATATGTCTAAGCTCTAAGCTGCAATGTGACTGTACTTGGAGATAGGGCCTTTGGGAGGTAATTAGGGTTAGATGGGGTCATGAGGGTGGGTCCCTCATGATGGGATTAGAGACCTTATAAGAAGATGATGAGAGAGATAACTCTCTCTGCCAAGACACAGGGAGAAGGTGGACTTCTGTAAGCCAGGAAGAGAATTCATACCAGGAACCAAATTGGCTGGTACCTTGACCTTGACTTACCAGGCTCCAGAACTGTAAAAAGCATATGTCTGATGTTTAAACCACATAGTCTATGATATTTTGTTATAGCAGCCTGAGCAGACTAATACAGAGGACATCCAAGATATTAATTTATGGGCTTAACATTTTAAGTACTTTCACTAGTTACAGAGAAGTTTCTATGATATAATTTTTTGGTTTAGTTTTTATTTTGTTTTTAACTGAAGTATAATTTACTTATAATATTATATTAGTTTTTGGTGTACAACATAGTGATTCAGTATATTCATACATACAAAATGATCACAGCACAGGGAACTATATCCAATCTCCTGGGATAAACCATAATGGAAAAGGATATTAAAAAAAGAGTGTAGGGACTTCCCTCGTGGCACAGTGGTTAAGAATCTGCCTGTCAATGCAGGGGTCACCAGTTTGATCCCTGGTCCGGGAAGATCCTACATGCCGTGGAGCAACTAAGCCCATGCACAACTACTGAGCCTGTGCTCTAGAGCAGGGGTCCCCAACCCCCTAACAGGTACTGGTCCTCAGCCTGTTAGGAACCGTGAGTGGCGGGAAAGCGAGCAAAGCTTCATCTGCCGCTCCCCATCGCTCACGTTACTGCCTGAACCGTCGCTCGCATTACCACTGGAACTATCACCCCCACCCCCCATCCGTGGAAAAATTGTCTTCTGTGAAACCGGTCCCTGGTGCCCAAAAGGTTGGGGACCACTGCTCTAGAGCCCATGAGCCAGAACTACTGAGCCTGCGTGCCACAACTACTAAAGGCCGAGTGTCCAGATCCTGTGCTCTGCAACAAGAGAAGCCACCGCAATGAGAAGCCTGCGCACCACAACGGAGAGTAGCCCCCGCTCTCCGCAGCTAGAGAAAACCTGTGCACAGCAACAAAAACCCAACGCAGCCAAAAATAGATAAATAAAACTTTAAAAAAAGAGTGTCTATATGTGTAAAACTGAGTCACTTTGCTCTACAGCAGAGATTGGCACAGCGTTGTAAGTCAGCTATACTTCAATTTAAAAAAAATGATCACAATGATAAATCAGGTTACCATCAGTCACCATACAAAGTTATTACATTATTATTGACTATATTACCTATGTTGTACATTACATCTCCATGACTTATTTTATAACTGGAGGTTTATATCTCTTAATCCCCTTCACCTTTCACTCATACCCTCACCCCCACCCCTCTGGCAACGACCAGTTTGTTCTCTGTTTCTATGAGTCTGTTTCTGTTTTGTTATGTTTATTCATTTGTTTCATTTTTAGATTTCACATGTGAGTGAAATGATACGGTATTTGTCTTTCTCTGTCTGACTTATTTCACTTAGCATAATACTCTCTAGGCCTATCCATGCGGTCGCAAAAGGCAAGATTTCATTCTTTTTTATGGCTGAGTACATTCCATTGTGTGTGTGTGTATATGTATATACACACACCACATCTTCTTTATCCATTCATTTATCAGTGGATACATAGATTGCTTCCATATCTTGGCTACTATAAATAATGCTGCAGTGAACATACGGGTGCATACATCTTTTCAAATTAATGGGTTTTTTTGTTTTGAAACATATTCAGAAGTGGAATTGCTGGATCATATTGTAGTTCCATTTTAAAATTTTTGAGGAATCTCCATTCTGTTTCCCATAGTGGCTGCACCAATTTACAATCCCATAAATAGTGCACCCTTTTTCCACATTCTCACCAACACTTGTTAAATGTTACCTTTTTGATAATAGCCATCTGACAGGTGTGAGGTGAGATCTCATTGTGGTTTTGATTTGCATTTCCCTGATGATTAGTGATGTTGAACATCTTTTCATGTATCTGTTGGCCATCTGTAGATCTTCTTTGCAAAAATATCTATGCAGGGCTTCTGCCAATTTTTTAATTGGGATTTTTTTTTTTAATGTTGTATGAGTTCTTTTGCATATTTTGGATATTAACCCCTTATTGGATATATAGTTTGCAGATATCTTCTATCAGTAGCCTGCTTTTTTGTTTCATGATCATTTCCTTAACTGTGCAAAAGCCTTTTAGTTTGATGTACTCCCATTTGTTTATTTGTGCTCATGTTTCCCTTGCCTGAGGAGACAGATCCAAAAACATTTTGCTAATAAGATTGTTGTCAAAGAGTGTGCTGCCTATATTTTCTTCCATGAGTTTTATGGCTTTAAGACTTACATTTAAGTCTTTAATCCATTTTAAGTTTCTTTTTGTATATAGTGTCAAAAAGTAGTCCAGTTTGATTCTTTTACGCATAGCTGTCCAATTTTCCCAAGGCCATTTATTGAAGAAGCTATCTTTTCCCCATTGTATATTCTTGTATCCTTTGTTATAGGTTAGTTGACCATATAGGTATGGGCTCTCTGTTCTGTTCCGTTGATATATGTGTCTCTTTTTGTGCCAGTACCATACTGTTTTGATGACTGTAACTTTGTACTATAGTTTGGAATCAGGACGCATAATACCTTCAGCTTCGTTTTTCCTTCTCAAGATTGCTTTGGCTGTTTGGGGCCCTTTATGTTTCCATACAAATTTTAGAATAATTTTTTATAGTTTTGGGAAAATTCCAATTGTGTTTTGATAGAGATTGCATTGAATCTATAGATTGCCTTGGGTAGTGTGGTCATTTTAATAATATTAATTCATCCAATCTGTAAGCATGGCATATCTTTCCATTTGTCTGTGTCATCTTTAGTTTCTTTCATTAGTGTCTTAGAGTTTTCTGAGTACAGATGTCTACCTCCTTGGTTAAATTTATTCCTAGTTATTTTATTCTTTTTGATGCAATTGTAAATGGGTTTGTTTTCTTAATTTCTCTTTCTGATGGTTTGTTGTTAGTATATATAAATACAACAGATATCTGCATATTAATTTTGTATCTTGCAACTTTACTGAATTCATTTATTAGTCCTAGTAGTTTTTTCATAGTATCTTTAGGATTTTGTATACATAGTGTCTTGTAATCTGAAAACAGTGTCACTTTTACTCCTTCCTTTACAATTTGGATTTCTTTAATTTTTTTTCTTGTATAATCACTGTGGTTAGGACTTCCAATACTATGTTGAATAAAAATGGCAAAGTGAGCATCTTTGTCTTGTTCCTGATCTTAGCGGAAATGTTTTCAGCTTTTCACCATTGAGTATGATGTTGGCTGTAGGTTTGTCATCTATGGTCTTTATTATGTTGAGGTATGTTCCCTCTATACCCACTTTCATAAGAGTTTTTATCATAAATTGATGTTAAATATTGTCAAAAGATTTTCCTGCATCTATTGAGATTATTATATGATTTTTATTCAGTTTGTTAATGTGGTTTGTTACACTGTGGGTATTGACTTGTGGGTATTGAAGCATCTTTGCGTCCCTGTGATAAATCCCACTTGATCATGGTGTGTGATTGTTTTACTGTATTGTTGAATTTGGTTTGCTAACATATTGTTGGAATTTTTTGCATCTGTGTTCATCCATGATATTGGCCTGTAGTTCGTGTGTGTATGTGTGTGTGTGTGTGTGTGTGTGTGTGTGTGTGTGTGTGTGTGTTGCCTTTGTCTGGCTTTGATAACAGGGTGGTGCTGCCTTGTAGATGAGTTTGGAAGCATTTCTTCTGTTTCAATTTTTTGGAATAGTTTGAGGAAGATAGGTGTTAATTCTTCTTTAAATGATTGGTAGAATTCACACAAGAAGCCATCTTGTCTGGACTTTTGCTTGTTGGGAGTTTTTTAAAATTATTGATTCAATCTCATTACTGGTAGTCTGTTTATATATTCTATTTCTTTCTGATACAGTCTTAGGGGATTGTACATTTAGGAATTTACCCATTTCTTCTAGGTTTTTCACTTTATTGTTGTATAATTGTTCATAGTGATCTCTTATGATCCTTTGTATTTCTATGATGTCAATTATGATTTCTCTTTCATTTCTGATTTTATTTATTTGGGCTTTCCCTCTTTTTTCCTTGTGAGACTGGCTACAGGTTTACCAATTTTGTTTATATTATCAAAGAATCAGCTCTTAGTTTCATTGATCTTTTCTGTTGTTTTTAGTCTCTATTTCATTTATTTCTGCTCTGATCTTTATGATTTCTTTTCTCCTACTAGCTTTAGGCTTTGTTTTTTCTTTTCTAGTTCCTTTGGGAGTTTGGTTAGGATGTTTATTTGAGTTTTTTTTTTTTTTTTTTTTTTTAGAGAAGCTTGCATTGCTGTAAACATCCCTCCTAGAACTGATTTCATCCCATAAATTTTGGATCTTTGTGTTTCTGTTTTCATTTGTCTCCTGGTATATTTTCTTATTTCTTCTTTGATTTCTTCAGTAACCCTTTGGTTGTTTAGTAGCATATTGTTTAGCTTCCGTGTGTGTGTTTTGCAGTTGTTTTTCTTGTAGTTGATTTCTATTCTCATATAGCTGTTGTCGGAAAAGATGCTCAGCATGATTTCAGTCTTAAATTTATTAAGACTTGTTGTGTACCCTAGCATATGATCTGTCTTGGAGGATGTTCCATGTGCACTTGAAAAGAATGTGTATTTTGCTGCTTTTGGATGAAATATTCTATATATTTCTATTAAGTCCATCTGGTATAATGTTTCATTTAAGGCTAGTGTTTCTTATTGATTCTCTCCCGGGATAATCTGTCCATTGATGTTTGTGAGGTATTAAATTTCCCTGTTATTATTGTGTTACTGTCAATTTATCTCTTTATATTTGTTAATATTTGATTTATGTATTTAGTTTAGTGCTCCTATGTTGGGTGCATTTATATTTACAATTGATATATCCTCTTGTTCGAATGATCTGTTGAACATTATGTAAAATTCTTCTTTGTTTCTTGTTACAGTCTTTGTTTTAAAGTATATTTTGTCTGACATAAGTATTGCTAACCCACCTTTCTTTTCATTTCAATTCATATGCAATATCTTTTTCCATCCCCTCACTTTTGCTTGTGTGTGTCTTTAGATGTGAAGTGAGTCTCCTATAGGCAGGATATATATGGGTCCAGTTTTGAATTCATTTAGCCATCTGTGTCCTTTACATGTCATTTACATTTCAAGTGTATGTTGATAGGCTTGTACTTATTGCCATTTTGCTAATTGTTTTCTGGTTGTTTTTGTAGTTCTCTTTTATTTCTTCTTTTGTTTTCTTCCCTTGTAATTTGATGACTACCTTTACTGTTATGTTTGGATTTCTTTCTCTTTTGTGTGAGCGTGTCTATTAGATTTTTGGTTGTGGTTACTATGAGGTTTATATATAACACCCTGTGTGTATACATGATTATTTTAAGTTGATGATCTCTTTTTTTTTTTTTTTGTGGTACGTGGGCCTCTCACTGTTGTGGCCTCTCCCGTTGCGGAGCACAGGATCCGGACGCGCAGGCTCAGCGGCCATGGCTCACGGGCCCAGCCGCTCCGTGGCATGTGGGATCTTCCCAGACCGGGGCACAAACCCGTGTCCCCTGCATCGGCAGGCAGACTCTCCACCCCTGCACCACCAGGGAAGCCCATGATCTCTTAAGTTCAAACCCATTCTAACATCTTGTATTTTTACTTCCCCAGCCACACGTAATGTTTTTGACATCACGTTTTACATCTTTCTGTTTTGTGTATCCCTTAACTACTTATTGTGGATATCAATTTTACTATTTTGTCTTTTAACCTTCCTACTGGCTTTATAGGTGGTTACACTACTACCTTTACTGTATATTTGCCTTTACCATTGAGAGTTTTCATTTTGCAATTTTCATATTTCTACTTGTTATGTTTTCTTTTAGGCTTTGAGAAGTCACTTTAAGATTTCTTTTAGGGTTTGTTTAGTGATGTTGACTTCTTTTAACTTTTGCTTGTCTGTAAACTCTTAATCTCTCTTTCAAATCTGAGTGATAGCCTTGTCAGGTAGAGCATTCTTGGTTGTAGTTTTTTTCCTTTCATTATTTTGAATATATTGTACCACTTCCTCTGGACTATAGTTTCTGTTGAAAAGTCAACTCATGGTCTTATGGGAGTTGCCTTATATGTAACTTGTTGCTTTTCTCTTGCTGCTCTTAAGAGTCTCTATCTTTAATCTTTGCAGTTTTAACTATAATGTGTCTTGGCATGGACCTCTTTGGGTTCATCTTGTTTGGGATTCTCTGAATATTTGTTTCCTTTCCCAGGTTTGGGAAGTTTTCCACTATTGGTTCTTCAAATAATTTGTCTGCCCTTTTATCTTTCTCTTATTTTCCTGGGACCTCTATATATTAGTATTCTTGATGTTGTCCAGAGGTCTTAAACTACCATTTTTTATAATTTTTTTTCTTTTTTCTATTCAGCATGAGTGATTTCTATGATTTTGTCTTACAGTTCATTGATCCATTCCTCTGTATCATCTAATCTTTTTATTCTTTCTAGTGTATTTTTAAAATTTCAGTTATTGTGTTGTTCAGCTCTGTTTGGTTATTTTTTATATTTTCTAACTATTTTTTAAACTTCTCACTGTGTTCATTCTTCTCCTGAGATCAGTGACCATCTTTATGATCATTATCTTGAACTCTTTATCAGGTAGATTGCTTATCGTGACTTTGTCTAGATTTTTTTCTGAGTTTTTTTTTTTCCCTTGTTTGGAACATATTTCTCTTTCTCATTTTGCTTAATTCTCCATGTTTGTTTCTGTATATTAGGTAGGTTGGTCACATTTCCTGATCTTGGAAAAGTGGCCTTATGTAGGAGACTGACTGCTGGTGTGTGGGGCCATATCCTGAGACAGTTGCTTGTGGTTCCCAGGGTGCTTAAGGCTGATGCTGATCCACTGGTCAATGGGGCTGAGTCTCTGGCTTTGGGGGCCTTTGGATCAGGGGCTGGTGCCAGCCTGGTAGTGGGTGAGCTGGGCCCTTGCACTTCTGGCTGCTTAGCTTATGGAGTCCTGGGACCACAGATAACCAGATAAGCCCCACTAATAAGCTAGAGGGAAGACTCCAAAATGGTGCTAGCTAGCACCAGTTTCCTGGTGGTTGAATGAGCTTTCACAAATGGCTAGTGCCAAAATTTATGTCCCCAGGGGACATCTCACTTGCCTCCTGCCTCTCTGGGAGGCTCTTCAAGATCAGTAAATGTCTGAGCCAGGCTTCTTTCAAATTACTGCCTCTGTGCTGGTACTCAGAGAGTGAGATTTTGTGTGCACCCTTTAAGAGTAGCATCTCTGTTTCCTGCAGTCCTCTTGCTCTCCCATATGCAAACCCCACTGGCCTTCAAAGCCAGATGTTCTGGAGCCTCATCTTCCTCGTGCAGGACCCCTGCACTGGGTAGCTTGATATAAGGCTCAGACCCCTTGCTCGTTGGAGAGGACCTCTGTAATTATGATTATCCTCTCATTTGTGGGTTGCCTACCTGGAGGTTTGGGTCTTGACTGTACCACATCTCTGCTCCTCCTACCCATTTGTTTTGATTTCTTCTTTATATCTTTACTTGTGGTAAATCTCTCCTGCTAGTGTTCAGGTCATTTTCATTGATAGTTGCTTTGTAAATAGTTGTAAATTTGATACGCCTGTGGGAGAAGGTGAGCTCAGGGTCTTCCTACTTCACCATCTTTGCCATTCCTTCCAAGGAATAATTATTGTTATATTAAGGACAAGGATATTTTGAATGGGTCCTATCTGGCTTTTCTTTTACCTTGATTGATCAAATAGTAATGCAGATTTAAGCATTTATAAAAACTACAAACTATAAAGCACTGCAGTTACATTAGTTATTAATATTATGAATAAATGATTTTTAAAAACAAATTTTTTCTAGACATTCATGAAAACAAATCATTACATCATTGCTTCAGCATGGAATAATAGAATTGTTCAGTTATAAGACCATTGAAATGAAATTTTCTTTCCAGTTTGCATTGATACACAAGAGGATTACATTTTCATGATCTCAGATGTGAAATTTTATCTCATATACAGGGAACTGAACCTTCCTCTATAATTTTTTTGCATATTTAGCAGTGCTCCTCTTGTCAAGAATTTCTTGTTTACATCCCAGCTAAATCTCTCTTGCAGCAACTTAGGCTCATAGCTTCTTATTTTGTCCTCAGTGGAGAGGAAGAATAACTGATAAAAATCCACAAGATATTCTGGTATATATTCTTCTTCCACCACACCCTTCCCACCAATGCCAGAATACTGCGATGATGTTAAAAAAATTTTTTTTCCTCATAAGTAGTTTTCTCTATTTAAAAAAAAGTTGGCAAGGGATATTGTACCCTTTTATTTTTTTATATCATTTAGGTTCCTTAGCTTTCATTCTCCATATTGCACACATACTAATAGGTTTTGAATATCAGTTATATCTAGGCCAGTTTCAGGTAATACAAAGGATTTTGTGAGAACTTTATACTCTCTAGAGCTAAGAATGTGCTACCAACCCTGGTCTGGAGCAGTGGGGGAACATATCTTTCCAAAGGCAGATGGAGAAATTCTCATCTCAAATCAATACGTTTCCTTTCTTTGGTAATGGAGTTGAATTATAACTGACTAAGAGATCATTGTTCCCAGGTGTAGCAAGGACAATAGTGTATAGGACTCCAGAATAAGAACAATTACTCCACTTTGTATAGCATTGCTCAAAGTAAACTTCCAAAACCTTTGCCTGATAATGTGTTATCCCAAACTGGATACATGTAAAACACAGTTTATTTATTTATTTATTTTTGCGGTACACGGGCCTCTCACTGCTGTGGCCTCTCCTGTTGTGGAGCACAGGCTCCGGATGCACAGCCTCAGTGGCCCTGGCTCACGGGCCCAGCTGCTCCACGGCATGTGGGATCTTCCCGGACCGGGGCACGAACCCGTGTCCCCTGCATCGGCAGGCAGACTCTCAACCACTGTGCCAGGGAAGCCCAAAACACAGTTTTATTATTGGGTTGGCCCAAAAGTTCGTTCGGGTTTTTGTAACATCATACAGGAAAATCTGGACGAACTTTTTGGCCAACCCAGTATTTAACCCTGGGTCACATTTAGGATACATTGTAAAAGATTGTTGGACTACCAGGAGAGGCTTAATCTAATTTATGCTGATCTGTGAATTTACTGACTCTTTCTTATTGCTGGCAATTGGTCAAATTTTTGACCTTTGATTTAATTTTACCTTGATGTGCTTTCTTGGTTCCCTTAGTCCCTCCTGGTCTCATAGCAGCCATGTAGTTCTCACTTGCACAAGGTCTTTACTTGTAACTGCTTGGGTAGAGTAAGCATGGGCAGAGAGCTCTGGTTTCTAGTACAGAAATTAATTTGCTACTGTGATTTTGATCATGTTTATATTTTTAATAGTGTCATGGTTTGGAATTTATAATTAGATGTTGTTCAAAGGAGAGACCTTGTATAATAAAGAATTTGGCTGGCCTTTGTTTCTGGTTCCTGGGATGTAACCTCTAAACTCTTAGAATTTCCCTAGTGATGACTATCTTTGTGTTCATAATGGACCCCTGGACTACATCTGGTAGTTTATGCTAATGAGGTGAGTGAAGCTTGTCCCCCAGATAGTTTAAGCAACCAAGATGACTCAGGATCAGGACTAGGCATGCCAGGAATACCACCCGGGTGATTCGGAGTTTGGGGCTTCGAGCCAAATAATTTCAGTTTGACATCCAGGGAGGGTAGGAAAACTGGGGATTGAGTCATGTAGGAAATGATTCAATCAATCATGCTTACATCATAAAACACCATTAAAATCTCTGGACTCTAAGCTTGAGTGTGCTTTCCTGGTTTGCAGTACTCTTTGAGTATTGTCACATGTTGATGCCAGGAGATTTACTCTGTCTCTGATGACAACAGAAGTTTTGCCTTTGGAATTCTATCAGACCTCACCTTTGTATCTCTCCCTTTCTTTCTTCTCATTTTAATCTTTTTGCTATAATAAAATTCTAATCATAAGTGCTTTATAAGTTCTATGAGTCATTCTAGTAAATTACTGAACCTGAGGTTGCTCATGGGTACCCCCAAATTTGCAGCCAACTGATCAGATGTGAGGGTGGCTCAGGGGACTCTTGAACTTGTGGTTGGTATCTGAATTGAGGGCAGTCTTGTGAAGGACTGTGCTCTTAACCTTAAGTTTGGCAAACTCACTGTAGACCTGAAGGAAATCCAGCTCCAGCGAGTGCCCCACTTTCTATGTTGTATATAGTAGTTACCCAAAGCTTGAGGGACAGGTAGCCCAAGCACTATCTGATTCTGAGCTGCAAAGACTCTAGCTGTAGTTTTCTGCAAGAATATTTACCTATATGGGAAAAGAATCTAAAAAAGAGTAGATATGTGTATATGTATAACAGATTCACTTTGCTGTGAGCATGAAACTAACACAACATTGAAAGTCAACTATATTCCAATAAAAATTAAAAGAAAACTTATCAAGAAAAAAACAATATTTAGATGAGAGCTGTATTTTAATGTTAAAATGTGTGGTAATGTGTTTAGTGTTTCTTTTGGTACTGTAATAAATAGTGTCAAAAACCATGCATAGAAGGGTGTTGGTCAACTTTTTGTCTCAAAGTACATTAGGAATGTTACGTTTTGTAGAACTTTGTACCAAGTTTATGTAAAAAGATATAACCATAAAGTGAAAACTGAAGTTCAAAATAAGTGTGTGGTGAAGTTTTTTCTTGAAATTCTTGAAAAAAAACAGGAAAGAGATTATATTTTATTTTTCATAAAGTATCATGAGGGGCTTTCCTGGTGGTGTAGTGGTTGAGAGTCTGCCTGCTGATGCAGGGGACACGGGTTCGTGCCCCGGTCCGGGAAGATCCCACATGCCGTGGAGCGGCTGGGCCCGTGAGCCATGGCCGCTGAACCTGCACGTCCAGAGCTTGTGCTCCACAACGGGAGAGGCCACAACAGTGAGAGGCTCGCGTACCGCAAAAAAAAAAAAAAAAAAAAAGTATCATGAGACTAATTTTGGAAAATGGAAAAAAATATTAATAAATGTATTAAACATTTATTTTCCCATTCTCTTTAAGAATTAGTTTCTTGAGACTCAACATGCTTCTTCCATCAAAGTAGACAGCTAGCCACAGTAGTTGGAGATGAAGTAAAAAAACCCCAATAAGTGAGAGGAATTTACTTTGACTCAAGATTCATCTCTAACGTAAAAATCAAGAACAGTTTATCTTGTGAAAAATTGCAGTAGCCTTTCAAAACGACTTTTTCCTCAATAATGTTATTCTAATGTAATTTTTAGAAAAGTGATTTTAAAAAATATAGTCAAGAGGGAGAGATACGCAAGAGGGAGGAGATATGAGGATATATGTATATGTATAGCTGATTCACTTTGTTATAAAGCAGAAACTAACACACCATTGTAAAGCAATCATACTCCAATAAAGTTGTTAAAAAAATACATATATATATATAGTCAGGGACACATTCAAATGTAATGACTTTAACTTATGCAAATAACACTTAACGTTGCTTTTGGAAAGGTAAAGGTTAAGTGCAGTAAATACCAGTAATAGCAATATAGTTTGCAAGTGAAATTAGCACTGTGTGTTGGAGCATTTTACTTTAAAAATAAAAAACTTTATTTTAGTAGTTTTTCAAACTATACAATGTACAATGCAAGAAGTATCCACAATAGGAGCATTATATTTTAATAAATAATTGCTAAAATTCATACGCATCTATTATATGACAGGAATTTTACTACATATTTTACTTGTATTATTTATTAAATCCTCTCAATAACCATACGAAGTAGGCACTGTTATAGTCTGCTTTTTACTGATAAAGATTTTGAGAGTTAATTAGAGTAGGGACCTTCACCATCTCGTTATTGCTATACACTGGTAACTAGAAAACCACCCAGCTTTTAGTAAACTGGTAAAAATTTAAATAAAATCACAATATTTTAAAAAACAAATATAACAAGACATGCATCGAGAGATATAATAGTGAATAAAACAAAGCCTATATGATATCACTTATGTGTGGAATCGAAAAAAAGGGTACAAATGACCTTATCTACAAAACAAAGTTACAGATATAGAAAACAAATTTATGGTTACCAGGGGGTAAGTGGGGGGGGGGATAAACTGGGAGACTGGGATTGACATATGCACACTACTATATATAAAATAGATTACTAATAAAAACTTACTACTGTATGGCACAGGGAACTCTACTCAATATGCTGTAATAGCCTATATGGGAAAAGAATCTAAAAAAGAGTGGATATATGTATATGTATAATTGATTTACTTTGCTGTACCCCTGAAACTAACAGAACATTGTAAATCAACTATACTCCAATAAAAATTTTAAAAAATCTGCTTTCTTAGAGTTTTTATGCTTTTTTTTAAAATTTAATTTTATTTATTAATTTATTTGATACAGCAGGTTCTAATTAGTTATCTGTTTTATGCATATTAGTTTATATATGTCAATCCCAATCTCCCAATTCAACCCACCACCACCACCTCCCCCACACCCACTTTCCCTCCTTGGTGTCCATACGTTTGTTCTCTACATCTGTGTCTCTATTTCTGCCTTGCAAACTAGTTCATCTGTACCATTTTTTTCTAGATTCCACATATATGCATTAATATATGACATTTGTTTTTCTCTTTCTGACTTACTTCACTCTGTATGACAGTCTCTAGTTCCATCCACATCTCTACAAATGACTCAATTTCGTTACTTTTTATGTCCGAGTAATATTCCTTTGTATATATGTACCACATCTTCTTTATCCATTCGTCTGTTGATGGTCATTTAGGTTATTTCCATGACTTGGCTATTGTAAATAGTGCTGCAATGAACATTGGGGTGCATGTGTCTTTTTGAAATATGGTTTTCTCAGGGTATATGCCCAGTAGTGGGATTACTGGGTCAGGTGGTAATTCTATTTTTAGTTTTTTAAGAAGCCTCCATACTGTCCTCCATAGTGGCTGTGTCAATTTACATTCCCACCAACAGTTCAAGAGGGTTCCCTTTTCTCCACAACCTTTCTAGCATTTGTTGTTCATAGATTTTCTAATGATGGCCATTCTGACCAGAGGGAGGTGACACCTCATTGTAGTTTTGATTTGTATTTCTCTAATGATTAGTGATGTTGAGCATCCTTTCATGTGTTTGTTGGCAATCTGTATATCTTCTTTGCAGAAATGTCTATTCAGGTCTTCTGCCCATTTTTGGATTGGGTTGTTTGTTTTTTTGATATTGAGCTGCCTGAGCTGCTTGTATATTTTGGAGATAAATCCTTTGTCAGTTGCTTTCCTTGCAGATATTTTCTCCCATTCTGAGGGTTGTCTTTTCTTCTTGTTTATGGTTTCCTTTGCTGTGCAAGTTTTTAAGTTTCATTAGGTCCCATTTGTTTATTTTTATTTCCATTTCTCTAGGAGGTTGGTCAAAAAGGATCTTGCTGTGATATATGTCATAGTGTTCTGCCTTTGTTTTCCTCTAAGAGTTTTATAGTGTCTGGCCTTACATTTAGGTCTTTTATCCATTCTGAGTTTATTTTTATGTATGGTGTTAGGGAGTGTTCTAATTTCATACTTTTACATGTAGCTGTCCAGTTTTCATGGTACCACTTACTGAAGAGAGTGTCGCTTCTCCATTGTATATCCTTACTTCCTTTGTCGTAGATTAGTTGACCATAGGTGCATGGGTTTATCTCTGGGCTTTCTATCCTGTTCCATTGATCTATATTTCTGTTTTGGTGCCAGTACTATATCGTCTTAATGACTCTAGCTTTGTAGTATAGTCTGATGTCAGGGAGTCTGATTCCTCCAGATCTGCTTTGTTCTCTCAAGATTGCTTTGGCAATTCGGGGTCTTTTTGTCTACATACAAATTTTAACATCTTTTTTCTAGTTCTTTAAAAAACACCATTGGTAATATGATAGGGATTGCGTTGAATCTGTAGATTGCTTTGGGTAGTATAGTCATTTTCACAATATTGATTCTTCCAGTTCAAGAACATGGTATATCTTTCCATCTGTTTGTGTCATCTTTGATTTCTTTCATCAGCATCTTATAGTTTTCTGCATACAAGTCTTTTGTCTCCTTTGGTAGGTTTATTCCTACGTAATTTATTCTTTTTGTTGCATTGGTGAATGGGATTGTTTCCTTAATTTCTCTTTCAGATTTTTCATCATTGGTGTATAGGAATGCAAGAGATTTCTGTGCGTTAATTTTGTATCCTGCAACTTTACCAAATTCATTGATTAGCTCTAGGAATTTTCTGGTGGCATCTTTAGGATTCTCTGTGTATAGCATCATGTCATCTGCAAACAGTGACAGTTTTACTTCTTCTTTCCCAATTTGTAATCCTTTTATTTACTTTTCTTCTCTGTTTCCTTGGCTAGGGCTTCCAAAATTATGGTGAATAATTGTGGTGAGATGGACATACTTGTCTTGTTCCTGATCTTAGAGGAAGTGCTTTCAGTTTTTCACCATTGACAATGATGTTTGCTATGACAATGATGTATGCAATGATATGACAATGATGTTTGCTATCCCATGCAATGATGTTTGTCATCAATGGTGACAATGATGTTTTCACCATTGACAATGATGTTTACTACTCTTATAGTAGTTTTTATGTTAAAGTCTATTTTGTCTGATATGAGAATTGCTACTCCAGCTTTCTTTTGATTTCCATTTGCATGGAATATCTTTTTCCATTCCCTCACTTTCAGTCTGTATGTGTCCCTAGGTCTGAAGTGGGTCTCTTGTAGAAAGCATATATACGGGTCTTGTTTTTGTATCCATTCAGCAAGCCTGTGTCTGTTGGTTGGATCATTTAATCCATTCACATTTAAGGTAATTATCAATATGTATGTTCCTATTACTATTTTCTTAATTTTGGGGGGTTTGTTTTTGTAGGTCCTTTTCTTCTCTTGTGTTTCCCACTTAGAGAAGTTTCATTACCATTTGTTGTGGAGCTGCTTTGGTGGTGCTGAATTCTCTTAGCTTTTGCTTGTCTGTAAAGCTTTGATTTCTCCGTCAAATCTGAATAAGATCCTTGCCACATAATCTCGGTTGTAGGTTCTTCCCTTTCATAACTTTAAATATATTGTGCCACTCCCTTCTTGCTTGTAGAGTTTCTGCTGAGAAATCAGCTATCTTATGGGAGTTCTCTTGTATGTTATATGTCATTTTTCCCTTGTTGCTTTCAATAATTTTTCTTTGTGTTTAATTTTTGTCGATTTGATTACTATGTGTCTTGGTGTGTTTCTCCTTGGGTTTATCCTGCCTGGGACTCTCTGTGCTTCCTAGACTTGGGTGGCTATTCCTTTCCCATGTTAGGGAAGTTTTCGACTATAATCTCTTCATATATTTTCTTGGGTCTTTTCTCTCTCTCTTATCCTTCTGGGACCCCTATAATGTGAATGTTGTTACAGAGATCTCTTAGACTGTCTTAATTTCTTTTCATTCTTTTTTCTTTATTCTGTTCCATGGCAGTGAATTCCACCATTGTGTCTTCCAGGTCAATTATCTGTTCTTCTGCCTCAGTTATTCTGCTATTGATTCCTTCTAGTGTATTTTTCATTTCAGTTATTGTATCGTTCATTTCTCTTTGTTTGTTTTTTAATTCTTCTTGGAGCTTGTTCTTTAGTTCTTCTAGGTCTTTGTTAAACATTTCTTGCATCCTCTCGGTCTTTGCCTCCACTCTTTTTCCGAGGTCCTGGATCATCTTCACTATCATTATTCTGAATTCTTTTTCTTGAAGGTTGCCTATCTCCACTTTATTAGTTGTTTTTCTGGGATTTTGTCTTGTTCCTTCATCTGGTCCATAGTCCTCTGCCTTTTCATTTTGTCTGTCTTTCTGTGAATGCATTTTTCATTTCACAGGCTGCAGAATTTTAGTTCTTCTTGCTTCTGCTGTCTTCCCTCTGGTAGGTGAGGCTATGTAAGAGGCTTGTGCAAGCTTCGTGCTGGGAGGGAATGGTGGTAGGTGGAGCTGGTTGTTGCTATGGTGGGTAGAGCTCAGTAAAACTTTAATCCACTTGTCTGCTGTTGGGTGGGGCTGAGTTCCCTCCCTGTTGGTTGTTTGACCTGAGGCAACCCATCACTGTTGCCTACCCAGCTCTTTGGTGGGGCCTATGGCGGACTCCGGGAGGGCTCATGCCAAGGAGCACCTCCCAGAACCTCTGCCGCCAGTGTCCCTGTCCCCGTGGTGAGTTACAGACAACCCCACCTCTGCAGGAGGCCCTCCAATACTAGCAAGTAGGTGTGGTTCAGTCTCCTATGGGGTTACTGCTCCTTCCCCTGGGTCCTTATGTACTTTGTTTGTGCTCTCCAAGAGTGGAGTCTTTGTTTCCCCCAGTTCTGTTAAAGTTCTGAAATCCTGCTGACCTTCTAAGTATGGTTCTCTGGGAATTCCTCCTCCTGTTGCCGGACCTCCAGGTTTAGAAGTGTGACATGGGGCTCAGAACCTTCACTCCAGTGGGTGGACTTCTGTGGTATAATTGTTTGTGAGTCACCCACCCAGTGGTTATGGGATTTGATTTTATTGTGATTGTGCCCCTCCTACCATCTCATTGTGGTTTCTCCTTTGTCTTTTTATGTGGGGCATCTTTTTTGGTGAGTTCCAGTGTCTTCCTGTTAATGATTGTTCAGCGGTTAGTTGTGACTCTGGTGCTCTCAGAAGAGGGAGTGAGTGCACGCCCTTCTACTCTGCCATGCTGAACCAATCTCTCTAGGGTTTTCATTCTTGTGGGAGAGATAGACAATAAAAATGCTCTTGAAAGAGCCACAAAAAAACAGATTAAAAAGGAGAGAAAGTGAATGAGTTGAAATGATCTGCCTAACATTTGTGTATGGAGACAGTAATCTTTGGGTCTATTTCACTCTTACAGATCTTGCTGAGTATGCCAGACTGCAAGTCCCTGACTGCTATTACTATTTTTTAGGTTTGTTTCTCAAGGTTGAGAAATGAGGTAATGGCTCTCCCCTTCCTTGGACAAAGGACAGACATGCTTACTGAATTGCTATAAAAACTGTGGATTCCCCAAACTCAGTGTTCTTCAGCTGTGGTGAAATCCTGCTGCTCATGTAGCATCCATATTAGTTTATCATTTTGTCCCTGTGGAAATTGGGGCAAAAAGATCCCATGCAAATGTGATGACACTCATGCTCATTTTTGTGCTGTGAGTAATAAAGACAGTTGTCTCTGACCCAGAAATCTCATGTCTTCTGCTAGTATCCATCACATAGTTACAGGCTGACTTGTAAGTAAAGTAAAGTAAAATCCCAGACCTGATGATCAGAGTCAGCGAGGTGGGCATATGGGATTCAGATCCAGGCCTTTTTGATTCCAGAGCCTACCTCTTAATCACTCTAGCAGTTATATTGGCTTCATACATAACTAACAATATTTTAATGCCTGTTTACTTTAAAGCCTATTTACATTTATCTGTTTATGTTTTCAATGGTTTATATTTAATTTCTGTGGATTAAAGTATTTTTTTCTGTCATTATGCTCTTATTGGCTATCAACGAATTTCCCAGGTATGTTATTTCATATCTCATAAACATATCCAAACTTTGTTACATTTTTTTTTTTTTTTTTTTGCGGTACACGGGCCTCTCACTGTCATGGCCTCTCCCATTGTGGAGCACAGGCTCCGGACACACAGGCTCAGCAGCCATGGCCCATGGGCCCAGCCACTCCGCGGCATGTGGGATCTTCCCGGACCAGGGCACAAACCCGTGTCCCTTGCATCGGCAGGCAGACTCTCAACCACTGCGCCACCAGGGAAGCCCTGTTACATATTTTGTATTACTAATATAAAATAAAATTATATTTAAATAAAAATAAGAGCATAGCAAGCTATACTTCTCATTTCATTGTTTTGATCATTTATTATGTTCTGGATACTATGTAATGCTGAAAGACCACAAATATTATTAGACACAATCTTTGTTCTTGAAAAGTTCAGTATGGTTTCTTCTTCTCTACTCCTGGATATATTGACCTATGATTATAAAAAATAAGCTTGGAATAGCTACATGTGGCCAAATTGTGACTTCATTGGCAGTCATTGCCAAACTTTATCAGGGAGCTCTATTACCCAGTGGTGGACCACAGAAATGAGGACACTACTATATTAATGACAGTGTTTCCTATATTGGCCTCTTATTCTTTGTTAAACTATATTTTGAGACTTATGTATAGATCCAGTATAAAGTCAAACAAACATTAATGATTTTATTTTATTTTTTTATTGAAGTATAATTGATTTACAATGTGTTAGTTTTTGGTGTATAGCAAAGTGATTTAGTTATCTATCTATCTATCTGTATATATATAGATATATATGTTCTTTTTCAGATTCTTTTCTATTACAGTTTATTACAGAATATTGAATATAGTTCCCTGTGCTATAAGTAGGACCTTGTTGTTTATCTATTTTATATATAGTAGTTTGTATCTGCTAATCCCAATGTCTTTATTTTTTTTTAATATATAAACCAGATTCACTTCTTTTGCCTCAAGCTTCTCTCTCCTTGTTACAGTGCCTACTCTTTCTCTATCTGCGTCTCAGCCCTGTCTAGTTTCTGAACCAATCTTGATGGATTTTAGGAGGAAGTATGTTAATGACCTTTGCTTCCCATCTGTCTTGAAATAGCCCATCAAATGTGGGATCTAATGGCCCTAACTGTTAAACTCCAGGGCTTCTTTCTGTGACTCTTCTCCAAGGATAATCAAACATGAGAATAAGCCTAAATTTTTTTCAGAGTTATTGTCAGCATTACTCCCTTTACTTTCACATACTGGTCAGTCCCCAGGATTGAACTTATATTTCGGACCATGTTCTTCAATTCTACCTGATTCTTTCAGTCCCTTTAAAAACAATATTGTTCCCTGAACCTCAGTTTTGAATGGGGAAGGTGAAATAGTTAATAGATTTCCTTGGTTTATCAATATATAAATTGTAAAATTGTATCAGTTTCCTGCTATACACATAGAAATTACTCATATCAACAGTCTTTAGAATTGTTCAACATCTGGAGTGAAAACCTTGAAATTTGGGTTTAAGGACTCTTGTTTTGGGTTTAAGGACTGTAAGTTACAATATTATGGCTTAGTACTTAAACTGTTATCTTTGTTCCAAGGTGCAAGATTAAAGAATGATGTTCAATGTTAATTAGAATGACAAGCAAGTTTTCACTTTATTTTTCTAAAGTGATATGGCCTTCTGTTTATCCATCTATTTCCCATCTGTCTATCTACTTTCATATTTTTATGTTGTCTGTGTTTGAGTTAAGCAGATTCTTTTTAATTATTACCTTTTAAGTCCCTGCATATAAAACCAGAAGAAAAGGGCAACAGATGCTTTAATTACTCTCCTTGTGTATTTGATATTAAAAAACAAACTTAGTTTATCTGAAATATGTACACAATGTCAATCCCATATGATTTTAATTTGGAGTTAGAGTTGGCATTAATAAAATAAGCATTTGTGCCTATCGAGAATTTTAGATTTATTTTGTTGAACTATGCCTGACATTTAGCTTAGCTTGGGAAAGGTAAATAAAGCAGTCCCTTATTAATAGAAGAAATCATGTTTTATGTAGGTTGTAATTGTGAATGCTCAGTAAAAGAGCTATAATAATGAAATATTGAAACCAGAAAAAAACGGTACTTAGTGTTTAAGTAGAACAGACATAAGTCAGTTAAAAATCTAACTTTTTACATATGAAAAAGCCATGTTAGAGGCTAGTTTGCACCATAGTAGAATGGAACTGGAGAGCATATACCTTGCATTTTCAATCCTCCTTGTATATATAAGCTGTACTCTAGTTTCACTCCAGGCTCCTATCTTGACTTACCAGTCTATTTTTTTCTGTTCTCACTCAAATGAATCCAACCGTCTACCACCTCCGCTGCTACCCCTGGACTTTACACAGATCAATGCACATCTTTACGACTATAAACTTAAGAGTTCTCCAATCTCATTTGAGTCTTCAGAACTATTTGGAATCATTTTTCTTTTCTCTTTTCAACTTCCATTTAAATTTCCATAATATCTATACCAAAACCTTTATTCTGAATCCTATTGTACTTACAGTACAATAACACTCAATAGATCCTTAATTCACAAGAAAGCCAAGATTAGCAGGTGGGAAATCCTGTAATTTAGTATTCCCTCTTCTGAATACTACTGTCGTCATGTTCATTCTTCTCTTCTGACCCAGAGGCTGAGGTGCTCTCTCTTATCTACAAAGGTAGCTGCTTCTCCTGTACCCTAGAGACAATCTTCTGCTAGGTCTGTGAAACCCAGCTAGTCTTTTCAGGGGTCACTTCTCCTAAGCCTTCAAGGAAGCTCAAATATTCTCATCCTTTATCTACCTTTCCTTCAAGCCCTACTTCCCTCATTCAATTCTTTACCAAAATTTATGACAATGTAGCCTAGGCTTGCTTTTTCAAATCCTGAATTTCTATCTATCTATTAATTACTCTTAAACTGGGAATGTTTAGTGCCTGATGAAGCTGTCTTCCTATAGTCACCTCTTAATTGCCAATAGAGCTGCTCTTTTAAACCTCATCTTACTCATCTTTTGCCCTTGATACTGTTGATCACCCTTTCCTTGAAGAATTTGTACCATTAATTTCCAGGATTTTCTTTTCTTAAAATTTTTATCCACATCTGAAAATTGCTTGTAAGGGTCCTTTAATAGTGTCTCCTTTGCTTGTCCTTTGGATTTTTGTATTCTCCAGAGTTCAATTCTTTTTTTTTTTTTTAACATCTTTATTGGGGTATAATTGCTTTACAATGGTGTGTTAGTTTCTGCTTTATAACAAAGTGAATCAGCTATACATATACATATGCTCCCATGTGTCTTCCCTCTTGCATCTCCCTCCCTCCCACTCTCCCCATCCCACCCCTCCAGGCTGTCCCAAAGCCCCGAGCTAATATCCCTGTGCCTTGCGGCTGCTTCCCCCTAGCTATCTACCTTACTACGTTTGTTAGTGTGTATATGTCCATGACTCTCTCTCGCCCTGTCAAAACTCACCCTTCCCCCTCCCCATATCCTAAAGCCCGTTCTCCAGTAGGTCTGCGCCTCTATTCCTGTCTTATCCCTAGGTTCTTCATGACATTTTTTTCCCTTAAATTCCATATATATGTGTTAGCATACGGTATTTGTCTTTTTCTTTCTGACTTACTTCACTCTGTATGACAGACTCTAGGTCTATCCATCTCATTACAAATAACTCAATTTCATTTCTTTTTAAGGCTGAGTAATATTCCATTGTGTATATGTGCCACATCTTCTTTATCCATTCGTCTGATGATGGGCGCTTAGGTTCTTTCCATCTCTGGGCTATTGTAAATAGAGCTGCAATGAATCCAGAGTTCAATTCTTTAATTCTCTTTTGTTATTCTAACTTTTCTCGCTCTAACATTATCCCTGAATATCATTTTGTATTTTCTTTTTTTAAAACATTTTTATTGGAATATAGTTGCTTTACAGTGTTGTGTTAATTTCTACTGTACAGCAAAGTGAATCAACTCTATGTACACATATATCCCCTCTCTTTTTGATTTCCTTCCCATTTAGGTCACCACAGAGCATTGAGTAGAGTTCCTTGTGCTATACAGTAGGTTCTCATTAGTTATCTGTTTTATACATAGTATCAATAGTGTGTATATGTCAATCCCAATCATTTTTGTATTTTCAATTGCCATGTAAACCTGTATATCCTGAAGCTACTTCAAAATTAATATGTTAAAACCAAATGTGTTATTTCTCCTCTTACAGCAGGTTTCTATTCTAATATTTTCTATTTGAATGAAAATACTACAGTCTGTGCCATCTTTTAATCTGGAATCTGGGGGAAATGCTAGGCTTTTGTGTTTTCCCTTCTCTTTCCCTCTTTCTTAACCTACTTTAATCAGTTCTAACTCTGAAAAATTATTGAATTCTAACTCTGAAAAATCATTGAATTCTAACTGAAAATTTATTGACTTTAGTTCTTCTTTTCATCCTTTCTGAAACTGCCTTTGAAGCCTTCATCATTTTTTTTCCTTTGGGTAAGCCATTTTATCTGATTTCCCTATATCTAATCTCACCCTCCTTTAAACCATTATCCACTCTGTCTCCTGAGTTATTGTCATTTCTCTATCAAAAATTCTCTTTAGTCTCCTTAATGTCCCCAGGATTCAAGTTCCTTGGCTTGCCTGAGAAAGCTTTTTACAATTTAGTCCCAACCCAATTTTTAGTCTCATCATCCACTAGCCTGTATATGCAACTTTATTTCAGCTAAGTTCATTTTTTCATCTTTGCTCATCTTTGGTTCACTCTGTCATTAAAGCTACTTCATTCCTTCTTCATCTTACAAATTCTTTTTTCCTCTTCAAAGCCTAGTCCAAATATCAGTTTCTCCGTGTTGCATTTTACAACTCCTCAGTGGTAACTGGACATAAGATATTGATTTAGGAAATCAAATAAGGTTTTTTTTTTTCAGAGGAAATGAGTATGACTAGACATAGTTTTATCTTTCAGAAAGATTTTTTAAAAGTCATGCTTTCTCTTTGACCTGACTCTGCTGTGTCTTACCCAGATGTAAGGAGGTATTCCATTTTGCATTTTATCTAGGCACATATTTCAATAACATATTATTTATCATGGGTCTATGGGTTGCCTGGACTAGGCTCAGGTGATTTTGTCTGGGCTTAATCATCATTTGTGGTCACCTGGGGTTGGGTGTGGACATGTTGATATAGGTGATTCTACTGAATAAATTGATTCTGCTTCAAGTTGTATCTCATCCTCCAGAAGGCTGGCCTGAGCTTGAGCTCATGGTAGAGGTAGAGTCCCAAGAAAGCATGGAGGTACACAAAAGCTCTTAAAGCCTGGATTTGAAACTGGCACTCTGTCACTTCCATTCCATTCTGTTTGGACAGAGGAAGTCACAAAGCCAGCCGAGATTCAAGGGGGTAGTGGGACAGATTCTGAGCCATAAAGGGAGGAGAGCTGCAAAGCAACGTTACTGAGAAAAAATGGAGAATTTGGGCATTTTTGCAGTCAATCTACAATAAACTGAAGGGGATATTTTAAAATGATATACCAGTCACATAATATTCTATAATTATTGAATCTTTTAGGAGTGAATGAGTAAAAAGAATAACATAGGGCTTCCCTGGTGGCACAGTGGTTGAGAGTCCGCCTGCCGATGCAGGGGACACGGGTTCGTACCCTGGTCAGGGAAGACCCCACATGCCGCGGAGCGGCTGGGCCCGTGAGCCATGGCCGCTGAGCCTGCGCGTCCGGAGCCTGTGCTCCGCAACGGGAGAGTCCACAACAGTGAGAGGCCCGCGTACTGCAAAAAAAAAAAGAATAACATAAAAATAGGATAGGAATAATATGTTGTTGTTGTACTGTGTTATGCTGTGTATGTTGTAATTCTGGGTTACCCCTCAGATTTCAGTTATTGTAAAATTTTAAATTATAGGGATTCATTAAAGTTTGATTCTTAAAAGTAAATTGAAAGATTTGAAAAGATTAAAAATATAACATTAAATAAAAACCATTTTCCTGGAAATAAAAGTTATGCTAAAGTGCATCTTCAATATGATGTCAGGGAGTTGACAATAAAATATCATAGTTTGAGAAAGTCAAGGAAAAGAATCTTAGATTATTCTAAAATTATTATCAATAGTGCTCCTGAATAATTTTGAGAACTCTTCTC
The DNA here is from genome assembly GCF_008692025.1 of Phocoena sinus. NCBI lineage: Eukaryota > Metazoa > Chordata > Mammalia > Artiodactyla > Phocoenidae > Phocoena > Phocoena sinus. Next base: position 40,268,670 of record NC_045769.1, read on the forward strand.
CAGCAGGTATGTGGAAATTACCTGCAAGATGACTGGCTATAGTTGATATTGTCAATTTGTTCATGGCATGGCTTCCAAGGACTAGGCACCTGAAGCTTGCATTCAGTTGACAGAGAGGCATGCTTCACTGAAGTGGCATTGGAATACAAATAAACTGGATACCACTTAGAGATGTGAAATGCTACTGTGAGATGAAAGGCAAACCCCACTGAAAGTGACAGCAATATTTTCTTTTCTAGCTAGGGAAAATATATAGGAAAAAGATGAGAGACCTTTTTAATGGAATAAAGAAAAATGATACTGCTTCTATAACCCAAGCCCCATGGTTCTTAATACAATTCAGTAAATGCCTCAAAATAGAAGTACATTAAACTTCAAGGCACTCAGAACACAAGTACTGGATTGCACAATGTGGTAAAAGAAGTGATATTGAAAGCTGGTGAAGACACGTATAAGAGCTATGAAGCATCAACGATTTTTGAGTCATTTGACAGTCTCTCTGACGGTGCATAGTGAATTGACTGTGTTGTCATCCTCATTGAATATTTTTTGTGTGTTTCAAAATATGCCAAATGATAGATTTCTTCTTTTCTTAATAAATTTGAAGTTAATTGATCTCAAGACACTGACTTCACATCAAACTTAAAATCCTGACATTTTACCCACATAAGCCATAGCCTGCTAAATAGTCTCATAGAAATGCACACTTCATTTTTAAACTAATCAAGCATGTCTTGCTCATTTCTCAAGACATGGTGGCGTATTAAATGTCTAAAGGTTTAGCCATTAAGCTTTTGAGATATGAGTCTGAAGTAGTTGGCAAGAATGGCATATTAGCTATAGTAGAATAAAACTTGTTTGAGTTTTATTAAATGGAATGTGTGATTACAGTTTTAATCATCAAATTCTCATATAGCTACTTTTTACACATCCATTGTCTTGACATGAAATGTATGTATATATATATATACATACTGATATACTTAAGGGCTCATATAATATATAATTCATATAAATATTCTACATGTGTGCATGAAAAATATACTATGCCTACAGCTCTCTTTATATATATCAAGATAATCTGAACAGTTTGTTTGACTAGCTTTCCCATATTGAAAAGAAATCTTCTGAAAAGTTTTTGAGCATTTTTTGACTGCGTTTAAACAACACAAGCATGTACTAACATACAATAGTATAGCGATAATTACTTGTTTTACAAATAGCCAAGATGCTATTTGTTTTTCTACTTCTAAGTTTTAAGTGCTTGAGTTTTATGTGTACACAAGAATGTGTTGACTAAGTCTTGCTCAGATTGTGAAATTTAATTTTCATGAATTTTAAGAACATCTAAAATTTACAAGTATATCTCTACCTACTGATGGCCAAATGAAGACAGGATATTTATTATAAACAAATAGATTTAGTTATAGAAATATAAAGACATATAAATAATTGATTATTATTGAATAATTGCTTCTGCAGGATATGGATTTCTGGCAGTGTTTCAAGGCCCCGTCTGGTTGCAGGGGCTGAATGAGGGTGGGAATGGGGAGGTGACTCCTAGACTTTTCAGATCACAACACCTAGGTAAGCAGCCTTTTACTCCATCTACATATGAGATAAAATAACCATATTATATTTCTCAGATGTTTATCATGTCTCAGGACTGCTAAAGTTAGGATTTCCTCATATAAATATTTCAATATAATTGCTTTTTTACTCCATTTCATTCTTCATAATAGCATATTATGAAGAAAGAGATTTGTTACTCATCAAAATCTTTGCTATAGGTCATCACTAAATAGTGATTTGACCTTGGAAACTGTGTTCCTGACTTTCATTATTTGTAAAATAAGTTCAGACTAGCCATCAATAAAATTTTCCTAGTGTAAACATTTTTTGATTATGTTAGGTTTTCCAGTAGAGAATAAAGCATTTAAGAATCTAATATAGGGACTTCCCTAGTGGTCCAGTGGTTAAGAATCTGCCTTCCAATGCAGGAGACGCAGGTTCCATCCCTGGTCTTGGAACTAAGATCCCACATGTCACAGGGCAACTAAGCCCGTGTGCCGCAACTACTGAGCCTGCACATTCTAGAGCCCCTGTGCCACAACTAGAGAGAAGCCTGCGTGCCACAATGAAAAATCTCACATGCCACAACGAAGATCCCACGTGCCACTACTAAGACCCAACACAGCCAAAAAAAAAAGAAAAATAACAATAATAATCTAATATAAAGTCTATGGAGCAGACATTAGTAATGTGGAACCCCTATCTATCTGTCCATCCATTGACTGATGAATAGATACATTAAAAAATGCATAGGGAGAAAAAGAGTGTTACCTTCATTCATATGTAACTCCCATTTCATATACAGACACATATGTAGAGGGAAAAGTGCATAGGTGTTTGTGTAGGAAATAGGAGTTACATATGGATGAAGGTAACACTTTTTCAATGAGAAGCTAGATTTTTAACATAGCTCATCCTGACTACTAATTGTGATTTAGAGGAACAGATAAGAAATGATAAATTAGTTTTTGGTTTCGTGCAGTTCTGTGTTGTTTAAGCCATCCTATCACATCTTATTCCTATTGGAGTAACACACATGGGGAAAGTAAATTACTTTTGACATTTTAACACACTTGAAGCACAGAGTAAACCTAGATTATAGTGTAGTGCCACCATTTTCTCCCTACTCTGCCCTATGTCTTTTCTCTCCACCACTTATTTTATTTACCTTTTTTCCATTATAGGTTTTTTCTTCTAGCTGCTTGCTCTCCTCACTTTACTCATTCAGTTTCTTTTCGTTGAGATTTTGGAGCAAGGTGAAAAGAAAGACTCAGGAACAAGGAAATAGAAGTAAAGTCAATTTTGGAACAGTAATAGAGATAGCCATTGCTTAGAGGATAGTGATTGACTATCCTCTAAACAAGGATGATATGAAAGAGAAAGCAAAGGCAAATGCTCTTCCTAATTCAATGGGCTCTAACATAGGGACTTGAATCTTTAGGATTACTTACAAAAATGCTATGCTAGGAAAACCACATATGTTGGAAACAGTGCTGCTGAGTTAGTTCTACCACCATGGAAGATTAATACTGCTTTGTGAGGATTTTCAAATATTACCAAATCCTATTAGTGAGGACACATCATATGATTTCCTTCCTCTCTGCTTTTGACATTAAGATACATCAGCTAGTTGGTTCATATGGTATCATATTGGGCCTATCTTAGAATCTCTTGGGAGTGCTTTAAAAAAATAATTAGATGAGATCCACGAAATCAGAATCTCCAGGTTGCATCACTCTTTCTTTTAAAGCTCCACAATCATTCTCTTTTGCAGCTAGGTTCAAGAACTGCTGAACTATAATAAGAACAAGAAGAGAAAGGAATAGCTTCATCCTAGACCTCCCCCAAATCCCCAGGAGAAGTAATAAATTTTAGTACTCTATAGCATACTCTTAAGGAATGGCTACTTATTGAATGCACTGGACTCTGCTAGCCAGAACCCCCTTTTTTTAGCAGCTAATCTGTCTAGACAGAGCCCTGGAATATCATGTTTTCCAACCACATAAGAAAGTACATGACCAAGTGTGTTTACCACATGGCAGAAGGAGTCTCAGGAGAGCCAAAGAGAGACCAGATTATTCGACAAAATTTTTCTATAGAAGTTCTGCCTTTGGTTAATGTGGTGTATTGGATGATGTTTTTTTCCCAACTGTGTCAGTCAGGTTAGTCACTTCTCCCAAGCAGTAAAGAAACGGGAGAGAGGGGACAGTTTTGTTACTTGAAAATTGTTTTATCCTGGCATTTAACATGAAAGTCCTTCATGGAAGCATGGTGACAAGGGAATAAAAAAATCCCTATTGCCTACATTGGGTCCCAGCCAAAAACTGTGCTAAGTGTCAACGGGTAGAATTGGATCTTGGTGTCACATTTAAGACCTTACAGTTCAAAAACTAATTTTAATTAGTTTTTAATTAGATGACAAGATTTCTTCCATTCTTGTAGAATAAGTCTAAAATAGTGATATTGTTAAATGTAAGGACAGTTAAAATATAAAAATAAAATAATTATATATATTATGTATATATAAAATATAATTATATATATTATGTATATATAAAATATAATTATATATATTGTATAAAAATAATTTTTAAAAGTTTCAGTGTATCCTAAGAAAGCTATCAGATATTGATTCACATTATTTAGTGCAATGTCGTTTATAATTATGGAAAAAAGAGGGGGACCTTGAAGATGGCGGAAGAGTAAGACGCGGAGATCGCCTTCCTCCCCACGGATACACCAGAAATACATCCACACGTGGAACAACTCCTATAGAACTCCTACTGAAGGCTGGCAGAAGACCTCAGACCTCCCAAAAGGCAAGAAACTCCCCACGTAACTGGGTAGGGCAAAAGAAAAAAACAGAGACAAAAGAATAAGGACCGCACCTGCACCAGTGGGAGGGAGCTGTGAAGGAGGAAAAGTTTCCACACACTAGGAAGCCCCTCCGCGGGCGGAGTCTGCGGGAGGCAGAGGGGGGGGTTTCGGGACCGCGGAGTAGTGCACAGCGACGGGTGCGGAGGGCAAAGCGGGGAGATTCCTGCACAGAAGATCGGTGCCGACCAGCACTCACCAACCCGAGAGGCTTGCTGCTCACCCACCGGGGCGGGCGGGGCTGCGAGCTGAGGCTAGGGTTTTGGTTTTGGACGGAGCTCAGGGAGAGGACTGGGGTTGGCGGCTTGAACATAGCCTGAAGGGGTTAGTGCACCACGACTAGCCGGGAGGGAGTTCGGGGAAAAGCCTGCACCGGCCCGAAGAGGCAAGAGACTTTTTCTTCCCTCTTTGTCTCCTGGTGCGCGAGGAGAGGGGTTTAAGAGCGCTGCTTAAAGGAACTCCAGAGACGGGCGCGAGCCGCGGCTAAAAGCGCGAACCCCAGAGACGGGCGCGAGCCGCGGCTGAGGGCGCGAGCCCCCGAGACGGGCGCGAGCCGCGGCTGAAAGCACAAACCCCAGAGACGGGCGCGAGCCGCGGCTGAGGGCGCAAGCCCCCGAGACGGGCGCAAGCCGCGGCTGAAAGCGCAAACCCCAGAGACGGGCGCGAGCCGCGGCTAAAACCGCGGACCCCAGAGACGGGCGGGAGACGCTAAGGCTGCTGCTGCCGCCACCAAGGGGCCTGTGTGCGAGCACAGGTCACTCTCCACACCCCTCTTCCGCGGAGCCTGTGCAGCCCGCCACTGCCAGGTTCCCGGGATCCAGGGACAACTTCCCCGGGACAGCGCACGGCGGGCCTCAGGCTGGTGCAACGTCACGCCGGCCTCTGCCGCAACGTCACGCTGCCTCTGCCGCCGCAGGCCGGCCCCGCACGCAGTGCCCCTCCTTCCCCCATCCCCCAACCCCCGGCCTGAGTGAGCCGGAGGCCCCGAATCAGCGGCTCCTTTAACCCCGTCCTGTCTGAGCGAAAAAACAGACGCCCTCCAGCGACCTACACGCAGAGGCAGGGCCAAATCCAAAGCTGAGCTCCTGTGAGCTGTGAAAACAAAGAAGAGAAAGGGAAATCTCTCCCAGCAGCCACAGAAGCAGCGGATTAAAGCTCCACAATCAACTTGATATACCCTGCATCTGTGGAATACCTGAATAGACAAGGAATGATCCCAAATTGAAGAGGTGGAATTTAGGAGCGAAATCTATGATTTTTTTCCCTTTTCCTCTTTTTGTGAAGGTGTACGTGTATGCTCCTGTGTGACATCTAGTCTGTATACTCTAGCTTCCACCATTTGTCCTAGGGCTCTATCCGTCCATGACTTTTTTTTAAAAATTCTTTTTCTTAATAATTAAGTTTAATTGTAATAACTTTATTATACTTTACCTTCGTTCTTTCTTTCTTTCCTTCCTTCCCTCCCTCCTTTAGACAACGAATCACCCCAAATTGAGGAGGTGGTCTCAGGGAGCAGGATTTATGATTTTTCCCCCTTTACCTCTTTTTGTGAAGGTGTATGTGTATGCTTCTGTGTAAGACTTTCTCTGTATAGCTTTGCTTCCAACATTTGTCCTAAGGTTCTATCCGTCCCTTTTTTTTTTTTTTCCTAAATATTTTTTAATTCAATAACTATATTATACTTTATTTTATTTTTACTGTATCATCTTTCTTTCTGTCTTTTTTCCTTCTTTCCCTCCTTCCTTCCTTCCTCCCTCCCTCCCTCCTTTCTTTCCTTCTTTGCTTCTTTCTTCCTTCCTTCCTTTCCTCCTTTCCTTCTTTCTTTACTCATACTTCTACTAATTCTCCCTACTTTTTCTCCCTTTTATTCTGAGCTGTGTGGATGAAAGGCTCTTGGTGCTCCAGCCAGGAGTCAGGGCTCTGCCTCTGAGGTAGGAGAGCCAACTTCAGGACACTGGTCAACAAGAGACCTCCCAGCTCCACATAATATTAAACGGTGGAAATATCCCAGAGACCTCCATCTTAACACCAGCACCCAGCTTCACTCAACGACCAGCAAGCCACAGTGCTGGACAACCTATGCCAAACAACTAGCAAAACAGGAACACAACCCCACCCTTTAGCAGAGAGGCTGCCTAAAATCATAATAAGGCCACAGACACCCCAAAACACACCACCAGACGTGAACCTGCCCACTAGAGAGACAAGATCCAGCCTCATCCAGCACAACACAGGCACTAGTCCCCTCCACCAGGAAGCCTACACAACCCACTGAAACAACCTTAGCCACTGGAGACAGACATCAAAAACAACGGGAACTACGAAAGTGCAGCCTGCAAAAAGGAGACCCCAAACACAGTAAGATAAGCAAAATGAGAAGACAGAAAAACACACAGCAGATGAAGGAGCAGGATAAAAACCCACCAGACCTAACAAATGAAGAGGAAATAGGCAATCTACCTGAAAAAGAATTCAGAATAATGATAGTAAGGATGATCCGAAATCTTGGAAGTAGAATGGACAAAATGCAAGAAACAGTTAACAAGGACCTACAAGAACTAAAGATGAAACAAGCAACGATGAACAATGCAATAAATGAAATTAAAATCACTCTAGATAGGATCAATAGCAGAATAACTGAGGCAGAAGAACGGATAAGTGACCTGGAAGATAAAGTAGTGGAAATAACTACTGCAGAGCAGAATAAAGAAAAAAGAATGAAAAGAACTGAGGACAGTCTCAGAGACCTCTGGGACAACATGAAACGCACCAACATTCGAATTATAGGGGTTCCAGAAGAAGAAGAAAGAAAGAAAGGGACTGAGAAAATATTTGAAGAGATCATAGTTGAAAACTTCCCTAATATGGGAAAGGAAATAGTTAATCAAGTCCAGGAAGCACAGAGGGTCCCATACAGGATAAATACAAGGAGAAACACGCCAAGACACATATTAATCAAACTGTCAAAAATTAAATACAAAGAAAGCATATTAAAAGCAGCAAGGGAAAAACAACAAATAACACACAAGGGAATCCCCATAAGGTTAACAGCTGATCTCTCAGCAGAAACCCTACAAGCCAGAAGGGAGTGGCAGGACATACTGAAAGTGATGAAGGAGAATAGCCTGAAACCAAGACTACTCTACCCAGCAAGGATCTCATTCACATTTGATGGAGAAATTAAAACCTTTACAGACAAGCAAAAGCTGAGAGAGTTCAGCACCACCAAACCAGCTTTACAACAAATGCTAAAGGAACTTCTCTAGACACGAAACACAAGAGAAGGAAATGACCTATAGTAGCGAACCCAAAACAGTATATAAAATGGAAATAGGAACATACATATCAATAATTACCTTAAATGTAAATGGACTAAATGCTCCCACCAAAAGACACAGATTGGCTGAATGGATACAAAAACAAGACCCTTATATATGCTGTCTACAAGAGACCCACTTCAGAACTAGAGACACATACAGACTGAAAGTAAGGGGATGGAAAAAGATATTCCATGCAAATGGAAACCAAAAGAAAGCTGGAGTAGCAATTCTCATATCAGACAAAATAGACTTTAAAATAAGGACTATTAAAAGGGACAAAGAAGGACACTACATAATGATCAAGGGATCGATCCAAGAAGAAGATATAACAATTGTAAATATTTATGCACCCAACATAGGAGCACCTCAATACATAAGGCAAATACTAACAACCATAAAAGGGGAGATCAACAGTAACACATTCATAGTAGGGGACTTTAACACCCCACTTTCACCCATGGACAGATCATCCAAAATGAAAATAAATAAGGAAACACAAGCTTTAAATGATACATTAAACAAGATGGACTTAATTGATATTTATAGGACACTCCATCCAAAAACAACAGAATACACATTTTTCTCAAGTGCTCATGGAACATTCTCCAGGATAGATCATATCTTGGGTCACAAATCAAGCCTTGGTAAATTTAAGAAAACTGAAATTGTATCAAGTATCTTTTCCGACCACAACGCCATGAGACTAGATATCAATTACAGGAAAAGATCTGTAAAAAATACAAACACATGGAGGCTAAACAATACACTACTTAATAATGAAGTGATCACTGAAGAAATCAAAGAGGAAATAAAAAAATACCTAGAAACAAATGACAATGGAGACACAACGACCCAAAACCTATGGGATGCAGCAAAAGCAGTTCTAAGGGGGAAGTTTATAGCAATACAAGCCCACCTTAAGAAGCAGGAAACATCTCGAATAAACAACCTAACCTTGCACCTCAAGCAATTAGAGAAAGAAGAACAAAAAAACCCCAAAGCTAGCAGAAGGAAAGAAATCATAAAAATCAGATCAGAAATAAATGAAAAAGAAATGAAGGAAACAATAGCAAAGATCAATAAAACTAAAAGCTGGTTCTTTGAGAAGATAAACAAAATAGATAAACCACTAGCCAGACTCATCAAGAAAAAAAGGGAGAAGACTCAAATCAATAGAATTAGAAATGAAAAAGGAGAAGTAACAACTGACACTGCAGAAATAAAAAAAATCATGAGAGATTACTACAAGCAACTCTATGCCAATAAAATGGACAATCTGGAAGAAATGGACAAATTCTTAGAAATGCACAACCTGCCAAGACTGAATCAGGAAGAAATAGAAAATATGAACAGACCAATCACAAGCACTGAAATTGAAACTGTGATTAAAAACCTTCCAACAAACAAAAGCCCAGGACCAGATGGCTTCACAGGTGAATTCTATCAAACGTTTAGAGAAGAGCTAACACCTATCCTTCTCAAACTCTTCCAAAATATAGCAGAGGGAGGAACACTCCCAAATTCCTTCTACGAAGCCACCATCACCTTGATACCAAAACCAGACAAGGATGTCACAAAGAAAGAAAACTACAGGCCAATATCACTGATGAACATAGATGCAAAAATCCTCAACAAAATACTAGCAAACAGAATCCAACAGCACATTAAAAGGATCATACACCATGATCAAGTGGGGTTTATTCCAGGAATGCAAGGATTCTTCAATATACGCAAATCTATCAATGTGATAAACTATATTAACAAATTGAAGGAGAAAAACCATATGATCATCTCAATAGATGCAGAGAAAGCTTTCGACAAAATTCAACACCCATTTATGATAAAAACCCTCCAGAAAGTAGGCATAGAGGGAACTTTCCTAAACATAATAAAAGCCATATATGACAAGCCCACAGCAAACATCATCCTCAATGGTGAAAAACTGAAAGCATTTCCACTAAGATCAGGAACAAGACAAGGTTGCCCACTCTCACCACTCTTATTCAACATAGTTTTGGAAGTTTTAGCCACAGCAATCAGAGAAGAAAAGGAAATAAAAGGAATCCAAATCGGAAAAGAAGAAGTAAAGCTGTCACTGTTTGCAGATGACATGATACTATACATAGAGAATCCTAAAGATGCTACCAGAAAACTACTAGAGCTAATCAATGAATTTGGTAAAGTAGCAGGATACAAAATTAATGCACAGAAATCTATGGCATTCCTATATACTAATGATGAAAAATCTGAAAGTGAAATCAAGAAAACACTCCCATTTACCATTGCAACAAAAAGAATAAAATATCTAGGAATAAACCTACCTAAGGATACGAAAGACCTGTATGCAGAAAATTATAAGACACTGATGAAAGAAATTAAAGATGATACAAATAGATGGAGAGATATACCATGTTCTTGGATGGGAAGAATCAACATTGTGAAAATGACTCTACTACCCAAAGCAATCTACAGATTCAATGCAATCCCTATCAAACTACCACTGGCATTTTTCACAGAACTAGAACAAAAAATTTCGCAATTTGTATGGAAACACAAAAGACCCCGAATAGCCAAAGCAATCTTGAGAACGAAAAAAGGAGCTGGAGGAATAAGGCTCCCTGACTTCAGACTATATTACAAAGCAACAGTCATCAAGACAGTATGGTACTGGCACAAAAACAGAAAGACAGATCAGTGGAACAGGATAGAAAGCCCAGAGATAAACCCACGCACATATGGACACCTTATCTTTGATAAAGGAGGCAGGAATGTACAGTGGAGAAAGGACAGCCTCTTCAATAAATGGTGCTGGGAAAACTGGACAGGTACATGTAAAAGTATGAGATTAGATCACTCCCTAACACCATACACAAAAATAAGCTCAAAATGGATTAAAGACCTAAATGTAAGGCCAGAAACTATCAAACTCTTAGAAGAAAACATAGGAAGAACACTCTATGACATAAATCACAGCAAGATCCTTTCTGACCCACCTCCTAGAGTAATGGAAATAAAAACAAAAATAAACAAATGGGACCTAATGAAACTTCAAAGCTTTTGCACAGCAAAGGAAACCATAACCAAGACCAAAAGACAACCCTCAGAATGGGAGAAAACATTTGCAAATGAAGCAACTGACAAAGGATTAATCTCCAAAATTTACAAGCAGCTCATGCAGCTCAATAACAAAAAAACAAACAACCCCATCCAAAAATGGGCAGAAGACCTAAATAGACATTTCTCCAAAGAAGATATACAGAATGCCAACAAACACATGAAAGAATGCTCAACATCATTAATCATTAGAGAAATGCAAATCAAAACTACAATGAGATATCATCTCACACCAGTCAGAATGGCCATCATCAAAAAATCAAGAAACAATAAATGCTGGAGAGGGTGTGGAGAAAAGGGGACACTCTTGCACTGCTGGTGGGAATGTGAATTGGTTCAGCCACTGTGGAGAACAGTATGGAGGTTCCTTAAAAAACTACAAATAGAATTACCATATGACCCAGCAATCCCACTACTTGGCATATACCCTGAGAAAACCAAAATTCAAAGAGAGTCATGTACCAAAATGTTCATTGCAGCTCTATTTACAATAGCCAGGACATGGAAACAACCTAAGCGCCCATCATCGGATGAATGGATAAAGAAGATGTGGCACATATACACAATGGAATATTACTCAGCCTTAAAAAGAAATGAAATTGAGCTATTTGTAATGAGATGGATAGACCTAGAATCTGTCATACAGAGTGAAGTAAGTCAGAAAGAAAAAGACAAATACCGTATGCTAACACATATATATGGAATTTAAGGGAAAAAAATGTCATGAAGAACCTAGGGGTAAGATAGGAATAAAGAGGCAGACCTACTGGAGAACGGACTTAAGGATATGGGGAGGGGGAAGGGTGAGTTTTGACAGGGCGAGAGAGAGTCATGGACATATACACACTAACAAACGTAGTAAGGTAGATAGCTGGGGGGAAGCAGCCGCAAGGCACAGGGATATTAGCTCGGTGCTTTGTGACAGCCTGGAAGGGTGGGATGGGGAGAGTGGGAGGGAGGGAGACGCAAGAGGGAAGACATATGGGAACATATGTATATGTATAGCTGATTCACTTTGTTGTAAAGCAGAAACTAACACACCATTGTAAAGCAATTATACCCCAATAAAGATGTTTAAAAAAAAAAAAAAATAATAAATAAATAAATAAATAAATAAGCAACAAAAAAAAAAAAAAAAAAATCATGGAAAAAAGAAAAGAATCTCAGTTACCAACACTAGGGAAGAGTGAAAAATAAGTCATATCAACGCAGTGGAATAGTATGCTGCCATGATAACTGTGCTACAGAATATTTAATAATACAGAAATGCTCATGATTAAAAATAAAAAGCAAGTTAAAGAGCATATAGATGATGTTCCTATTTCAGCATATATGTGTATATATGTAGATAGATATATGTGCATATACACACACACATACACACCTATACGTATACATGTACACACATATATACACTATATTAGTTTTCTGTTTCTGCTATAACAAATTACCACAGTTTTGGTGGCTTGAAATAACAAATTTATTATCTTGTAGCTCTGTAGGTTAAAAGTCCAGCACCATCTCACTGAACTAAAATCAAAGTGTTAGTTGGTCTGTGTTTCTTTCTGGAAACCCTGGGGAAGAATCTGTTTCCTTTCATTTTCTAACTTTGAGAGGCCACCTGTGCTGGTTGGTTTGTGGCCCGCTTTCATCCATCTTCAAAGCTGAAAAATATGTTGAGTCCTTCTCATATCACATCACTCTTTCCTCTTTTTCTGCCTCCATCTTCCACTTTTAAGGACTCTTACCCTTACATTGGGCCCATCTGAACAATCCAGGATACTCTCCTATTTTAAGGGCAGTTGACTAGCAACCTTAATTCCATCTGCAACCTAATTCCCCTTTGCTCTGCTACCTATCAGATTCACAAATTCCGGGGATTAGGATGTGGAAATCTTTGGGGGGCCATTATTCTCCCTACCATGCACACACACACATACATACACACACACATACACAGAGAGAAATTCTAAAGATATATATCATAGCATTAATAGTAGGTGGCTGAGTTGCGGTATCCTCCTCTTTATATTTCTGTTATTTAGATTTTCCATAGTAAGTACAATTGAAAAAAGTCTAATAAATCCTATTTTTTTTTACTGCCTTTAATTTATATTTTGCTACTCATTTACTGGATATTTTCAAGACAAATATCATCCATCGAAGTTTATAACTTGAGCATTTAAAAAGTAATTTATTTTAAAAGTTGATGGTGCACTGAGTGAACGTCACATACTCAGAGGCTTAGAAAAGAGGCCAACCAGCAGAGGAGATCTGGCCTTCTCGGCCGTTGATTTCTGCACAATCAGTTGACTCGGATCATGCAGTTAATCCAATTCAGTAGTTAAGAAAATGGAAAAGACCAGCAGTGTGGTTTTTAGGTCCAGTTTTCTTTCTTTTTTTTTTATGAGACAGAGAAAGCAATGTCATTTTTTCCAGCCTGTCTGCAGAGTCACAAAAGTGAAAAAACAAACAAATCAAAGGCATTTTTCCCCTTCTGCAGTGAAATAATATTTTCTAGAGACAATAATAAAATATATATCACTAATTCTCATGGGAACCCCATGTAAACAGGAAATAAAGCTATAGTAATATTATAATCTGTGAGTCATACTAAAGTTCTATGAATACTTAGCTTAAGGAAAATAAATGTAAGTCAAAATAGAGCAACCTCAGCTTGTTGAAGCCTTTACAGATACCTTTTCATATCTGAAATGGAATAATTCCATTTGCTCTGAAATAAGAAAAAATATAAACAAGTCAAATTTGAGTGCCAGTAAGTATGTTGGTAATAAAGTGTGGTCTGTATGTCACTCCTCATTATAATTTGATGAATAATTACATTCAAACATCATGTAGAAAAGAAAATAAATATTTGTTCTTCTCTTAAAATACAGAAAATGGCTTAATTAGGTACTGTGCTAAAGGATGCATGTTAACAACTGTTGGAATTATAACTAGTTTGCTCTTTGTGAAATTAATCCTTTTTTAAAATAAGACTTTTACTTCTCTCTACATCCTTATTAATTACACAGTATTTCACAGGCTTTTGTTGAATTGAAGAAGGAAAATTAGTCAAGAAAAGGTCACTTTCTTTCTTTACCGGTTGTATGCTAATTAGGAACAACCTGTGAGGTGATAGAATATTTGAACTGTGGTAGATAATAAATATATTTTAAATATATTTTGTGGTAGATAAAATATATAGATGAAATGAGAAACATGGGAAGAACATGAGGTCCTATTATCACAGCTGGGAAAGTTTAGCTCCTACTTGAAGCCTTAATTCTTTCCTAGGATATGTGGCAATTTGTGGCTCCAAATCACCTCTCCTTCACTTTCAGATGTATCTTTTTTTATTGCTTTAATAAGATCATTTGACACGAGCTTTCTAAACTATCTATTCATCCACCTGAAAAAGTTCCATATATGGTCACCCAATTCCTCCTGCTAGTGAAGAGGAAAGGTCACTTTACTTTTCTAGGACTAATCCTTCCACCTGGATTATTTCCCCTCTGATGACCTTAAGGACTTCAGTCTACGAAATACACGTTATCATTAAAATGACCATCTAATATATCACCCCCAATGCGACACTTTAAAGCTGCACTATTCAATATAGTAGCCACTAGCCACATGAAATTTATGTTAAATGAAATTATTGAATTACACTAGTCACATTCAAGTGTTCAATAGCCATGTTGGCTGATAGCTACCATGTTGAATACTCTGGATATAGAACATTTCCATCATCACCAAAAGTTCAGTTGGACAGTGCCATGGTGGAGAGTGAAGCTGGGCAATATTAATAATAATTCTAGGAGAGCAGGTATAAACTGGCCACTGTCACCAGCAAACCAGGACATATGGTCCACTTATCTTCAACTGTCTTTCTACTGGCTCCTTCTTTTCTGTGTGCAGATGTATAAGTTGTCCCTATATCAAAACATAATGAACATTAACAACAACCAGCTGATGTACTCCTACATTGAAGTTTATTTGTGTATTTAGCCAACTAAATAAAGGTAAAAATTAGCCAAACTTTTTTAGCTATCAATAGACAAAGCAATTACTTGATTCAGTTTGTTTCTATGCTACAACTAGTTGTTGCAGAACACTATAGCTAGTAATAGTTGCCATTAACTGAGCATTTGTGATATGCTTTAATATGGTGGTGAATGTTTCATATTTATTATTATTGTATTATTTAATCTTCATAATATGCATTGAGTGAGTGATTTGAGGCCAGCAATTGCTATGGGAGTTCTGAGGAGCCAGTAAAGATGGAGAATCCTATCTGAGATTACCTGAAGTGAGTGAGAGATTGGAAGACAAAAATTAGAAGCTGGAGGAACTCAATGCTGAGGCTAATTGCAAAAAGGAGCTGAATTTTAAAATAAATAGTAGAGATGCAATCAAGAGTCTAATAGAGGATAATCATGGACTAAAGCAGGGAAAGCAAGAGGAATCTTGGACAATTTATCTAAACAATTTCATACCTTTGGCTTGTTTTAATGGGTAAGTGTAGGGTCTGTGGATGTGTCAAACTGGCAGACTTATATAAAATCATAGCACAAAGGAGGGCAAGCCCTTTGATGACAATACCTGACTTATTGTGTCACTAGTACATTTCAACTTATTGGATATTATTAAATCTGAACTCAACCTAAGATTTTTATGCATCCCTTGACATTGCCATTTGGACTCTTTTTCAAGCTGGTCAAGTTCTTTTTCAAAACTGGAATTATGCATTTAAATATGATGCTGTAATTTCCTCCAATAGATCTAAGCAAGATTTTTGAAATTCATTTTTTTTTCTAAGTAATATCTGTCAAATATAGGAAGTAATAAGGTATTCAGAGTTTTCTTGGGAAGGAGGTGTGTGATTTATAAGAAAATAAAGATAAAAGTGTGAAAACATAAAGTCACAAAATTGCATTTTCAGAAAGGATCTTGCATGGAAAACTCAAAAAGCATATATAGTATACCTGGCAACAAAGAAGTATTTATATTTTGAGTTCTGTATCAGGCTTAAAATACAGGCTAAAGAAAACAACTCTAAATTATTTCCTTCCTTTGAAGAAAATAGAAATGTGATTTGGGAGTTTAAAAGAGTGGGCGAATTATGTACAGGTGCTTCATCACAAAACATTTGGTATTGTAAAATGTAAATGTTTATAATTAAAGAAACTGTTGCAATATCATTTCTTTTACAAAGCATATCAGATATCCGGAGCATTTTTTTTTTAAAGACAAGAAATTGAACTTACCATAAAGACATTGACCAAGATAAAGGAGAAAATGATACTTTCTCTTCTTCATTATGCACCTATGCCACTGCGATTCAATATGCTCTATTCCAGAATCTTACATTAACTCCAATCATGTATACAGCTAAAATCTTGGTAATTTATCAAGTATTAAACTTTTTTCTTGAGTGACAACATGATTTTCAGTTCATCTGAAAGAAGGAATGTGAGAGGATAGCAGATCATTTCAAAAAATATGAGTTATGAGGATAGATTTTCCTTATTAGATATTAAAATATATAATAGAAGTCCAATAATTGAGAAAATAATTTGGTACTGGACCAAGTTCAGTAAAAGGAGCAAAATGAAAATTCCAGAAATAAGCCCAAATTAAATAAGACTAAGCATTTTATAAAAATGGCATCTCAATCAGTAGATAAAGGAAGGATTATCTAATAACTAGGCAGCCACTGGGCAAAAGGGAGGGAATATCCATTATTGACATCTTCACAAATTTCAGACATATTATAGACATGTAAAAATGGGACCCTAAATTCAAAAGAAAACAAGGTGAATATTGAGCTAAATTTGAAAGTAGAGAATTACTAT
Source organism: Phocoena sinus (assembly GCF_008692025.1). Taxonomy (NCBI): domain Eukaryota; kingdom Metazoa; phylum Chordata; class Mammalia; order Artiodactyla; family Phocoenidae; genus Phocoena; species Phocoena sinus. The sequence goes on from NC_045769.1 coordinate 40,285,408, forward strand.
ATAAGCTTATTAGCAAAACAAAGAAGAAAACGGAAAAGACTGATTTATTAACGCCCTAAAATTAAATAGCTCTGTTTCAAAAATAGCGTAAAGAAAATTATAGGACAAACTAAAAGAGGGAAAAAAGTTTTCATTAAATATGTCAAAAAACTATGGTCCCAAATTTTTAAAAATATTTTTTCAAATGAGTGGTCAAGCTAAAAATTAGGGGTCCAACTTCATACCTCATCCTAACACTTCACACCCAATCCATCAATAAGAATATCACTATCTCCAAAGTATTTCCCTACTGTGACCAGTTTGTTTCATCTCTGCTATTGTAGCTCTGGTCAAGCCTCATTCCCTCCTCCTTGAATTCTGACAACAGCCTTCTGACCCCACTCTTCCCTTCTGAAAGTTTATGCCCCCTGGAACCCAGCATGACCTTTTAAAAGTTTAACTCATCATTCTCCAGTTTAGAAATCTTCAAAGGTTTTACTTTGCAGGTAGCAAAATAACCCCCTGCCCATGGCCACTATTATTCTTGGCTCAAGGCTTTTGCAATGACTGTTGCATCTGCTTAGAACACTGTTCCTCCAGATCTTCCCCTGATTAATTCTCATTATTCACATCTCAAACTATGTTTCCTCCTCAAGAGATACTCAGTTGCCATCTGAGCTAAAGCAGTTTCTCTTTCCTCCTCTATCACATTGTGAACTTTTTCATAGTACTTGCTACTTCATTTCTTTGTGATTTTTTTGTGTTGTTGTTTGTTTTTTTAATCCCACTTCCCCCTAGAAAGCCAACTCCTTGAGAAGAGATTGCTCTCTGCCTATTTTACCTAGAACACTGTCTAGCAGGTAGAAACTGTTGCTTGGCTAAATATACTGCAGTACATCAGTACAAAGGAATGTACAGTAATATAGAACCTATGCATACAAAAAACTGAAATATACACACAGAGGAGTTAAAATAAGATCTTAGCATGATAGAAATCTGCTGGTGATTCTTTTCCTTTTTTTCAATTTAATTGAATTCTTCCCTTATGACTAGAAACTAAAGATCTTTGCTAAAGAAAAAGTAGTTTGATGTAAGAAGTGGAAAATAGGCTTTTGATATCAATCCTGTTTTTGAGCACTAGCCAATTCATAGGTCAAGACAACTGTTTTGAACTCCTAACAATATAAGAATTTTAAACTCCTTGATGACATATCTCACACTGTAAATAGAATCCAAAGGTAAGTGAAACTTTTAAATTTATTTTCTTTAAAATTTAAAAAGGCCCAATGGTATTCTATTTATGATTCCCTAATAAAGTACCACTGAGCTCTAATTCTTATGTAGTTTTTTCATTGGAAGCTGTGCATAAAAGTGTTAACAAAGCAGATCTGAGACTGCTTATCCTTACAAGGCCTGTTTACAAGGTTGGCCCTTTGCTGACATCTGGGAACTTTGATTTTCCACCATTAACTGGTAAGAGGGCTCACCCTGACCAAACTATTTGTCTAAACAATATAGTTTTTGCTGAACACCTACTTCCTTTCTGAGTGTCTGGAATTTCGGTATGTACCAGGCAGAGGCTGCCTACTTGACAACCCCCAGTAAAAACTCTGGGCACTGGGTCTCTGAGCTTCCCTGGTTGGACAATTTCATACACGTTGTTACAACCCATTTCTGGGGAATGAAGGACTTGTGGTGTGACTCCACTGGGCCAAGACCCTTGGAAGCTTATGCCTGGTTTCCCCTGGACTTCACTCCATGTGCCTTTTTCCTTTGCTGACTTTGTTGTATATATATTTTTTGCTGTAATAAATCATAATCCTGGGTACAATTACGTGCCACGTCCTGTGAGTCCTCCTAGCAAATTATTGAACCTGGCAGTGGTCTGTGGTCTTAGGGAGCCTCCGGCACAGAAGCTAACTTGCAGAGTAGGATCTCTAGCCCTTCTTTTATATGTTTGTGTTAGCTATATTATGATTAACATATAGGATTTCTCCTCCATAATATGATATAATGAATCCATAGCACACCTCCCTGCGTGGTGCTATTGCACTTAACTGATTCTCAACAGGGAGAATCTCCAAGTGTAATCAGACTCCAAGTAAAATACAGACTCCTGAGTCTGTCTGGGCTGAGTCCTAGGTTGGGTTGAGAAACCAGGTTCTTCTTTTTTTTTTAAACCAGGTTTTTCTTGCTGGAATGCAATTTAGGTCTTGGTGACACCCCATGGGAAACTATGTCCCTTTATTTCTCTAACTGAAATTTATATTTAGTGCCATTCAGTAGGAAGGGGAATAGTAGCTAAGAGCCATATTATGTAGAACAGAATTGGGTAAATTATGATATCTGATTCATAAGTAAGACCAGGTGATTTTTTTCCCCTTGTTTTTAAAATTTGCTTGGGTGGGTTATAATGAGTGCCATTGTTCTCAAAAGGTGTTTTTCCCCTTGAGACTTTCCACTACTGTGGAAAACAAGCTATGCTCTTTGTTTATGGAATCAAACACATAGCAACATGATGTGTCTGTCTTAAGGCATTTGTTACCTTGTATTGTGGTCTGGAATGTGGTCAAGCACAGAGATTTAGCTCATAGTTCTCCTCTGTCACCAACCAGCTATGTTACCATGGGTAAATTCCTTAATATTTTAAGTATCAGTTTCCTCACTGGGAAGAATAATAACATTATTGTCTGTTCTCTATGGTTCTTAATAATGAGGTAAGAGACACAATGTTTACATGGTCATTAAATAATGGTTCTCTTCCCATACTGAGTATAGATCCAACTGAGATAGACATAATCAGACATAAGGAAATAAAGATGTCAACTGTATTACTAAGAAAGTTAGTTGGAGGACGTGACTTTAGATCCACAGCCAGGTGTGTTTGCCAGTATTTCACCCCTGAGTCAAACTCACTAATCCAGTCACTGGCACAACTGAATAACTATAGGCTTCCCCTTCAGGGGACACTCCACAGCAGAGAGAAGACCAAACTGCACCCATCTGCTTGGCAGACTAGCTTGTGACAGGGTCAGTTGGAGTTCAGTCATGCTCCTTCAAAGCTCACTAATTGGAGAAGTCATTTTTTCTCTTTGGCATGAGTGAGGGATGCAAAGAAGAATCAGAAGTAATGCTCTACTCTGGTTGAAGTCTCTTCAGAAGAAAAATAATTTTTCATAAAACAAGGCTGAGTACTGTGTATAATAGAGAAGGTGTCCAATCATGTTTACTGTTATATTTACTATGAATGTTCCATGAAAGGCCAAGGACCTTGAGATCAAGGCCATGTCTAATTTACCTCTTATCCTCATGATGCCTTGGCACCTGGCACTAATAGATGCTCTGGATGGGTTTTGTGAATATGTGGAGGAATATTATGCAGAACACTGCTATTCCATGCCTTTATTCTGGTGGTTTGAACAAATACAGTGGTTAAGGACATTGAAACATGTGCTGGGAAATGTTAATTCTAAGCTGACTCAGTCTTAGTTGTTTGTTTGAATTTAGCAAAGTCACTTAATTGTTCACTAAGATATAATGTTAATAATAGCCCTGCTCCATATTTCATGGCAATACGATAAAACAGTGAATGTGAAAGTGTCTTGGAAAATATGTAAAATGTATGATGCAAATGCTAGAAAATTCATAGGCCTGCTTTTCACATTCAAAGAAAAAGAAAGGAAGCTGTAGCATACTTATGTTATTCACACTGGCTTGCTCATATCCTATTCTTAAAAACGCTAGTGTGATTCATTTATGTCTCTGCTCATCCATCATTTCTATGAGCAAAAAACCTTAAATGACTCAAGGTGGTACAAAGATGAGTTATATTTCCCTCTATTTTCCAAATTTTTGAAAATGAGCATATTCTTCTTTTTAAAAAATGGATGTACTATAAAACCTGTTTATTTAAAAACAAACACTCTCCAGAGGATCCTTGCTACCTATAGATAAAAGTTCAAACCCCTCAACATTGTATTCAGTTGGGTCTTCTACAATCTGGGCCCAATTTTTCTTTATCAGTTATCTCCTCTCATTCTTCTATATGTACCTTGCTCTCTAAAAAATTTAGTGCTACTCCGTGTTTTTCAAATGCTGTCAAGCAATTTTTACCTCTCCATAGTATTTCTTCTTCCTTGAGTGCCATTTTACTGTCAGCCTTTTAGCGCTCTGTTCTTCAAGATTTAGACTGAATCCTAGTACTTTCACATCCTTGTCTGATCTCCTCATCCAAATCTTGTGTCCCTCTCCATATGGAACTTCTACTTTGTTTGGTGTCATGTGTTTTCTGACATGTCAGCTTCCTTCTTGCTTGCATTTGTATTCATCATAGTGCCCAGCAGTGTGCCTTGTTCCTCGTAGTCATTTTCTAAATGTTTATTGAGTTGAAAAAAACCTCAGTAAAACAGATGACCCAATAACGACTGTCCCTCAGTGGTTTTACCTGAAAGCACAAAACTATTGCCTCAGGGTAGCATAATTTAGAAGAATGAAAGCACCGAACATTAGCCATTTTTAAACGTTTAAACGTCAAGAAAATCTAATAATGAGCATGTTAAAATTTGTTTTTTTTGTTTCATTATTTCCCTGTTTTAGGTATTACTGATTAACTTGTAATCAGCATGCTAATGAGGTCCCTTGTGGGCTACTTTACATCTTTAAACTATACCCATAAGGTGAGCTGCAAATATACCCCTTAATCACAATTAGAATCTAATGAAATACTTTAAATGCAGCAACCTGTTATTGACCCCATTTCTGGGAAATAGTTTAAAACACATCAAAATGGGTAAACAGTATTATATTTGCGAGAGAAAGACACTGCTTCACTTAGAATATGTCTGTGTGTGACATATATGAGGAAATCCAACTGAATAATACTGTTGTCTCATCTTACAAATATCGTGTGAGATATAGCTAACATTAAAAGGTATTATGTGCCTCAATATTGTAAAATAATTAGAATAATAAAATTAGAAATATCACAGCAATAGCCATTAGCTACATATTATACAAAATGAAAGAGAAGAAAATATGATGCTATGTTACATACATAGCATATATTTTACATAAATGTAATGGCAGAGCAGGTTATCATCTTAGCACAAAGAATAGTCAGTAAATATTTTGCAGGTAGATAAGCTGTCATGATAACATTTCCATCTGTGTTTTCCACAGGATATGCCAAATATAAGCACCATATTCATCATTTGTGGCTTAAAAAAGTTAGTGCCTTTGTCACCTGACTTAAATGACATTGTCCTTAATACATTTTACAAATAAAATATAAAAGAATAAGATAATTAAAATCCACTTAGGATAGTTGAAAATGAAGGTATTTTCTTATTAAAATTTACATTGCACATGTAAATGAATTTCACCGAAATCATCTCAAGTGCCAAATGTGAAATCTCTGTTAGTTATTCCAAACTGTCTAGTTTAAAAATTCTTTGCCTTTCAGAAAATATATTCCCTGCTCTCTTATCCTGATAATAGGAATATTTAAGCAGTAAAACAGTTCTCAACATAATAAAACAATTATGCAGAATTCCTCAAAAATATCATGCAGCTCCTTTCCTGCGACATACCGTTATAAATATTCAGTGTGCATCAACTGTTTACTTATTATTTTCATATAATTTGTAAAATAAAAATTCTTCCCCAGTCGAAATTGCTCTTTAAATTTTTTTCTTATTATCGAATTGGATGGCATAGAAAAGCATTCTCACAGACAGCCTCATTCAAGTTGACTTAATTATTTTTTTCATCCACTTTTATTTGTTGCAGCACAGTGTAAGTTAAAGAGTAAATATGACATTTCATCACAAGAAAAAAATTGTAACTATGTATGATGATGGATATTAACTAGACTTATTGTGGTAATCACTTTGAAATACATACAAATATTAAATTACACTGTTGTACACCTGAAACTAATATAATGTTATATGACAATTATACTAAATTTTAAAAAGTTTAAAAGTAAATATGACAGTGCATACTGAACAGAAAAAAAATTTCAAGTCATATACATTTGACTCCTAGTGAAAGTCAAATTCAAACAATCTTATGCAAGCTTTTAAAGAAGGTTAATGGGATAAATAAGTTGGTGGATCTGGACATCCTAAAGGTGTGTACGTAATTTCTTTTATCAAGGAGCAACATTGTTCTGAAAGTAGAAGGTTGAGGGGGAGGCTTATGTTCCACATAGTCCTAAAATTTGTATATTTTAGGATTTTGAGATTTCGTTTCATAGGAGAAATACAAGCACTTTCGTTATAAAATCTTAAGTTCATGACGACAAAGGCCTTTGCCCTATGTCATTTGGAAATTTGGAAAGCGAAGATTTCAATTAATATGACTTTTTATCTGGCTAATGGTAACATAAAAATATCTACTGCAAGTATTAGATAAGTTTATAAAACTTTGTCCTTATTAAAAAAATTTATTATTAATGTAATTTGGTATTTGTAACCTTCTCCAAGGCTCTCAGGAGTATTTTAGGGAATAGAATTTCTTGAAAAACAGTGTGAGAGACAAAACTACACAACTCAAGCAGGATCAAATGACATACACTTCAAATATTGGATGAAAGGGTATCAACATCCATCTTTATAAAATTTCTATTTTTTGAAACAATTTGGAATTTAACAAAAAATAATGTATAGCTTTCAAGGCTTAGGAAGGAGTAAAAGATATGTGTTAATGGTCATGGTATGAATTTTAGGATGTTAGGGCTCATAAAATGAAGTGGATGCAGAAGTTGAAGGGAGGAAAAGAAACACAGGAAGCACTCATTTTATCGATATTTTGGAAATCCAACAGGCGAGGCATTTTCACATATATTGTGTCCTCAGCCTGCATTAATAACGCTTGGCCCTGTCCGTTCCACTGTTGACTCCAAAGAATCACAGTCATCATTAGCAGTCTCAGAGTCCATGTCCACTTTCTTCTAGTGACAGTTCCTTGTCTTCTGGCTGTTGCATTTTAAACTCATCCTTTGTGTCTCCATCTTAGGGAGCTTGAAGTTGTTGGAAGTTCCTACTCATAACAACCCATAGTTCAAAATTGTTAGTAATTTTGCCCAACCTTCTTCTCTCCTTGATGAGTAAATTATTTTTATTATAATGTTAACTTAAATATATGCATGTAAAATTAATAGCAATTTTATGCTAATTATCCTTACAAATTACAAAATTAATTTTTGCTAATTAAATATGAACAAAACTTCAAAACCAATGAAATCCAAATAATCTGACTTAACTTGATGGGCTAATGATATTATTTTGAATGTTATTATTATTTTTTTAATTAAATTTATTTAATTTTGGCTGCATTGGGTCTTTGTTGCTGCAGGTGGGCTTTCTCTAGTTGTGGCGAATGGGGGCTACTCTTCATTGTGGTGCGTGGGCTTCTCATTGTGGTGGCTTATTTTGTTGCAGAGCACAGGCTCTAGGCACATGGGCTCAGTAGTTGTGGCTCACAGGCTCTAGAGCACAGGCTCAGTAGTTGTGGTGCACAGGCTTAGTTGCTCCATGGCATGTGGGATCTTCCCGGACCAGAGCTTGAACCCATGTCCCCTGCATTGGCAGGAGGATTCTTAACCACTGAACCACCAGGGAAGTCCCTGATGATATTATTTTGGAGGAACTAAATGAAGTAGCAATGTGAATAAGGTGCTGAGTTTTCACATCCACATTTTACCCGTGAGGTTTTAGTGATGGCTGAATTTGGTCTCTCCTCTTCTCTCTTGCAACTACTGTTAAAACTTTTCTCTCAGGAGTGTGTCTTGACATCACCCGGCCTCAAGCTGATATGGAATGCATTTTCCACATAATAAATCTGCTCTGTTTTATCATTCATAATTCTTTTTTAAAGGGTTAACTGTTATGTTATTATTTTTTTAATTTATTAATTTATTTTTATTTTTGGCTGCCTTGGGTCTTTGTTGCTGCGCTCAGGCTTTTCTCTAGTTGCGGCGAGCGGGGGCTACTCTTTCTTGCGGCGTGCGGGCTTCTCATTGGGTGGCCTCTCCTGTTGCGAAGTATGGGCTCCAGATGCGCGGGCTTCAGTAGTTGTGGCACATGGGCTCAGTAGCTGTGGCTCGCAGACTCTAGAGTGCAGGCTCAGTAGTTGTGGCGCACGGGCTTAGTTGCTCCGCGGCATGTGGGATCTCCCCGGACCACGGCTCGAACCCGTTTCTCCTACATTGGCAGGCAGATTCTTAACCACTGCGCCACCAGGGAAGCCCTATCATTCTTAATTGTTGACAGTAATATTTTTGTTACCTGATACCAAAGAAATCTTAGTCAAAAAATGCAAACTCAGGCACCAAATTCGCATACTTTTTAAGATGGTGCTTGAGATAGTCCAAAACATACTTATATTTTTATTACTTTCTGAGATTAACACAAAATGACAGTACAAAATGTGAAAGTTCTCATATGAAAAGCTTAGATCTAAGAAAACATTGATTTCAAGCACAGAATGTAGGCTTTCTCTGGTTTCACTAGGAAGGTTCTGCATTTCCTAACTTTTTATCATTAGTCATGTAGCTCTCAGGATATTATTAGAAATGGAGATGACAAAACATGCCTCACGATGTCATTAAAAGATCAAAGTTGCTTAGCATAAAGGAAATACTTAAAATATGTTACTTATATACATGTATATATGATGTCTCTTAGTAATATTCAGTAAGCTTTTTCTAGGCATTGTACTGTGTTCTTCAGATGTATTTTCTTATGTAATCCTTACAACGAATCTCGAAATTCTTAGATATAAAACTAGGTCCAGAGAAATTGGTATATAGTGCTATCAGTAAGTAAGCTAGTAAATTGTAGAGCTTTGATTCACACAGAAGTGTCTTACTCCAGAGGGCATGTTTGTAATTGCCACACTATACTGATGAGAATTTTTAGTATTAAATGTAGCTTTCAAGATTTCAGATTAAACATAGCAGATTGAACAAATATGTTTATTTTTGCTTCCTTTCCAAACCACATTAATATGACAGTAAAGTAATTTTAAAAAGAGATAAACCCATTAAGGCCCAGGTAAGGGAAGAGTTGAAGGCAGTGATACAAAGATGTCAACAACATTTTGGGAGACTGAAAGCAGATGAACCAGTTGCTAGTGACATGGCAGGAGGACAGAGCTGAAACCTAATTTCATACAGAGGAAGCAATGAGAAACAAAAAGATTTGTGTTTCTGAAGCACTAGAAAGGTTTAGGAAGTCTTTATACTGGAGTGCAAGGATCAGTTGAAAGTTTGTATAAGAAATAGTTAGGCCCTTAGGGTTCCTCCCTGGTCCAAGTATTCTAGGGATTTTATCTCCTTGACTCTGCCAGGAGGCTGATACTTTGGGGGTACTGAACCAGAAGTGTTCCACACAGGGACATGAGGAATCCCTGAAAGTGGAGGGGAGGCACTATATATAGAGTAATGGTGATAAGTGGTGAAACCATAGTTCTTGCACTTGCTCAACTCTCAGAATGCCATCAGCCACCCTTACAAGTATGAAAAGTCAAATTTGGTTTTCAGGGTCATAAATATCTTTACAGAGGAGGCATTGTTTGAGAAGGGACCAATATGATTTAATGATCAAGAATTCCTTGACTTTAAGCTAGACATCATGATTATGTTACTTTTATAAAAAACATTTGTTATAAAAATAGGATGATTTACAGAAATGAAGGAAATGTTGAAAAGCCGATCTTCAAAAGACAGAAGGAAGCTTCACATATCTGAAAGTCAGGAATCAGTGAGCCATGATCATATGAAGTTATCTTAGTGTGTCTGATATCCAACAGATTTCAATCCTGGTGTAATTCCAGGAGTAGAGCATCTTCCCAGCCTAGTTTGGAACACATATGGTCCCCCTAGCAAGAGGAAGGCAAGGCAGAGATCAACAGCCTATCAAGGTTCTGTCCTGGGGGCTTGAAGTAGTTCTCAAAGTGCAACTGGGATACCATGCCTAGAAGAAGAAGGAATGTATGCCAGAGGAGCAAAGATAGTGGATACCATTAGAAATGTCAGATTTATCCACTCCTCTGTTGATGGACACTTAGGTTACTTCCCTGTCTTGGCTATTATAAATAGTACTCCAATGAACATTGGGTGCTAGAGATTGTCATACTGAGTGAAATCAGACAAAGATAAATATATGATATCGCTTATATGTGGAATCTAGAAAAATGGTACAAATGAACTTATTTACAAAACAGAAATAGAGTCATAGATGTAGAAAACAAACTTATGGTTACTGGGGGGGAAGGGGGGGAGGGATAAACTGGGAGATTGGGATTGACATATACACACTACTATATATAAAATAGATAACTAATGAGGACCCACTGTATAGCAGAGGGTACTCTACTCAATACTCTGCAATGACCTGTAATGGGAAAAGAGTCTAAAAAAGAGTGGATATATGTATATTTATAATTGATTTACTTTGCAGCTGAAACTAACACAACATTGTAAATCAACTATACTCCAATAAAAATTCTTTTTAAAAGGCAGATTTTAATAGGCAAGCCAATGGGGAGGGTATATTACTTCCAAACGTGGGGTTATTTGTATGAAGGAGAATGAGAATAGAATATTTGGGAAATATGGAGCAGTCCATTATTTTGAAGTATAAAGTACAAGCATATAAGCAGTGGAAGATAAAGTGTAGGTTGGAGATACTTGTGAAGGATGTTGAATTCAGGGAAGAAAACACTGTCTTGATTAGGATTGGAGGAGGTCATCCAGAGGATGTGACTGCCAGTTGACCCAGAACTGGTTGCGGGAAATTGGCAGCTTCCCATAGGTTTCTCTGTCCTTGGAATGAATGTTTCTACTGCTCTCCCCATACTAGGAGCTGTTTCAGGCACACAGCCTTGAGAGAGTAAGGTGTTCTTGAGACCATCTGTACCGAATCCGTGACTGAACCCGGTGAAGACCTCTGTGTAAACGTTTAAGATTCTGGCAGCACATGCAGAGACCTACTCTTTTAGCCACCGGCTGCTGGAGACAGCCACGTAGGTAAGTCTCCTTGCTTATGAAACCCGCCACCTACCAGTCTGGAGTGGCCTGCCTCTTTCTTTGAGCTCTGCTTGCCTTCCGTGTTGCGGGACTAATTTTGAATTCCACCCAGGGGTACTCCCGAGGTCGCGAACTAAAAATGAGTGCGGCATTTTTGAGCAAGTCAGTGATATGTTCAGAAAGCAACAGTGTGATTTTTGCAGGGAGGAAATGGAAACGGGAACCACCTGGGAGAGTATTCCAGGATTCAGGAATCAGGTGAAAGATCTTAATTTAGGATGTTAACAACTGAAAGAAAAAAAAAAAGGAAGATACACACTTTTAAGAGAGAATCTATAGGATGGATTGATTGTAGGGTTGAAAGAAGAGGAGAAATTAAACCTGAAGCTTATTTTAGAGATCAGCATGTAAATCTGAGCAGCGAAAGATTGGTTTAATGGCTTCTGAAGTACCTTTTATCCCTGTCATTTTCCAGGCTTATGTTTGCCATATCTATCAGTGGACATCTTAGGTTAGCTTTGGAGTTCTTACTGGGAAATAGTCCATTCTCAGTTTTCTGTCGCGTTCATGGCTACTGAAATATTTATCATCACAGCATTTAAGTATGGTTTTAAATGTGCTAGTGTTATATGAATGATTTTTCTTGTTTATTTGTTCGGTTAAGCTATTCTGATCAGTTAATTTAAAAAAATCTATGTTTTATTGTTGGCTAAAATATCATAAGCAAAGACAACACTTAACATGTAATTATACATATAATTATATACATTGTGTACCAATTCTAAATGCATGTAATAGTATTTTGTTAAAGTCACATTAGTAAAACTCAAGGTTGATTGATTCATTTTGTATGATTATGGAGCAAAATTTGTCTTGAGCGAACATTTTTTGACATGCTTTTGAATTTTTGAAATGTATTTTCTAATATATATAAATGTGATATACACCTTCTGGTTGCAGAAGTGTATGACTGAGAACACTAAATATATTTTGTTTAATCTAATAAAAAGGGCATTTGCTCGTGAGGATATATATGGACTCAGACTATCTATAACATTGTTACTAATTATTAATTCCAGAGGACAGATTTTAATGTCAGGATGAAGGTAGATTAAGCAGATATTCCCAAATGTCTCTTTGAGATTTCTGAGGGTCTAAAACCAAGGCACAGGGACTAATGTTTGTCATCTCTTTTTCGGGTACAGAAATGTCAGGGTTGGTAATATTAACTGTTTAATCAATTCACGTAACCTTGCTGGACTGCTTTTGTTATCTGTGAAACAGTAATAAAAGTGCCTATAATTCATGAAGAAGTCAAAACAAAAACACAAGAAATTTCTGAGTCATGAGATAGCATTCACTTATGGTCATAATTAGACTTACAGTTTTTGAGGCAAAATCTTCAGTCATAACAGCATTCTGCCTTGAAACTAAAAGTCTGTGTTTAAAAAATATTTAGCAAATTATTGCTATTGGCATTTGTTTTCAGGCAAAGCAAAAACAAAAGAAGGAGAAGTCTCTTCATATTCAGCCAGCTGCTTGTGATTTGGGTTTTCAGAGTAGTCAGTTCATATTTCTTAGTTACAAATCAAGGGCAAGCTTTCCAAGAAAGTGCAAAACACTCAAGGAGCTGATACATCAGAGTTTAACCAAGTCTGATGCAGCATTTCTTTGAAGCTTTTTGGAAGTTATTTCAACTCAGTATGATTTTTTTCCCTCTAATTCTAAACTGAGATAAATGTAGTTTATGTTGGTGCTCTACCTGCTCTCAGTCAGGTTGTACTAAGCAGGGTGCAGTGAAAGTTATGGTTTAGGGAAAACCCTCCAGAACAGACTATCTGGGTTCAAATCACAGCTTGACACCCGCTAGCTGCTGCCTCTGGACAGGATACTTCACTTCTCTGTGCTTCAGTTTTCTCACTTACATGATGGTGATTATTTACCTCATGATTTGTTGTGAAAAGTAAATACAGAGATTTAATACAGTGCTTAGAAAGTAGTACATAAGAGTTTGCACATGGAAATTTAGACAACTGGAAATGCATATCACAAAATGAAGTTTGATCTGCTAATTTCCTGGAAGTTTTAACTGAACATAATAAATAATAATAACCAGGGCAATGGAACGGCTCTAAATTCATTATCTAATTTTCATATCAGTCCTATGACATTAATATTGTATCTTTATTCCACAAATAAATAACTGAAAATTAGAGAGGCACTAAATACTTGTCCAAATTCATTAAGTTAAATGGTCAGTTTGGGCATCAAATTCATGTATTCTTGGAGACCTAGAACTTAAGTATTTTGCTATGCAACTTCCAAATCTAAGAAAAGTACCACGAAAGGTGAGTCATAGTGAGGTTGGGCAGTAAGGTGATAGGTAAAATGAGTTAGCAAATGACAGGAACAACATTTGCATGCTGTTTCTTTGAGTGTGAGGCCGCAGTCTTGGCCTCGCTGATTTTTCTTTAAGAGCTTCCAGAGTTAACAATACCTCTAATAGAAAGAAATGAAATACATTTGTGAGCGCAACATTATTAGCACCACACTTAATTTTCTTCTTCAGATATGAAAAATCAAACTGTCAAGTAATCCTCCTACATCTGTTGGCTGCTAATAAGTAATGAACCAGTTCGTTTTTACTTCACTAAAAAAATATTTTTTCCAAAGAATGAATTACATGTTATTTGAGAAATAGTTTTTATTATATTTTACCTGTCTTGATGTTATCATTTGAATCCCATCATTTGGCTGTACCTTCCAGATCATGAGAAGACTTTGAAACAGTGAAAGGTACTTCTATACTAGAAAGAATTAATGAGCTGTCTTTATCACCTTCAGCAGGGAACTAAATTAGACTCACACTAATGATCATTTCTATTCTAGGAAAAGTCGAAATGCCTACCTAAGTATACTTGTTACTCAGAAATATGGCAGATTAAAACAGTGAAATCCACACATTTGTGTGGCACACAGAAGCAATTATGGAGAACCATTTCAAACTCCTTTCATCTCTTTAAATTTTATTCTAATTTTCCTATATAATTTAATTTTTATTTAGGTATCAAGAGTATTGGTTTCTTAATTTTTTTTTTTTTTCATCATAGGGAATACACCATTACATGCAATCTGTTGGGAGTGGGAGGAAGTCAAAAAGATTGGTCAAGGTAGTAAATCTGGGCAAAGAACTGGAACTGGTGATTAGGATGTTCTCCTGGTCATTTCATTCCATAAATAGTTTTTGGGCACCAGCCATATGCCAGGTACAATTATAGATACTAAGGACCCAAGAATAAAAATGTGGTACTGACCTTGTGGGTTTCATAATCTAGCAATGAAAGCAGTTATAAATAATTGAGTATAAAGTAAGGTGGTAAGTGCTTTAATGGGGGGGCGTGTAGAGGAGGGGGTTAAAAGGAAGGCCAAGAATATTTGTCATATGCTGTATAGTCACAATATTTGGTCACTGTGCTAGGTCCTGATATATGTTATTTAATTAATGAAGTTAAGCTTATCTTCATTGTACAGATGAGAAAACCAAGAAGTTGAGTAAGTTAGTTGGGTGTCACACAACTAGTGATTCTAGCTCTGATTAGAATGCAAATCTCTCATCTTCCAAAGGATTTGCTTTTTATACTGTTAGCAGTGTTTACAAAACTTGCCTGATCATAATAAATCAGCTGGGGAATTTCTTAAAGTACAGATTCATAGCCCCAGTACCATGGGTACTAAGTCAGACACTCTAGGGCGGGGGCTGGAGAATCTGTATTTTTAATAAGCACCTCTGAAGGTTTTTTTTGTTTGTTTGTTCCAAATCAAGTTTTAAAAGCTTGGATTATTAACCAGCTACATTTGCTATGTTCTATGCTTGTTATGAAGGACAAAGAGGTTGCATCTGGGTGGAGGAGGGAGGAATATATATGAATGCTTTGGAAGGGAAATGTGTTTTTGTTTGACCTTGATAGCTGAATAGGAATTTGCTAAGCGGTGAAGGGAGAACTTTTGATAATGACTTTATTCAGAGAGATATTTTATAGCTTGATGTTGGTAAAGGTAAAATAGATTTCCTGTCTTCTTGGGTTATCTGATCTCTAATTCACCATGATAAGCCTTAGAGAGAGAGATAAATAGATAGACAGACATATACATACTTACATACACACATATATATCCAAATTAATCTCTCATACTTAGGAGTGTGTATATAGATAGATGTTGTATATTTTTCAAAGCCACGTCTGAAACTCCAACATGCTACAACAGATGCAGATGAATCTCCGTTAATAAAGAAATAAATAATTAAATATCTCCCTTAAATACCAGATATCACAAATGCATTGATTTATTTGCATAAGCTTATTCATTATCTTTTGAAATTAAAAATATAATAAATAACTTTATAGAAAGCTTGAACATTGGGTATCTTTCTATATTCTACCTATATTCCTGTATATAAATATGTATATATATCTAACTATATTCCCACCACCTTAACATAACAATGAAGTTTAAAGTATTTTCTCTTATCTATCCTTAAAAGTATACATTTACATTTACATGTTCTTTTGTGTGTCCTGCTGTTAAAAATTATCATTTTTATCTTTGTCAACTAATAAACAGAGTAAAAGCAATCAAATAATACCAGTGGGCTTAAAATGGGACATGGCATTCCTCTTTAACCCATTTCCTGTGTCATAAGACCAGCTTCTCAGAGGCAACAACTTTCAGCTCTTTTAACTGTTTCTTCAGATACTTACCTTAACATTTTCAAATAATACACTTATACTTCTGTGGTGGAGGCTATGATGTACTGTGCAGACTCCCCTTCATAAATAAAGGAATTATTACTCAGATGCTGGACATATCACTGGCAGATAGCCTCCAGTCACCAGCGTCTTCCAGGAATTGCCTCAGTTAAGACAGCTACCTCCCTTAAGATCATGCCCCTTCCTTGGTTAATCTGTGTCCACTGATAAATTTCCAGGGCAGAACAGGGAGGATGGCTGGATGGATATAAATTCCTCATTTGCCAACCCCCCATCCCCCCTCCACATACTTCAAGACTCTTTCAAAGAGTCTCTCTAACTCCAGACTGCTCTAAATGGTCATCCCATCTTCAGGGCAGGGTTAGCTGAGATGATTTTTTGAAAGTGCATTGCTGCTTAGTTTTTCCCTTTGTCCAATCCTATTCTCTTTCCTCCCCTTCCATAGATATTGAGCCCAAGAGCACTTCTTAAAAAGCTACAAGCTAATTTTCATCTAAAGTCGGTTTCCCAGGGAACTCAACTTACATTATTGGTATTTATTTATTTCTACATTCTAGATATTATGTATTGACTTGCAACTATAATTCAGAAACATTTAACTGTTGCACCATAGAACCTGCTTACCCCATGTTTCTAATTTCTTTTCTTTAATTAATTTATTTTTTAATTTATTTTATTTTTGGCTGCGTTGGGTCTTTGTTGCTGCCCATGGGCTTTCTATAGTTGTGGCGAGTTGGGGCTTCTCTTCGTTGCTGTGCGCGGGCTTCTCATTGCGGTGACTTCTCTTGTTGCAGAGCATGGGCTGTAGGTGTGTGGGCTCAGTATTTGTGGCACATGGGCTTAGTTGTTGCACAGCATGTGGGATCTTCCTGGACCAGGGCTCAAACCCTTGTCCCCTGCATTGGCAGGTGGATTCTTAACCACTGTGCCACCAGGAAAGCCCTCTAATTTCTTTTCCTCTCCCCAAATTGCTATATCAGAACTCTGAATTAATGAAGGTTAGAGTACATATTATTTTAACTAGGAAAATAGTGCTCACAGTTTAGTCAAGTGGTCTATTCTAATTAATTTTTTTCTTATACAACTTTGTGTAAGAGTTAATAATTGCCTAATCTTTTAATTTATTTTTCTAATTCTTCTCAGATAAACCGAGAGATTTGTAATCACTCAGTCCTGATTTTTACAAGGCCAACTGCATCACATGATTTATCTTTTACTCCCCAGAATACCCTACTGCTGGGACCAACTCTATGCTGTCTAGGTCTGTTGCATGTTTATCATTCTGAGGCTTCTCTTCATCATCATCTACACTTACAGGATCCCATGTCTCCTCTTTTAATTGTTTACATATTCATTTTGTTGGAGCATATCTTTCAGTAGATTTCCTAAGAATGAGCAAAGGGAACTAATTTTTTTGTCTAACCCTTTAGTATCTTCTGTTTATCCTTTTGTTCTACATTTCACGATTCTAAGTGTTGCTCTAGGTTAAAAAATATTTATTATGCTAGACAGTCGATCTAGGAGATACTTTTCTGTTTTCTATTGTTTTCTTACATAATTTCCTGCTTTCTTATTAATGACAACTAAATTATCGGTAACTTGACTTAAAAGTCTTCTTAATTACATATGGGATTTTTGTATGGATCCTTTAACTTTCTAATTTTTTTTCCCAATATTTTTATCATTTTGTTTTATTGTTTGGAGACTTTCCTGGCTCTTTCAAAATTGCCATTAATTTTAAACTTAAAAAATATATATATATTTATTTATTTATTTGGTTGTACCAGGTTTTAGTTGTGGCAGGTGGGCTCCTTCGTTGTGGCTTGAGGGCTCCTTCGTTGGGACATGAGAACTGTTAGTTGCAGCATGCGTGTGAGACCTAGTTCCCTTACCAGGGATCAAACCCTGACCCCCTGCATTGGGAGTATAGAGTCTTAACTGCTGCACCACCAGGGAAGTCCCTGCTATTAATTTTAACATTTTAATTGCCATATTTTTATTTTCCAAATTCTTTATTGTTCCTAGTTTTTCCTTTTGTATAGCAAAGTGGTCTTATTTTATAAGCACAATTCTCTTAATTCCTCAAGAATATTAGGTGTATTTCCTCATTTAGTTTTATTCTGCTCCCTGCATTTTCTCTATTTCTTCTTATTTCTGTTTATTTGCTTTTTGTCTCTGTTTACTCAATGGCTTTCCTCTTCTACCTAGTGATTTCTTTGTTGTTTATTTAAATTTAAAAGTGAGATATAAAATACTGCCTGGAAGTTTTATGTGTATGGCAGAGCTTATCTGCTGGTAGGTTTCACTGTATGATTATGTGACAGAGCCAGCCTTTTTGTGTGGGAAGATTAAGTTCTCGGCATATTGTGGTTTGTGCTTTTTCCAAAGAAGAATCCTGTGCTCTCTAGCCTCAGAATAAATGAAGATGGTTATGTATGTTTGGCTGACAACATTCTGATACCATGATCTTGGGGTCCATTATTTATTTACTAATTTAGGGGTTTTTTTCTTTATATTTGTGAGAGAGATTGTCTTATAATTCTTCTTTCTTTTACTGCTCTTTTCAAGTTTGGATGTTAAACTTATTCTAGATACATCTAACAACTTGTAATATTTGTTTTTATTTTTGAAATATTTTATATTAAATTGGTATTTTTCCTTCAGTCATTAAAAAAAATTTCAGCACCCACTGAAATGATCTGGGCCTGAAGTGGTTTTGTGGCATAATTAATTTTATATTTGATTCCCTAAATAGATACAAAACTATTCAGATTTTTTTTTTCTTGGGTCAGTTTTGGTAGGTTTTGTTTTTACAAAATTTGTCCAGTTCATCTAGATTTCCTAATTTTTGGTACAGGTCCTTCAAATCTTTTATTATGATCTTTTTACTGTTTCTTGGCTTTATAGTGATGTCTTCTTTCTCATCCCTGATATTCCTGCTTGTTTTTTTCTTTTCTTGGTTTTACTGGATAGTTTATTAGTGTTTTCGAAGAACCAAGTTTTGGCTTTTTATTTTCTTATTGTATTTGTTTCTTGTTTTATAATTTCTGTTTTTGTCTTCATTATTTCTCCCCTTCAACTTTCTTTGCATATACGTTTTGAAATGGATGCATATTCTGTATATTTTCATACTAGGAAATCTGCTCAACTTTGGAAATTAAATTATATACTTCTAAATACCAAATTTATCAAAAAGAAATCAAAGGAAATTTAAAAATAGTTTAAACTGAAAGATGAAAAAATATGAGAGTTACTTCCACTTCTGATGGGGTTTTCAAAAGTCTCAAGATTCTGTCACTCTTAGCCTAAGAATTGAACAAGCCAGATAAACAATAAAGTCATTTAAAAAAATCTATTAGTTGAAAACACAAAGAAACCTAACTGAATAGAATTCCAGAAAACAGTAAGGACTACATAGGAGAGAAGAAATCCACACTGTTCTCATTCCCCTTCTCTTATTGTCAAACTTTCTGTGTTCTTTTTTTTTTTTTTTTTTTTAAACATCTTTATTGGGGTATAATTGCTTTACAATGGTGTGTTAGTTTCTGCTTTACAACAAAGTGAATCAGCTATACATATACATATGTTCCCATATGTCTTCCCTCTTGCGTCTCCCTCCCTCCCACTCTCCCCATCCCACCCTTCCAGGCTGTCACAAAGCACCGAGCTAATATCCCTGTGCCTTGCGGCTGCTTCCCCCCAGCTATCTACCTTACTACGTTTGTTAGTGTGTATATGTCCATGACTCTCTCTCGCCCTGTCAAAACTCACCCTTCCCCCTCCCCATATCCTTAAGTCCGTTCTCCAGTAGGTCTGCGTCTTTATTCCTATCTTACCCCTAGGTTCTTCATGACATTTTTTTCCCTTAAATTCCATATATATGTGTTAGCATACGGTATTTGTCTTTTTCTTTCTGACTTACTTCACTCTGTATGACAGATTCTAGGTCTATCCATCTCATTACAAATAGCTCAATTTCATTTCTTTTTAAGGCTGAGTAATATTCCATTGTGTATATGTGCCACATCTTCTTTATCCATTCATCCGATGATGGGCGCTTAGGTTGTTTCCATGTCCTGGCTATTGTAAATAGAGCTGCAATGAACATTTTGGTACATGACTCTCTTTGAATTTTGGTTTTCTCAGGGTATATGCCAAGTAGTGGGATTGCTGGGTCATATGGTAATTCTATTTGTAGTTTTTTAAGGAACCTCCATACTGTTCTCCACAGTGGCTGAACCAATTCACATTCCCACCAGCAGTGCAAGAGTGTCCCCTTTTCTCCACACCCTCTCCAGCATTTATTGTTTCTTGATTTTTTGATGATGGCCATTCTGACTGGTGTGAGATGATATCTCATTGTAGTTTTGATTTGCATTTCTCTAATGATTAATGATGTTGAGCATTCTTTCATGTGTTTGTTGGCATTCTGTATATCTTCTTTGGAGAAATGTCTATTTAGGTCTTCTGCCCATTTTTGGATGGGGTTGTTTGTTTTTTTGTTATTGAGCTGCATGAGCTGCTTGTAAATTTTGGAGATTAATCCTTTGTCAGTTGCTTCATTTGCAAATGTTTTCTCCCATTCTGAGGGTTGTCTTTTGGTCTTGGTTATGGTCTCCTTTGCTGTGCAAAAGCTTTGAAGTTTCATTAGGTCCCATTTGTTTATTTTTGTTTTTATTTCCATTACTCTAGGAGGTGGGTCAGAAAGGATCTTGCTGTGATTTATGTCATAGAGTGTTCTTCCTATGTTTTCTTCTAAGAGTTTGATAGTTTCTGGCCTTACATTTAGGTCTTTAATCCATTTTGAGCTTATTTTTGTGTATGGTGTTAGGGAGTGATCTAATCTCATACTTTTACATGTACCTGTCCAGTTTTCCCAGCACCATTTATTGAAGAGGCTGTCCTTTCTCCACTGTACATTCCTGCCTCCTTTATCAAAGATAAGGTGTCCATATGTGCGTGGGTTTATCTCTGGGCTTTCTATCCTGTTCCACTGATCTATCTTTCTGTTTTTGTGCCAGTACCATACTGTCTTGATTACTGTTGCTTTGTAATATAGTCTGAAGTCAGGGAGCCTTATTCCTCCAGCTCCTTTTTTCGTTCTCAAGATTGCTTTGGCTATTCGGGGTCTTTTGTGTTTCCATACAAATTGCGAAATTTTTTGTTCTAGTTCTGTGAAAAATGCCAGTGGTAGTTTGATAGGGATTGCATTGAATCTGTAGATTGCTTTGGGTAGTAGAGTCATTTTCACAATGTTGATTCTTCCCATCCAAGAACATGGTATATCTCTCCATCTATTTGTATCATCTTTAATTTCTTTCATCAGTGTCTTATAATTTTCTGCATACAGGTCTTTCGTATCCTTAGGTAGGTTTATTCCTAGATATTTTATTCTTTTTGTTGCAATGGTAAATGGGAGTGTTTTCTTGATTTCACTTTCAGATTTTTCATCATTAGTATATAGGAATGCCATAGATTTCTGTGCATTAATTTTGTATCCTGCTACTTTACCAAATTCATTGATTAGCTCTAGTAGTTTTCTGGTAGCATCTTTAGGATTCTCTATGTATAGTATCATGTCATCTGCAAACAGTGACAGCTTTACTTCTTCTTTTCCGATTTGGATTCCTTTTATTTCCTTTTCTTCTCTGATTGCTGTGGCTAAAACTTCCAAAACTATGTTGAATAAGAGTGGTGAGAGTGGGCAACCTTGTCTTGTTCCTGATCTTAGTGGAAATGCTTTCAGTTTTTCACCATTGAGGATGATGTTTGCTGTGGGCTTGTCATATATGGCTTTTATTATGTTTAGGAAAGTTCCCTCTATGCCTACTTTCTGGAGGGTTTTTATCATAAATGGGTGTTGAATTTTGTCGAAAGCTTTCTCTGCATCTATTGAGATGATCATATGGTTTTTCTCCTTCAATTTGTTAATATAGTTTATCACATTGATAGATTTGCGTATATTGAAGAATCCTTGCATTCCTGGAATAAACCCCACTTGATCATGGTGTATGATCCTTTTAATGTGCTGTTGGATTCTGTTTGCTAGTATTTTGTTGAGGATTTTTGCATCTATGTTCATCAGTGATATTGGCCTGTAGTTTTCTTTCTTTGTGACATCCTTGTCTGGTTTTGGTATCAAGGTGATGGTGGCTTCGTAGAAGGAATTTGGGAGTGTTCCTCCCTCTGCTATATTTTGGAAGAGTTTGAGAAGGATAGGTGTTAGCTCTTCTCTAAACGTTTGATAGAATTCACCTGTGAAGCCATCTGGTCCTGGGCTTTTGTTTGTTGGAAGGTTTTTAATCACAGTTTCAATTTCAGTGCTTGTGATTGGTCTGTTCATATTTTCTATTTCTTCCTGATTCAGTCTTGGCAGGTTGTGCATTTCTAAGAATTTGTCCATTTCTTCCAGATTGTCCATTTTATTGGCATAGAGTTGCTTGTAGTAATCTCTCATGATTTTTTTTATTTCTGCAGTGTCAGTTGTTACTTCTCCTTTTTCATTTCTAATTCTATTGATTTGAGTCTTCTCCCTTTTTTTCTTGATGAGTCTGGCTAGTGGTTTATCTATTTTGTTTATCTTCTCAAAGAACCAGCTTTTAGTTTTATTGATCTTTGCTATTGTTTCCTTCATTTCTTTTTCATTTATTTCTGATCTGATTTTTATGATTTCTTTCCTTCTGCTAGCTTTGGGGTTTTTTTGTTCTTCTTTCTCTAATTGCTTGAGGTGCAAGGTTAGGTTGTTTATTCGAGATGTTTCCTGCTTCTTAAGGTGGGCTTGTATTGCTATAAACTTCCCCCTTAGAACTGCTTTTGCTGCATCCCATAGGTTTTGGGTCGTTGTGTCTCCATTGTCATTTGTTTCTAGGTATTTTTTTATTTCCTCTTTGATTTCTTCAGTGATCACTTCATTATTAAGTAGTGTATTGTTTAGCCTCCATGTGTTTGTATTTTTTACAGATCTTTTCCTGTAATTGATATCTAGTCTCATGGCGTTGTGGTCGGAAAAGATACTTGATACAATTTCAGTTTTCTTAAATTTACCAAGGCTTGATTTGTGACCCAAGATATGATCTATCCTGGAGAATGTTCCATGAGCACTTGAGAAAAATGTGTATTCTGTTGTTTTTGGATGGAGTGTCCTATAAATATCAATTAAGTCCATCTTGTTTAATGTATCATTTAAAGCTTGTGTTTCCTTATTTATTTTCATTTTGGATGATCTGTCCATGGGTGAAAGTGGGGTGTTAAAGTCCCCTACTATGAATGTGTTACTGTTGATCTCCCCTTTTATGGTTGTTAGTATTTGCCTTATGTATTGAGGTGCTCCTATGTTGGGTGCATAAATATTTACAATTGTTATATCTTCTTCTTGGATCGATCCCTTGATCATTATGTAGTGTCCTTCTTTGTCCCTTTTAATAGTCCTTATTTTAAAGTCTATTTTGTCTGATATGAGAATTGCTACTCCAGCTTTCTTTTGGTTTCCATTTGCATGGAATATCTTTTTCCATCCCCTTACTTTCAGTCTGTATGTGTCTCTAGTTCTGAAGTGGGTCTCTTGTAGACAGCATATATAAGGGTCTTGTTTTTGTATCCATTCAGCCAATCTGTGTCTTTTGGTGGGAGCATTTAGTCCATTTACATTTAAGGTAATTATTGATATGTATGTTCCTATTTCCATTTTATATACTGTTTTGGGTTCGCTACTATAGGTCATTTCCTTCTCTTGTGTTTCGTGTCTAGAGAAGTTCCTTTAGCATTTGTTGTAAAGCTGGTTTGGTGGTGCTGAACTCTCTCAGCTTTTGCTTGTCTGTAAAGGTTTTAATTTCTCCATCAAATGTGAATGAGATCCTTGCTGGGTAGAGTAGTCTTGGTTTCAGGCTATTCTCCTTCATCACTTTCAGTATGTCCTGCCACTCCCTTCTGGCTTGTAGGGTTTCTGCTGAGAGATCAGCTGTTAACCTTATGGGGATTCCCTTGTGTGTTATTTGTTGTTTTTCCCTTGCTGCTTTTAATATGCTTTCTTTGTATTTAATTTTTGACAGTTTGATTAATATGTGTCTTGGCGTGTTTCTCCTTGTATTTATCCTGTATGGGACCCTCTGTGCTTCCTGGACTTGATTAACTATTTCCTTTCCCATATTAGGGAAGTTTTCAACTATGATCTCTTCAAATATTTTCTCAGTCCCTTTCTTTCTTTCTTCTTCTTCTGGAACCCCTATAATTCGAATGTTGGTGCGTTTCATGTTGTCCCAGAGGTCTCTGAGACTGTCCTCAGTTCTTTTCATTCTTTTTTCTTTATTCTGCTCTGCAGTAGTTATTTCCACTACTTTATCTTCCAGGTCACTTATCCGTTCTTCTGCCTCAGTTATTCTGCTATTGATCCTATCTAGAGTGATTTTAATTTCATTTATTGCATTGTTCATCGTTGCTTGTTTCATCTTTAGTTCTTGTAGGTCCTTGTTAACTGTTTCTTGCATTTTGTCCATTCTACTTCCAAGATTTCGGATCATCCTTACTATCATTATTCTGAATTCTTTTTCAGGTAGATTGCCTATTTCCTCTTCATTTGTTAGGTCTGGTGGGTTTTTATCTTGCTCCTTCATCTGCTGTGTGTTTTTCTGTCTTCTCATTTTGCTTATCTTACTGTGTTTGGGGTCTCCTTTTTGCAGGCTGCAGGTTCGTAGTTCCCGTTGTTTTTGATGTCTGTCTCCAGTGGCTAAGGTTTTTTCAGTGGGTTGTGTAGGCTTCCTAGTGGAGGGGACTAGTGCCTGTGTTGTGCTGGATGAGGCTGGATCTTGTCTCTCTAGTGGGCAGGTTCACGTCTGGTGGTGTGTTTTGGGGTGTCTGTGGCCTTATTATGATTTTAGGCAGCCTCTCTGCTAATGGGTGGGGTTGTGTTCCTGTTTTGCTAGTTGTTTGGCATAGGTTGTCCAGCACTGTGGCTTGCTGGTCGTTGAGTGAAGCTGGGTGCTGGTGTTAAGATGGAGGTCTCTGGGAGATTTCCGCTGTTTAATATTATGTGGAGCTGGGAGGTCTCTTGTTGACCAGTGTCCTGAAGTTGGCTCTCCTACCTCAGAGGCAGAGCCCTGACTTCTGGCTGGAGCACCAAGAGCCTTTCATCCACACGGCTCAGAATAAAAGGGAGAAAAAGTAGAGAGAATTAGTAGAAGTATGAGTAAAGAAAGAAGGAAAGGAGGAAAGGAAGGAAGGAAGAAAGAAGCAAAGAAGGAAAGAAAGGAGGGAGGGGGGGGAGGGAGGGAGGAAGGAAGGAAGGAGGGAAAGAAGGAAAAAAAGACAGAAAGAAAGATGATACAGTAAAAATAAAATAAAGTATAATATAGTTATTGAATTAAAAAATATTTAGAAAAAAAAAGGGACGGATAGAACCTTAGGACAAATGTTGGAAGCAAAGCTATACAGAGAAAATCTTTCACAGAAGCATACACATACACCTTCACAAAAAGAGGTAAAGGGGGAAAAAATCATAAATCCTGCTCCCTGAGACCACCTCCTCAATTTGGGGTGATTCGTTGTCTAAAGGAGGGAGGGAAGGAAGGAAAGAAAGAAAGAACGAAGGTAAAGTATAATAAAGTTATTCCAATTAAACTTAATTATTAAGAAAAAGAATTTTTTAAAAAAAGTCATGGACGGATAGAGCCCTAGGACAAATGGTGGAAGCTAGAGTATACAGACTAGATGTCACACAGGAGCATACACGTACACCTTCACAAAAAGAGGAAAAGGGAAAAAAATCATAGATTTCGCTCCTAAATTCCCCCTCTTCAATTTGGGATCATTCCTTGTCTATTCAGGTATTCCACAGATGCAGGGTATATCAAGTTGATTGTGGAGCTTTAATCCGCTGCTTCTGTGGCTGCTGGGAGAGATTTCCCTTTCTCTTCTTTGTTCTCACAGCTCACAGGAGCTCAGCTTTGGATTTGGCCCTGCCTCTTGCGTGTAGGTCGCTGGAGGGCGTCTGTTTTTTCGCTCAGACAGGACGGGGTTAAAGGAGCCGCTGATTCGGGGCCTCCGGCTCACTCAGGCCGGGGGTTGGGGGATGGGGGAAGGAGGGGCACTGCGTGCGGGGCCGGCCTGCGGGCGGCAGAGGCAGCGTGACGTTGCGGCAGAGGCCGGCGTGACGTTGCACCAGCCTGAGGCCCGCCGTGCGCTGTCCCGGGGAAGTTGTCCCTGGATCCCGGGAACCTGGCAGTGGCGGGCTGCACAGGCTCCGCGGAAGAGGGGTGTGGAGAGTGACCTGTGCTCGCACACAGGCCCCTTGGTGGCGGCAGCAGCAGCCTTAGCGTCTCCCGCCCGTCTCTGGGGTCCGCGGTTTTAGCCGCGGCTCGCGCCCGTCTCTGGGGTTTGTGCTTTCAGCCGCGGCTCGCGCCCGTCTCGGGGGCTCGCGCCCTCAGCCGCGGCTCGCGCCCGTCTCTGGGGTTTGCGCTTTCAGCCGCGGCTCGCGCCCGTCTCGGGGGCTCGCGCCCTCAGCCGCGGCTCGCGCCCGTCTCTGGGGTTCGCGCTTTTAGCCGCGGCTCGCGCCCGTCTCTGGAGTTCCTTTAAGCAGCGCTCTTAAACCCCTCTCCTCGCGCACCAGGAAACAAAGAGGGAAGAAAAAGTCTCTTGCCTCTTCGGCCGGTGCAGGCTTTTCCCCGAACTCCCTCCCGGCTAGTCGTGGTGCACTAACCCCTTCAGGCTATGTTCAAGCCGCCAACCCCAGTCCTCTCCCTGAGCTCCGTCCAAAACCATAACCCGAGCCTCAGCTCGCAGCCCCGCCCGCCCCGGTGGGTGAGCAGCAAGCCTCTCGGGTTGGTGAGTGCTGGTCGGCACCGATCGTCTGTTCAGGAATCTCCCCGCTTTGCCCTCCGCACCCGTCGCTGTGCACTACTCCGCGGTCCCGAAACTCCCCCCTCTGCCTCCCGCAGTCTCCGCCCGCGGAGGGGCTTCCTAGTGTGTGGAAACTTTTCCTCCTTCACAGCTCCCTCCCACTGGTGCAGGTGCCGTCCTTATTCTTTTGTCTCTGTTTTTTCTTTTGCCCTACCCAGTTACGTGGGGAGTTTCTTGCCTTTTGGGAGGTCTGAGGTCTTCTGCCAGCCTTCAGTAGGAGTTCTGTAGGAGTTGTTCCACGTGTGGATGTATTTCTGGTGTATCCGTGGGGAGGAAGGCGATCTCCGCGTCTTACTCTTCCGCCATCTTCAAGGTCCCCCCCCTTTCTGTGTTCTTATATGTAAGATGTTTCTTTTGTAAGTTGCATATATTTGAATCTCCATTAGCCATGTTACTATTCATTTTCTGTTCATCTCATGTGTTCTTTTTTATTCTTTTCTTTTTTGCCTTTTTTGGATTAATCTAATATTTTCTATGATTCCATTACCCTCCATTAGCTTGTAAGTTAGAGCTTTTTTACTATATATTTTCTTTCAATCTGCCACAACCTGGAAGTGGATGAGGAATTTAGAAGTCACTTAAGTTTTAAAAGTGTTGGTCAGATACCTAAACTTGGAATGTCATTATCAATAAATCTTGGTTCCTCAGGTGAAATGTCAAATTTAATATCATTTGCAATGGGATTTGACAGATATGCTTTGCATTTAAAGGCAACAAAAGCCCCACAATTGTTATACTAAAGTTTTGTGTCAAATTACTTAAAAACAAGGAGGGAAGTGATGTAGGAAACTCCCTGAAGCTTCATTATATTGAAAAGATCATATTTAGATACAAATGAATTTTTTATGTTGTGTGAACTATGGGTTGTTGATGAAAAAGGGGGGAGGTGGCTAAATTCTACCTTCTCCAACTCATTCCTTAACACCGTCACTAGGTCTTTGTTTAAAGTTAAGAGCCATTTGCTTGGTGTGTTGATGATGGTGATATTTCTGTTTTTAAAAAAATGTTGAGTGTTTTTTGTGAGTTTCAAGGTAGGAAATAGAGTAAAAATACTTTACTTCATATTCCTTATTTGGAAGTTCATCCCACAAAAATTTAAGGGTAACCACTAATCAACAGTGACTAACAGAGGCTCAGAGGGAAGGCTTGACATGACTGAGACTTCGTTTTAACTTCCTGACTGTTTCTATGTCCACTACAGCAGAATATTTCTTTTCAGAAATTTTATAGCTAAAGGGGTCAGCCTGGTTTATTTATGCTGTTGAGTAATTGGTTCCATTGATTTGGATCTGTGATGATGATGATGACGACGATGATGATAATTCAAAATTTGCTTATTGAGCACTTACCACGGGACAGGCATCGTTTTGGGCATGTGAGCTATAGTAGTGACTCTAACAGGCAAAAATCTCTGACTTTATGGAACTCAAATCCTAGTATGTGGGAGATTTGGTAAAAATTAAAGAAAACTACTAACATTTATTGAACATATGCTACATGAAAGATGCTCTTTTAAGTGGTCTGCATATGCTAACTCATGTAATCATCACATCAATTCCATGCAACCATATGTGTAATAAAGCGCAAGTATTGGGTTGGCCAAAAAGTTTGTTCAGGTTTTTCTGTATGATCTTATGGAAAATCCCGAAAGAACTTTTTAGCCAACCCAATACATAAGAGTCAAGTAATTTGGCCAAGGTCATTTGTTTAGTAGCAGATTCAGAGTTCAAACTTAGGGTGGTTTCAGAGCCACACCTAAACTCTGTAGTATGACCATGACAATATGAATTGATTTTGATGATAGTTTTGAAAGAAAGTCATGGCTGTAAGTTGAGTCCAGATAGAATATCATTCTAAGGTCATCACATGACTTAGAATTTTCTCCTTGATGGAATTAAGGAATTTATAATAATATTGAAGATTTTACTTTAACTTGTAGCATTGTAAGACTATTATTTTTAGCGTAATGGATTAAAGATATTTGAATACTTTTATGGTCTTTCTTTAGAACTTAAAAAATCATACTGTGGAGTATTTCTTAACTATAAACATATTTTGTTATATTTGTAATTACCACTTTTTTTGTAGACTTTAATTTTTAGTACAGTTTCAGATTTATAGAAAAATTGGAACGATAGTATAGAAAGCTCCCATATACATTTGTACACCTGTTTTCCCTGTTATTAATGTTGACATTAGTATGGTACATTTGTTATAATTAGTGAACCAATATTGATATGTTCTTATTAACTGAAGTCCATAGTTTATAGACAGATTTTACTAGTTTTTAACCTAATGTATTTTTTTCTGTTCGAAGATCCCATCCGGTTTACTATATTACATTCAGTCATTATATCTTTTTTAGGCCTCTCTTGGCTGTGACAGGTTTTCAGACTTTCCTGTTT
The DNA here is from genome assembly GCF_008692025.1 of Phocoena sinus. Taxonomy (NCBI): domain Eukaryota; kingdom Metazoa; phylum Chordata; class Mammalia; order Artiodactyla; family Phocoenidae; genus Phocoena; species Phocoena sinus. The sequence continues at coordinate 40,314,483 of NC_045769.1, forward strand.
TTGATGTCCTTGACAGTTTTGAGGAATATTAGTCAGGACTGTAGGATTCCCCTTGATTGGAATTTATATGATTTTTTCTCTCATGATTATGGGTTACAGTTTGTGGGAGGAAGATCACAAAGTAAAGTACCATTTTCATCACAATATGTCAAGGGTACCTACTGTCATCATGACCTTGCACTGTTGCTGTCAACCTTGATTACCTGGCTGAAGTAGTGTTTGCTGGTTTTCTCCACTGTAAAGTTCCTCTTCCCTTCACTCGTTATACCCTTTCCATACAATACTCTTTGGATGAACGTCAGTCTGTACTTAAGGAGTGGTGAGTTATGCTTCCCCTCCTTCAGAATGGAGTTTCTATATTAAAGTTATTTGAAATTCTTTTGCACAGGAGGTTTATCCTTTCTCCCTGTTTATTTATTTATTCAATAATTTATTTATATCAATATAGACTCAAGGATATTTGTTTTATCATTTGGGCCATATAATTCAATACTAGTTTATTTATTTCTTCCAGCTTTGTTCATTGGGAGCTCTTTCATTGGCTCTTGTGTTTCTTTGATATATTCTCATCAATGTGGGTATTTTTTTGTTTTTGTCTGTGTTTTATTTTGAGCACTTTCTGGCACTACAATTAGCTCCACACTCATCTTGTATATTTCCTATGCCAGTCCTAGAATCAGCTGTTTCTCCAAGAAACCCTGGTTCCTTTTGTTGGAGAATGGTTGAAGAAACCAAGATTCAAGCACTAAGTGTGCTTGTTTCTACTGGGGTGTTATTTCTTTTAGGCCCTATCAGTTGACAGAGCTAGGAAATAAATGTGTATGTACCATCATCACACACACACACACACACACACACACACACGTATATATATAACCATCTTATCTATATTAAGTTAAACATAAGTTCATACTGATGTTTCCGATTCTAATACCATTTAAGGGAGCAAAATTTGCCACAACAAATGTGTCTCTTGGGCATGAGGGTTAATTTAGGCTGGTTATTTTTAAGAAACAGAAGATTCGGAAAGTTATTGTTGTTACAGCCCCTTTAACTACCTGAAAGAATTTAAATAAAGGGCCTGTGTCTGAGATAGAGTTATTACTAGAGATATCTGCAAAGAATACAGCCTAGAGATCAGTCCACTCTACATGGCCCAGCAAACATTTGTTTACCAAACATTTGCTTTTTCATCTCCATGTGAATTGCCTTCTTCCACTTTGAGGTCCCAAACCACTACCCCCAACATCCTCCTTTGACTTTAGATGAAGATGGTATTTAAGGTGAGAGTTTTGGTCATTTTGGCAAGTTACTGAGTTTTCCTGGTCTCTTCCACATACACATGTTATTAAACTTTTGTTTGATTTTTTTCCCTGTTAATCTATCTCATGTCAATGTAATTCTTAGACCAGCCAGAAGAACTTAGAAGGGAAGAGGAAAATTTCTTCCTCTCTGACAACCACGTGGATCATTCTAGCCTCCTCCCCTTGTTTATCCCTTAGTTCCCACTCTAATAGTGGATTTCACCATTCACCATCCATACATGTAGTATTCAATTCCAGTATACATGTATAGTAGTATTGAGATTATTAACTTGTACTCTTATAGGAAGGAACTTCATTAACTAAAGTTCAGTGCTTATATATAGTTCCTTTTCATTTTCTCTTAACAGACTTCACTCATTTCCTAAGTTACTTAGGTCAGCGACTTTTTCACCCACTTCCTTCAGTGAGATCATTTCATACATTTGTAAAAGATTTAGATTCTCTTGTCACAGTCTCAATTATTTTTATGATAAGGCAAAACCTATTGAAAAATAGAGATTAGTGTTTAGTGATAAAGAGTTGAATTTTAAGTAGCTCTGTACTACTTAACTGAACATTAAATGAGAGTTTCCTTGTCCATTTCCTGTTTTTATTCTACATTTTTTTTATAGATGCTCATTCAATGTAGTTATCTATTGCTAAGCTTGTTTTAGTACTAATGTACTAAAGCAAGCAAAGTCTAAATAATAAAGTATGATTTAATTTATATAACAACTTCATCTTCCAGTTTACCCTTTATTTTATGTAGTATGAGAAGTCAGGCAGCCCTGAAGTCTAGGCTATTGGGAGAAAGTTGGTAGGTGGTAGAAATAAATCCTAAAAGATTGACCCAGTGAAATCAACCTTTAGTTCTCGAAGCTTTACAACAATCACACAGAATATACTGGGTTGTTACTTGCTGAGTCAGGACTCCAGGATAGTTGAGAGGACAGTCTTAGTAGTATCTGGATGCTTTTGTGGGGTCTTGAGAACAGGAAAGTTTGCCTTTCCACCTGGGAGTGCTGCTGAGTGTCTGGTTCTGTTGGCTTTCTGTGTAATGTCGAGTTATCTTTTATTTGCATTAAAGTAACTCATTTCTTTTCACTTTGATAGTATTTCTGAATTAATCACATCACTGTCGGGTTATAATGACAACCACATATTTTATTATGTGGTTTCAATCGTAACACTTCATTTTTTTAAAACATTTCTCCCTCATTCTCAGAGTTAGTCTTTATACTTCTCACAGTTCAGTCATAGCTTATTTTCATCTGTAACCTCACTCCTCTTTCTATGCATGTAGCCATGGAAACCATCACAGAATGCCTGCATTTTACAAATCGTGGTATAAATTACAGGCCATTACAATTGTTATGTTACTGTTCTGGTAAGAGTGCTGCATTTTCACCTATGAAAAGGGTTATGACTGCTATTAATTCTAAGAGGATTTGCAATGATTTGGTGTGGGAGGAGGTCAGGAACGCTGTGGTCTTCTCCTCAATCAGTGTCACAACAAGATAAGTTATTACTGGATAGTTTTAATAGCTGCTTTTAAGTTTACTGTGAATGACTATGCCCCTAATTAAGGTCCTTGATTTTGTTTTAATTTTCCATTAAGTATTAAACCTCACAAAACTCCCTTTAGAAATGCAATTCTACATATTCGTGAAACATTTACATTGTGCTGGGCACTGTGCCAGGTGTTACAAAGAGTAATGGAGAGAATGAAACAAATATGCAAATCAGCATAACACAGAGCAGAATACAGGGGTATTAATCAGTCAGGGACCAATGAGGAAAACAGAAAACACTCAATGTATTTAAGACAGAGGGAATTTAATGCAGGGAATTGGTTATCTAGTTGATCGAAGAGAGTAAGAAGCCAACCAGGGAACAGTGAAGCATCCGGGAGATCTGCAAGAACAAAAGATGCTACCAGATGCTCTGGGCTGCAGGGGCAAAAGTAAGAGCCAGTGTTGCTGGAGCCCAGAGACTCAGGTCGTTGGGTCACTGAGTACAAGATGGAATTGTGGAGAGCTTGTCTGGCAGGTGCTAAAACCACGGAAAGATACAGCAGCTGTCAGAGACACCTGTAGCATCAAAGGAGAGGGCAAGCATCTTACTTCTCTCTTCTTCCTGAACCCCAGTCTCTCACCAGTACTTTCAGCTGGCCAAACCCAGGAGCTTGGTAAACGCAGACTGCCAGGATCAACCCCCATTAGGACACTGAGAGAGCAAGAGAAAGGCAAGGAATGGATCTGAAGAAACAGAGCCCGGCCTGATAGTGAGTGCTACTGAAAGTTCAACATGGACATAGCTGAGATGCAGAGTTCCTCCCATATGCTAAAATTGGCTTTATTCTGTATTTGAACTACATCATCAAATATACTGACGGAACAATTTCTACTTCATTGGAAAGACAAATTTTGGTAATATTGGGCTGCCCAAAAGGTTCGTTCGGGTTTCAACCTGAATGAACCTTTTGGCCAAACCAATAGATACCAACTGTTGTAAAGTCAACGTTGGCTTGTGAATTTGGTCTCTGTTCCTTTCTGCAGACATCTTCCTCACCTTTAGTTCTAGTCCCTTGCTTAAAACAAAACAAATAAGAAAAGCAATGCTTTAAGCACTTCCCACACCCCAGCAGTTTCATTAAGCTGGCAAAGAGTTATTTGTAATATCAGGGCTATTTCTGTTCAAAACAAAAGGAAAATTATAAAAAAAAACACACAGAAACCAAAAAACACAGAGTTGATCATGGGTAATTCATACCTTTCCATGCTTAGGCCAGCTATTTTGTATTATATAGAACTATTTTATTTTTGTATTAAAACATGCTAAATTATATAAGGTAAAGTTGTATTAATACATATACAGATAGCTAAGTATATAAGGACAGAAGCAAACAATTTGTTAAAATATTTTTAGAAAAGATAGTCATACCCATTGCATACTCAAATATGAACACTCTACTTTTTGATGTTAGAACAACAAGATTTAATAGTTTTGGGAGGCCAGAGTCACCAAATTTCCTAAAATTTATGATGTTATTGTACAGTAAAAATGTTAAGTGAATTTGGGGTGCAGCAAACCTTAAGATCTGTTTGATACTTAATTTTTTTCTACTTTTTGCTCTTCCTTTCATTCATTCTTTTCCGTTTGTTCTAAATATGAATACATCCCACAGTTTGTATTTAGTTATTTACTTTGTACTTCCTGTTCATGCTGTTCTTTAGAGATTTCATCCTCTACTGTGGATTCCATTATCACATTTGCACAGATATTTTTCCAAACATACATTTTTAGGTCTGAATTCATTCCTTTGTTTCTCCAGTTCAGTGCTGCCATCTCACTGTTTGCATGTCGTGCTGTCATTTCAAACAAAACACTTCAGTATCAGTAAGGGTCCAGACAGGAAATAGATGGCTTATTCAAAGGGTTAATTGAAGAGATTTAATGTGTAAACTATTTACAGAGATGTGGGCAGGAATAAGAGAATCAACAAAGGATGGTCTTTGATCCAGGGACTAATAATATTAAGAAACTTGGAATGTCTAGGTAAGAGAGTGGTTACCAGAACCCGGAGAGAACGGAAGCTATGAAAGAAGACCTTCCTGAGAAATGCTCTGGCCATGGGTAGAGGAATGCAGCTCCTGCTAAAACTGCAGTCCAACTTGGAAGAAGCAGGGAGAAAAAATACCTGACCTCTATTTCCTCCCACCCTCCTATTTCCTGGAGTTCTCATTGGCCAAGCCTAACAGGAATCCAGAGGATGAGGGAACATAAATGATGCATACTATGCAGATCAGTCTCCTCCTGAGTAGACCAGAGAAGAGCAGAGAGTAGGTCTGGAGGCACAAACGGAGAATATCAGCCTGAAATCTAAAACTTAACTCATTGTCTTCCCCAAATCAGTTTCTTTTCTAAATTTCCTTAATTTTACTAATGTTCTACTGGTTTACTACTGAAGGGAGTCAAATCACACTTTTCAGAGATAATCTTGGATGGCAGCTTCCAAGAATACCTTCTGGTTTCCTCTGTCTAGGTCTCTAGTAATGAGGATGAAGTCTTAGGAATCAGCAACATTAGGGGGACACTTTAGATAGATGAATGAAGCCTAGAGGTAGAATATATTAGAACATTAAATGCTATAGAGAATCAAATCAAACAAAACCTGAAGAGTGTTTCTTGCTTATCTGTTTCCTGTTCATAGAGATATAGAGAATCTGGTGAGCTGATGTCACAGAGGATTTAAGGAATTGAGCTGGTAGAGGTTGTGGGTTAACAAGACTGAATAGACGAAGGCAGTGAAAGGACGCACATGAATGAAGCCAGCAGTCATGAGTATAGAAGGGGTACAAAGCGTTAGATAAGAGGGGGCATTGTGAATCTTTTCATAGGAAACAGGCAGAAACAGAAAATAGGGAACAGAGAATGTAAGCAGGTTGAAGTGAAATGATCTGAACAAAAGCAGACTCTCAACTTAGAATTTATTCAACTCTGTCTCTTTTACCTGAAAGCTCATCTAAATCTTTTCTTATATTCTTTTCCCCTCTATTCTCCATTTAGTTCTTCCTTCATAGGCACCTCTGATCTCATTTCTTACCTCTTTTTCTGATACTTTGATCTACAAATTGATGCTTTTTCTCTCCTTTATTGTCAGCATTTCCCTTCCTATTAGCTTCTTCTTTTTAGCCTGTAACTGAGTTCAAATATCATCCATTTTAAAAAAGATTTTGCAGACCACATCTCTTTCTTTAGCTATCATTTTATCTTTCATTTCCTCTACTGCCAGTCTTCTTGAAAAGATATATTCACTGTCTCCTGTTTGTCACCTCAGATTCATCCCTTCATCTACCCTGATTTGGCATCAATTACTCCACTGAATATGTTCTGTGGAAAGTCATGATTGAACTGTGGTCTGTGACTTTAACCAGCACATCATTCTCATGGCACTCCACCCAAGGCCTTGAATAAATGTATCTTACTCTCCTCTTCTTAGTAGCCTATCTTCTTTCATTACAGAATATTTTTAATATCAAGAATACATAAGAATTTGGGCATTTCTGTAATAGTGCTTAGGTATCTAAATGTTGGACTGGTGAATGGAGAGATGACAGTTTGTAGAGAAGGCATGAAGAAGAACGAGGCTGTGGGGAGTTGAAGGTACTGATGGAAAGATAGTTAACCTTATCAGCCATGGGGTTCAGGCTGGCTAGGGAAGAAGGTGAGAACAGGAGAGCACTGAAAAAGCTGAAGAAAACAGGTTGTGTGAGAGGGATGGAGAGTGAGGAACTGGTCTGGATGTGGTTAAAGAGTACATGAAAGTGATATATTGGCATAGAGAAGTGTGGTAACAGAGAGGGATATTATAGGTTTACATATTTACCAGGAAGCATTTCTGGGTGATAGTAAACTCTAAGACCATCAGGTGATTTGGTGGAGATTGAGGTGAAGAGTTTTAACTTGAAATGTTAAAAAATTGTGAGATTATGTGTTTGGGTGTTGAATGGGTAGAACATGAAGACTTTGGCAATTCCATGCAAGTATTAGTCTTTGGTGATGAGAGAAACAAGGATGAGAAAAATTGAGCAACTACAATCCAGACGCCTGTCAAAAAACACTGATGGAGGGGAATAATTTGACAAAAGTTGAGGGATTCATGATGAACCTTCTCTCTTGCCACATATTCACAATAATCTCTCCATTCTTAATTCCTTTTTCACCTGCATTTATTGCTACACATTTCTTTTATGTAGATGTCTTATATAGCCTAGCTAAAATCTGTACACAGGTACTTTCTTATTTGTAATTCCTTTCATGTGTGCTTATTATTTAATCTTAAAATAGAGTGTAATCTTTTATTTCAGTGGGGAATTTATATATTGTGATTTTTTTTTTTTTTTTTTGCGGTACGTGGGCCTCTCACTGTTGTGGCCTCTTCCGTTGCGGAGCACAGGCTCCAGACGCGCAGGCTCAGCGGCCGTGGCTCATGGGCCTAGCTGCTCTGCAGCATGTGGGATCTTCCCGGACCGCGGCACGAACCCGTGTCCCCTGCATCGGCAGGCGGACTCTCAACCACTGCACCACCAGGGAAGCCCTATTGTGATTTTTTTAACTCTAAGTATGTGCCTAGGTCAGTGTCTTGATCACTGTGTTTTTCTTTAAATAATTGTTGATGAGTTCATTAAAGACCATATTCTTAAATATTAATCCATTACAAAAGCTTAAAATGGTCTTATCTTTGAGTAGTATATTCTTGATTATTTAGAAAATATATTTATGACAGAATATTTACTTAGGAGCACTGACATCTTTGTTTAACAAATTTAAATCATTTTTATCAGTGATACTAATTAAACAGAATTTTTCTCAGGTAATTTATTAATTGGAATATATTGGTAAATTAAAATAATTGACAAAAATGTCTTAAATTTTACATTCATAACTTCTGTTTGAATTTTTATTAAAATTTTGGTAAGAATTTTTTTGGCTATCATAGTCATGGGTCTTTGAGAAGGAAACAGCTGCAGTTGTTGGGGGATGGAGGGAAAGTTTAAGAGTATATTCTGTTTTCCTCCCTGAAACAAAAGGGAGAGAAATCTGTTAACTCAGCAGGGGAAGGTTGTTTCCCAACTTGAAAAAGCCTTTGATTTTCTTTTTTCTCTTTTTTTTTTTTATTTGGGAAACAGCTGTAAGGCTGTATACTAGCAGAAATTGTGGAACCAGAGAAAGTCAAGTTTTTAAAGGTAGACTGGAAACTGAACCAGGTTGGAGTCAGGCACAAGGATGCTTCCAGTAGAGTAAGCTGTGTACGCACATGGGAAATTCTGACCCCTTATTGGGCTGGCCTAAGATTCTTTATCCCGGGAAGCTCTGTGAAGGAGAGATCATAGTCTTATAATATATTGCATTTGATCCTGAACCCAGAAATCACTCACACTTAAAAAGACATTTAAAAATATCTACATGCAGTATTCTCTTTTGTCCAGCATTTAAAGATATTAAAGTGTAAATGAGCCCACTTCTGCACTAACTGCATTTCCATTTTATTTTTTTTAAGTGCTTTGTTTTGAGTATGTGAAAAATAAAGACTGATTTTTAAATCCTTAGGGAGAAAATTGCTTCAAAAAGCCCATTCCATTCTTTACAACTATTATTACAGACCAAAACATTAAAATGCCAGAGAGCTGGTGGAGCAATAAAGTAAAGGTCAGTCGGCATGATACTAACTTAGTCAAAGAAAGTACTTTCCAGGTAAAAGCATTTCTGCTTTTTCTAAAAAATGAAAATGGTAAAGAAAACAATTCATTTACATAAGGTTCATTTGATTTTCTCTGAGAACTATATTTTATTTTTGCTGCCTGGACTAGGAAGCCTGGAAAAAAATCACTGTGAGCTGCTATTTGCATTTCACAAGTTGACTGATTGACTGACTAGTAGCCACATCTTACTCTCTAGGGGAGAGAATGAGGGGAAAAAAGGAAAATGTAAGTGTGCCCCTGTGTGTGTGTGTATGTGTGCGTGTGTGCACGTGCCCATGCTCATGCCTGCTCCTGCATTAAAAGCTTCAAAGGATAGCTTTGGAAAATAAGGAATGCACTCTATTAGTAAGAGATTATGAGATGGTGTCTGGATTTTTTTTGATCCTTTTGCATTATTTAATAGTTAAAAAAAACACCTTTTTTTTTTTTTTTTTTCCTGAAGCACAGTACTGCAGTTGTTACGTGCAAAACATGGTGTTAGGAATTCAGACCGGAGGTTTAAAAAAATCTCTCAGACTTCTCTGACTATATTAAGATGACTAAATACTGCATTTTAAATGAAAATATTGAGCATAACTTTTCACTTATTCATGCTACAAATATTCATTAAGCAACTGCTGTGTGCTTGGTGGTATGCTCTGTGCTGAGGACAGAGATGAGAAAGCAAATTCTCTGTCTTCAAACTGCTTGCAAGTTGTGTTTTCTGTAACTGTTTATAGAGATTTTGGCAAGGTACTTGGCAGAGCAGGGTCAAAGATCAGGAAAAGCTCAAGTCCCTAGGATGGTGATGGTGGCTAGGGCCAGGATGATGGTGATGGTAAGGTAGGGCCAGGAAGACAAGCAGAGATGGAACATGGAGGAGTCTTGTACATATGGTAAGAGATTTGGAAGTCAAAGCATGAATTCCTGCAATCTTCATTTTTTTCCCCTTTCAAAACCTCTTTGTCTTTGCCTCTCTCAAAGCAATGCATTTACTTGTAACTCTAAACCATATTTCATTTTCCAAAAGAAAAGCGAAATATGAAACAAATTCCAATTAAGATGTTTACAATTCAGTCTGACACCATCAAAATAATACATTAAGTTCATAGACTTCAGGAAAACATTGTAAATTGGCTCTTTCTTTTGGTGTCTGAGGATTGTCCACAGTTCAGTTATTGGTTCAGTGAAATGATTTTGCCTTGAAATCCATAAATATAGGAAGCAGACATAGTTGAGCTATGCTTTATCAAAACATATAACTGCTACCATGTTTCCATTAGTCACTTTCTGAAGCATGCATGTATCTGTTTATTTAAATATAATGTTTTATTTGCATATTTTAACACTTATTTCTGTACTATTTCAGTTTAAGAAGAACTTTATAAACCAATGTGTTACTTGTCTGAGTTTTTGAGCTTCTAGCAGGCAATACAGGATTTAGCAGACATACAGCTTCTTTGTTACTTGTCATTGCCCAATAATGGCTTGATTATGGGTTTTAAGGACAGTTTCTTTGATTGGTACATGTTCCTTTCAGCAGTGTTAATGTGCTGGTGTATGTGGGTGCATGTGTGTATGTGTATGCATTTGTATCTTGCTTTTTATTTTGACTTTTCCTTGAAGGGCCATTTGTAAGCAGTAGTTTGGCAGAAAGCTATATTAAGAAGGTAATTAACAAACCAAGTGATATTTCATGATATTCCTATAACTCACCAAGGAGTCTCAGCCTGACTCTCAGAGATGTCTAGGTAAGTGAACTTTGCTTTCCAGTCTCATTGCTGAATGCAGAAAGATCCTTGGACCAAGCTTTGTTAGCAAAGAAAATCTAATGGAGGGCTGTGCTTATTTCTGAGTGTTGTACATTCTCTTTTCTCCACTATCGTGCAGTATATGACAACCTCAAGATTAGTGAAGATCACCTGGCCTAGATGAGGGGACTCCTTGACACACACACATCCTCAGATATCACACATGCATTTGGTCTCATTATATGTACATACAACCTAGAGGAACAGTTAAGTTTTCAGAAGGCTCATTTTTAGGGTGATCGTGTAATACACTATCCAAACAGGACACCTTTGAGAGACAAGGGAGTCAGTAGTACACTTATGCAGGGATAACAGGTGTAAACCAGGACTGTCTTGTGTGAACTGCAATATCCAGTTATTCTAGACTCAGATACAACACTCATTTACTCACTCACATGTACCCTTCTCAGCTGTATGTTCAATTGTGAACATTTTGGGGCACAAATGCTTGCATCTGTGCCTTTCCTGAAAAATGTTGCTGATTTCTCATTTTTCTATCCTTACTATGGTGACTTATTTCTGTATTCTTTAGATGAGTAAACCGTGTCTGTATCTGCTTTTTTTTTCTGTTGATGTAAGCTTGCCATTGATATTTCTGAAAGTGGGAATTATGCAGATATAATATGCAGGTATTGCATATAAATACAAAGAATTATGACCTTGGGCAAATTGCTAACCTCTCCCTGACTTAATTTATTTGTGAAATTGAACGATAATAGTATTGATCTTAGATCCATTATAATATTCACTAGTATATAAGTATATTAACTATACTTAGAGTTCTTGTGATAATTAACGGAGTTAATGTATTTGAAGAACTTTGAACAGTATCGATCATGGACAATGCTTGAAATAATAGTAGTAACAATTATTCTTATTCAGTGCCTCATTGCCTCACACACAGTCCTAGACTCTGTGTTCTTTCACCAGGTCTACTTAGAAGACCTTATCTGTAAATGATGCTTATTTGTTCACATCCTCAGATCTTCTCAGTTATGATAACACTCGACTGAATATACCATTTTCTCCCACACTAGATTTGTTATCGTTGGGATGTGTCACTTATTTATTTCCTCATGGCTCAACTTCACAAATGTTACAAGCTTAGGGAAGCCAGCAAGAAAACACCCAGATTCATTAGAGTGACCTGCTGTCGTTTCTGTAGCTGACGGTCATATCACCTTTCTTCTCATCTCTTTCTGAGGGACACAAAAGAGAAAGAAAACAGTGTCATCATGCTTGCTCGAGTGCCAACAGCAACACCTGGTGCACTGTAGGTACTCAACATATGTTTGTTGAATTAAACTGCATTTTTAAACTTTGTTAAATCTGTCTTAGGAATACACCTAACAAATTCCACAATATTTTCCTTTGACTAGAGGTAATTACATGGTTTGTAATCGTATAATGATGATTTTGATGTTGTTGACAGATAGTTTCCCATGACCTGTGGCAGTGTATTGTTAGTGAAATTAATGCCAGATATCGTTGTGTACTGGCTTCACTTTTCTTTTGTCAGCAATCGAATGAGCTTAAGCCAAAAATTTCAGTGGAATTATTAACCATAGTATTTATGCTCTAGAGTGTGTACACAGTAACCTTTGATGCTAAATGCAATTGGGATAAAATTACTTTAATTTCTTTGGAATGTTTGGTTTTTATGTGAAGTGAGAAATTTACAAGTTCCATCAGTGAAAAAAGTCAAATGACCAATTTACTATATGTTAGCCACCAAACTAAACACTACTGGAATGAAAAAGATAACACATGGGTCCAACTATTGGCATAATAAGTTTTAAGATGTCCATTAAACACACGAGTGGAGATGGAAGATGTCAAATGGGTAGTTAGGTCAACAAGCCCAGAGGTCACTTGAGAGTTCCAGGCTCAGGACATAAGTTTAGAAGTGTTGGCTTATGGTGATGTTTAAAGCCTTCAGACCTGATGAACTCACCAATGGAGAGAGTTTAGATTACAAATGAAAACCATCCAGGCCTGAGCTCTGGGATGCTGCAGTGTTAGGGTGCAACATTCTTTCATGGCCCAAGGGGAGAGGCTTCCTGCCAGTGTCATTCATTGAGGTCAAGGCCAATTGAATTAAATTTGAAAGCATAATGTTATATTATCTATAATTTACTTTGACATGTTAGCAGAGGCACGGTAAAATATGCATCTGTTATTTAGCTTTGATCCTCACTAAAGGGTGGTTAGTTACTTTTGAACTGCAGTGATCAGGAATTTGAAAGACTCGTGAAAATCTTGTACTACAAAAGTAATTCAGCTATCTGAATTTTCCATCAACCCCACAGGGTGTGCCATGTAGTTAATGGAGAATAGAATTTTACCATTACTGAAGTTTTGTTAGTGAAATGAGTACTGTTCAAGACATGTGGATTCACTAGAAATACACAAACAATCCCACTCTATGAATCAGGTAAAATAGTCTAATGAGTCCAATAGCCTATATCCTTCAGAAACGTACCCTAGGCTTAAGATTTCCATCTGATCTGTGTTCAGAGACTTTTGGAGGATTCCGTTATCTGACACTTGGCTGATAGTTTAGCTTAATCTTGCTGCTAGAATTATTACTGCAACTGCCTTGACCGGATTTTCATGTAGGTACTTTTTAGAGTACTTAAAAGGACAGAGAATTGAGACTGCATCGAGTTACTGAGTTTAGTGTTTGCTTGATAAGACATATTTGTATAGGTGGCAGAATGTGGTCAGATACTGTCTTTTGTCAGATACTGGCTTTCATTATTATATATGACCTAGTAGCAAGGGGTGTGTATGTGTATTTTTGTGTGTGTGCATGTGCATACACATGTGCCCTCACCTTTAACTATTGGAGACTATACTGATTTCTATCAAAAGAACTTTCTAATTATGGTAACAGTATTTAATTGTTGTAGGTTAGTTTGAAATATGACATTACTTGAGCATCTAGTGTGATAGAGTGATTCAAACCTATTATAGCAGTTTATAAGGGGGAACACCCCAAATATCTATGGTATATAGAGATAGAGAAATATAATTAAAAACAAAATCTTCCAACCCAGAAATCCCTTCCACAAAGATAGTAGGGAAAGAAAACACTTTTATTATTGAATAAACAATTAAACCAGAATGTGATGTGTATCACAGGCAATTGGCAAATACAGGAAGGAATCTCACCCTTTTGTGTAGTCAAGTAGATACGACCCATTACATATATCTTCTCAAGATAAGCAATAGTTAGTCTTCAATAAGAAGACTTCATGGCACCATTTGTCACATATAGTTCATCCCAGCTTTACCTGGTAATTGGTTGGGGTGTTAGCCAATTGGCTTTATCAAGAGGCAAAGCAAACATATTTCTTATGAGAGGAAAAAAATTTGCAACTTGGAGCGAGGTACCCACTGAAGTTAAACTCCTACCCTCTCACAGAAACTGGGAGATAGGGGCACTGTGTCTCCTGACATTTACATTTCAAAAAGATGGCTCCCAGGTCCTTGAGAAAGACATTCCCAGGTCTTAATGCTAACAAAAGACCTATTTATTTAGTCTTCAAAAGGATAAGGAGAAAGGAAGAAGATACTTAAAAGTACAAGTAAATAAATGCTCAAAGAAAAAGGAGGGGAGGAAAATCTGCTTCGCTTATTTTCAACAGGGAGAATTAAGCCTCTTATTTTTCGTTTGTATTTTACAAATAGAGAAAGCAGTTAAGTGCTACATATTTCAGAAGAAGGCTGTTTGGTTACAGGAGGAATGAGGCTTATGAATGACTACATGCGGGAGGTAGATGCAAGGAACTGCAGATTGGTTAGGATTTAGAAATATGTAAATTAGAGTGAATGATGATGAATACAGCTGACCATGCTTTCATACTGTGAGAAGCTGGTGTGTCTAGAGTGGATGGCTCAGGTTGATATAATTGATCTACAAGTTTGTCTAAGCAACATATCAGTCATGATAATAATTAAAAAGAATATGGTCGTTTGTATAACTCTTGCATTAAAACAAAGGAAACCTACCAAAGGAAGCAATACTTTAACACAAAGTTTAAAAAAATTTACATGCAATCTTTTAGAAAAGGTTTAGGCAATGTCCTCAACAATGTTCAGACAGTTAAAGCAGTGAAAAGCAGTCCGGTAAATAAGTTTGATATGTTGATGCGAAGTGTGCATAAATTGAAAAGACTGGAAAGATAGATTATGATTTGATCATAGAGGGCTATGATTAACAGGTTAATCAAGGTGTTTGAACTTTATCTAATTGGCAATAGGAAGCTATGAAAAGTTTTTGAGTAGAGTGAATGACATGACATCATCAGTGGGAAGATAGATGAAGCATTGTGTTCCAGATAGATTAGAAAGAGGAGGAAATGGAAAGCAAGGGCTTTCTTAAGGACTGTGCTGAGGACAGATTTTGTGGAGGAGGTAATATTAGTTTTGGACTTAACTTTGTGGTGTCAGTTGGTAACATCAGGGTGGAGATGTTCAGTTAAGAAATTGGGGATGCAGACGGTTGCTCAAGACATCAGGGCTGGACATACAGCCGGTCACATAGTTATCTATATAGAGGTGATAGTGAGAGCCATTCTGTTAGATGTAGATATTATGCTAAATTCTCTGGAAAATTTTAGGACTATCAAGTCTAAAAATCACAACTTAAATTTGATGTCTAGGATATACATTTTTTTCTACAGGTCTCTAAATAATTATAGTCATTTGTTATTATGAATAACCACATGGCAGGAATATGAATAAATGTTTTTGAAAATAGGAGCATGCATTGTTTTGTGGGAGAAGAAAGTATTAATCATTTAGAAGTGCAGAATATCAGTATTTTCCTGTGAAAACACAGACACCCCAATGTGTTTGTAAAGTCTTCTTTCCCCTGGGATTGAAACATTGAAACAGGAATATCTATGAGTACTGTCACAGGAGCTGATATTTAATAGTGTTACCATGAAACATTTTGCCGAAAGTACTTCTGTCCAATCGTAAATCTATTTTTTTGCTCATTGTCCAAACTGATAGAGATTCGTTCAGATAAAGGGAATTGAATATCGCCATTCCAATCACTCTATTGTGTCACAGAGCATACAAATAAGGATCACATTGGACAGAGCTCAGCAGAATATAAACAACTGAAGGTGACAAAGTTAACAGCTGCCATTTTTAAGAGTATATGGAAGGAAAACACTTTACTATGTAGTTGCAAATGCCAAGATTTACTAAACCAAATTATCTTAGTATTCACTCAAAGTAGAGCTCACACAGAACTCTTTAAGATCCTTCATTAGGTAAAACGATGTCTTAGGTAATCACCCATCTTCCATTTTGCCATTCCTGGTCCCAGGGCCTTTGCCTGGGATGTAGTTTCCACTTTCTGCCTGGAATTCCTTCTATTCTCTGTTCTCATCCTGCCTTTTCCTCTGCATGTTATCATCGTCCCATTTGCCTGATGCCCATCCTCCTAGGGCTACCAGTACCTATTCACGGCTAGATTCCTGAGTCCTCTACTTGTCCAAGATGGAAGTTCACTTAAGACTAAAATTTTTCTGTAAATTGCAACAAGGGCACTGAAATAATTTTATCACAAGGATTTGATAGATACGGGACCAGGGAGCAAAGCTGCTAGGGGCGAAACTAGAGGTGAAGAAGAGGTAGGGAGAAGGATGAGTCCTCTGTATCTTTATTTTGTGCAGATAACACATACTGCTGTATTGTGTTTTCATTGTTTTTAATCTGGGCCAGGGTTCAACTGGTTTTTGAACCCCTAAAAATCTGAGTCCTTAAAGTAAACATAAAGTAACAGGAGTAACTGCTAGGTTATTTCCAGATAATTACCAGGAAGATGCCTGGCTTCATGTGGGATAAATGGAAAATATACCTGTTTGAATATTATTTGACACCAGAAATTCAGGGCTTATATTAAACTGCACCTTAACTCATGATTACCGGACAGCTTTGGAAGCTAAACAATGTAGCTGTGAGAAATCTTGGTATCTCTAATAGTTTAAAAGAAATTTTTTCATCACTATATAATAAAAAGTATATGTTTACTACATTATTATTCTTTAAAAAGTAAAAACGAAAACCTTTGTTCTCTTCAAAAATCAGAGTTGGAAGCCACTCTGTGTCTCATAGCATATGGATACTTGGATTTGGGGGATATGATTTGACCATTACATTAGAGTAGATAAAATCAGAGAGGTTGGGGACCCTATAAATCTCTTTTAAATAGGCTATTTCTGTCAGGGTGTGCTCCATGCTGTTACATGCACATTCAAGTTCTATTAATTGGTCTACTATATATATATATTTTTTACATTCTTATACATATATATATTTTTAACATCTTTATTGGAGTATAATTGCTTTACAGTGGTGTTAGTTTCTGCTTTATAACAAAGTGAATCAGTTATACATATACATATGTTCCCATATCTCTTCCCTCTTGCATCTCCCTCCCTCCCACGCTCCCTATTCCACCCCTCTAAGGGGGTCAGAAAGCACTGAGCTGATCTCCCTGTGCTATGCGGCTGCTTCCCACTAGCTATCTATTTTATATTTGGTAGTGTATATATGTCCATGCCACTCTCTCACTTTGTCACAGTTTACCCTTCCCCCTCCACGTGTCCTCAAGTCCATTCTCTAGTAGGTCTGCATCTTTATTCCCATCTTGCCCCTAGGTTCTTCATGACCGTTTTTTTTTTTTTAGATTCCATATATATGTGTTAGCATACGGTATTTGTTTTTCTCTTTCTGACTTACTTTACTCTGTATGACAGACTCTAGGTCCATCCACCTCACTACAAATAACTCAATTTCGTTTCATTTTGGTCTACTGTTTTTTGACTATCTTCATTTTTATTTTCCTCAACATGAATTCAGTGTTAGGGTGAATTATGCTGGTCTCAGAAAAAAAAAGTTGTGCATTTTCTATTGAAGGAAATTTAATCCTAATATCTATCTATGAGGTAGATGTTAGGGTTTGCCTCATTTTACTGATAAAGATACTGAAGCTAAGTTAGTACAACTTTCTCAGAGTCTCCTAGCTGGGAAGTGGTAGAGACAGGATTCAAGCCTTGGTCTGACCAACTCTACACCGTGTTGTTTACTGACAATTAGGATTTTTTTATTTTTTATTTTGGCTGAAGTCTTCCTGCATCTTATTTCAAATAAAGCATTAGCTATTAATCTTTCTTCTTACACATTAAACATGGCAGATCTTTGCTTTGTACTTAAGCTTTGTTGTCATCTGATCTTGCTTCTGTCCAGCCCCATTTCCACTAAGCTTTGAGTTTTTCAATTTATCTGTTTGGTTTCAATTTCCAGTTGCTCAGCACTGTTAGAGGAAATCGGCATATAAACAATCCTGACCTCAAGTATACTTATAAATGTATTATAATGATATGAAAATATTTTTCATTATTTCTTTGCTTATTTTACAGTGTTTTTCACCTGGGTAACATGGTGGTAAAGAATTGGTGGTAAAGAATTGCTCAGGAGTGCCAGAAAAGCAATGGAGCCATGTTGTATGAATACATTACCAAGGCAATTAACTAAAAGCTAAAACGTCAATCATGCCTTTCTTTTTTTCTCCAGCCCAAGTCCCCAAACTAGTTGGAATGACTTTTTCAACTAATCTATTTGTTGATTTTTCTTTGTATAGGCAGTTCAGTAGTCAAATATTGTTTTCCTTTTCATATCACTTATTAATTAAAATATGATTCTTTCTTTTTTGAAGCCAGTGCCTAGTTTGTCAGAAACTGCATTCTTTCATTTTTCTAGGTACATAATTACCATGAGAAACAAAGCTATCAGATGCAAATTACATTTAACCCCTTTGAATCCTAACAAGCACATCAGTATTTTACATCTAAGGAAAAGTTGACTCAGAAGACAGCTACAAAGATTTATCTCATCCATTTAGGCAAATGCACTGCATATTAAAATTATTTTATACGTAGGATTTTTGAAAGTCATGGAAATGTCTTGTTTTTATTCTCAGGATAAATACTATTAATGCTAAACATACGTAATTTTGCTTTTGAGTTGTACCCCAAAAAGATCAAGTGGTAAAGAGGTGCTAAACATTGGTGCAAACCTAATGTATGATAGCTTTTAACAATCAATAGTCCCATAAAATATTCCATCAAAAGACCTTTTAAATTAAATGTTGTGTGTGTGAATGTGTGTGGAAAAATTTTTAGACAAAATAGAGTGATTAACCCAGTCTCTCCTGCTTTCTTTGATGTTCTTGTTTGCCTGTCAACAGTTCAAAGGCAAAAGGTGCCGAACATCAAGCTGACTTGATGGCATGAAATATTAACCCCCGTTACTGATTCTTGTACCTGAGATCATAGTTTTACAAATCACCCCTACATTTGACTAAACCAGAGTCATATTGAGAGAATATTATAATTTGAAGATTTTAACTAGTAAGTTTAGAAGAGTAATGAGTGTATGAGACTAAATTATAATTTATGTTGTAAAGTAGCAGCAGAGGTTGGTTTATTATAAACTGACTAATAATAATTATGGTAAATGTTCTTTTCAATTAAGGTAGTTTGATTTAAATCAGAAATAACACAGAATGGACCTACTCTTATGAAGGATAGAATTGCATTGTGATTATGAGTAAAATATGGAAATGTATACCACAATTCCATGATTCTTTTCAGCAAGCAGAAACCATTTGGATGGTTACTTCTAGGAATAGCATGTTTTGTACAATAATTGATTTTGGTTCATGATGTTGTACAATACACAATCTACAATAAATTAAAAATGTAAAAATTAATTGAAACCATTAAAAAATGGATGAACAATTTAAGAGGAATGGCAAAATGCTTTCAAAACATGATAAATATACATAATTAATCTGATACTAATACTTTCTGTGGGCATATAGAGGGAAAAAAAGCAGTAAATATTTGGTTAAGAAAGGGAAATTGGCTATTAATTTCCTATTCCAATTGCTGTAGAACTCTACATAGCCCAGAAAGACTACACAGACTCCCTGCTCTATGAAGAGGAAAATACAAGTAATCCTCCTATAGTGGATGATTGTTTATGGCCAGTCACCATCATTGAACATTCTCCTTTATCTTGTTACTTTCTCACGTTAGTCCCACCTTCTGAAAATGCACATCCTCAGATGCTCTTGTGGCTAGGGTGTAGGTAGCCACAGTTGTTTTACAAATCAGATGTGGACTCAGAGATTAGCAACTTTACGAGGTGGCCTCACCTGGGGAGGTAGTGTTCTGACAAGCATGATGGTGGAGGTGCACAGTTCCCTGGGTAGCAGTAGCAAGTGTTTTGGAGTTCAGTCGCAGATGTGAGGATTGCTGTCTGAGGCAGGGATGTTTCAAGTAAGATGTCATGCATGTGTGTGGGCATGGTGTGTCACACATGTGTGTGGGTATAATTTCAGAGCTGAGTTCACCAACCCTCTCAGGGGTTCTGTGAGCTACCTAATGTCCTTTAATAATTAGTTGTTTTGGAATGGAAACTAGCCATGCTGGATTTTCTTTACAACTAAGACTAAAATAGATACTCTTCCCTCAACCCTACCCACTGCCAATGAAACTTCCTTTGGAAGTTAATGAATTCTTTTGTCGCTTCTCAATCCACTCAAATTTTACTTACATTATAGCATGTCTTAGGTCAGAATTCCCAGGAATCAGACTCTGAGATGGAGATTAGCATTCAGGATGGAGATCAAACTCTCCTATCTGAGATGGAGATTAGGGTGCAGGATGTTTATTAGTGAGTATTGCGAGGATTAATACCTGTGCAAGCAAAGGGAAGGAAGCAGGGTTGAGCAGAGGGAGATACTAGCCTGTGATATAGTTTCAAAAAGGACTCCAGTGAGCTCCATGAAAAGATGTGAAACTTGAATGGCCCTCCGAACAGTCCTTTATGTCCATCAGCCATGGGATGTGAGCTGCCCTGGAGAGAGGGTTGAACTTGGGCAAGGTGATAGTTTTCATCGAGAGCAATTATAAAGACAATTGATGGCAGAGGAATTCCCAGCAGTTGGAAGAATACATCCTTCAGGGGACAGCATTAACTATGTGGCTCATATGTTTTATTATTGTTATTTCTTTCCACATCTGTTGCTCCATAAGACTAGGGGCTCTCAGTCTCATGGAAGATTTCTCAAAGTGGTAAAGTTTATAATGCTTAAGCATGTGAACTCTAAAGCCAAGCTGCCTGTGTTTCAATCATGGTTTCAGCACCTACTTGCTGTATGACCTTGGCAAGTGTATCGAACCTCTCTGTTTCTCATATATAAAATGAAGATAATTTTTCCTTACTCATAGAGTTATCATGAGTTAATTTATGTAAAGGGCATAAAGTTTTATGGAATGGCATAAATACTCAATAATGTTAGCTAAAATTAACTTCTAAGTATCTAGAATCTGAAAGCATGCCTAGTACATATTGGGTGTTCGATTTTCACTTTTTTGGATGAATATGTTATTGGAAGTTAGACGTGGAATGCAGAGTATATGGCTGCATATGCAACGTAATTTAAAGACACTGACAGCCTTACCTGTTCTTGAACATCCCCCCCTTTAGGAAAAGAATCTGTTGAAAAAAAGATTTACTAGAATTGAAATGACTATGTTTGATCTCTATAATATCTTATCATCTTAGCCAGAAGTTAGTCATATATTCGCAGGCACCAAAGCTAATAGGATAGTTTTGATAGAGTAAGAAAAAGAAAAAAAAAAAAGAAAAAATGTACAGAGAAAGAATTATGGTTCTGAGAGAACCACCCTGGCATGAAGATATAGACAACTGATGAGAAATGTCCAAGCCAGGAGGAGGAGGGGAAGGAGGTGTTGGTCAAAGACCAGCTATCAGACCAGGAACTCCCTGAGGGTAGTAGGCATGGTGTCTGGCACTTGCTGCAGAGTAAAGAAATAGCAAGCACATTGTTTCTTGGGGCTGGAGTAGAAGCATTTTAGAATTCTCCAGGTGTCTGCTCTCTAAATACTCTTTGCTCCCTAATTAGAAAGTGAATTATGAAATCCCTTTGGTGGGACACTAATTGAAATGAAGAAGGTGTTCTGCCTCTCTTTTTTATTTTCTTAGGGCCACAAACAACACTGATTTTCTCAGGGACCTTTTTGAGGGTACCGAGGCAGTCTTCTCTGGTTAGACTCTGAATAAGATAACACTTTACAGCTCTTTTTTTGTTTCCCTTTTCAAACTTGAGGGAAAATATGAAATATTTTTGTTGCTCAGAACAAACAGATCCATGGCTATACCTTGTGATGCTATTATGTTTCTAACAGAAGAAAATGTTTTTCTCTGGGACTTCGGGGCACTATATTAAGACATAGCGAAGGGTCAATATAATATGGCGACACGAGAGTGGTGTCTTCTTTCTCAACAGACACTATGCTTATGATATTTTCCTCTCAGAATTCTGAGAATATTCATCATCTCAAACAAAGGAAAATTAAACACATGAGGAAAACGAAGTATTTTATTGTTGTTGTTGAGATTCTGAGCTAATAATCATTTAAGCACCTGCAGGATCCCAGCACTGTGCAAGATGTTCCACTAGGAATATGCTCTTTTAGAAATGTAAACAGTTATTAAGAATAAAAACATCTAAGAAAAGCGTGAAAAGTTCCCAGCAGAAAAATATGAGCTAATATTTACTTGGCACTTCGAGATAAACATTTTACATATCATCTCATTTAATCCTCACGATTTCCCTATGGGGTAGATGTTACCCGCACATTACAGAGGAAGAAACTGAGGCTTAGTGATATGAAAACAGTTGTTTGAGCTCATGTGGCCTCCATGTCCCCTTATCACTAATCATACTGTCTCAATGTCTTGCTTAGAAGCAGGTCTAGATTCTTTCAAATATTGACCAAAACAGTGAGATATTTCCAATGGTGGATGATGTTTTAGAATCGGTCAGAATGTGGACTTAAGAAGAACTTAAGAAGGACTCCTCAATAGAAACCATCTGCCCTTCCTTCTGTGTTTCTTAAGAATTGTCCATATATGTCCCATATCAGAGTCATGTAGGGTGCTTGTTTAAAATGTAGATTTCTTGTTATATGTAATTATAGCTCAGTGAAAACTAAGAAAAATAAGAAAAAACAAAATAGGTTTCAGAAAAAAATACAGATTCTTGAGTCCCACCGGAGACCTTCCAATCAGAATTTATGGTAACAGAAGTGGAAATTTACATCTATGACAGATACCTCAAGAAATTCCCAGGCCCACTAACTTTGAGAAACACTGTTTTTGGTCCTGGACTCTGAGGAGAGGCAGGGCACTTCACAATATTTGTGAGAAAAGAAAATCAGTATGGTCTTTGATTAATGGCCCTGAGAAAGAATAAGAAATGTATCTAAAAATACTACCTTAGAATTGGAAAGGTTGATGGGTGAGAACAAGTTATTAAAAACCAAGAATAATTTAAGAACTAATTTTACAGATAATTGATAACGAAATGATCTGATAATGGTGCAAGTAGAGTACATAAGGGTGAGTTTTGAAGAAGCTGTAATTAAGAGGATTAAGGAGACCGGCTGAAAAAGAATTAAAGAATTCAAGATAAATTATAACAGAGCAGGAATAAGAAACTTACTTCCCAGAAATAAGGCAGTCTTAGGAAAGAGGCATTAGGTTTAGATTTATCTGAAAATCTGTAATGGAGATTAGAAGCATGACGCTTTGGCCTTATAGAGAAATTTTCAGGGATGAAATGTTTCTTAGGAGGTATGTATGTTACCTGGATCGAAAGGTTCTCTTTTGCTTGTACAATAAGAGTAAGCGTGTATTTTCATGCTAGATGCTATTTTCCAGTGTTTAACTAAAAAAAAACATTGCTGGATGGCTAGTGGGAAGCTGCTTCATAGCACAGGGAGGTCAGCTCGATGCTTTGTGACAACCTAGAGGGGTGGGATAGGGAGGGTGGGAGGGAGGCTCAAGAGGGAGGGGATATGAGGGTATATGTATGTATACATAGAGCTGATTCACTTTGTTGTACAGTAGAAACTAGCACAACATTGTAAAGCAATTATACTCCAATAAAGATATTAAAAATAATATAAATAAATAAATTAATATAAGTTAAAAAAGTGCTAGCACTTATACTGAATACACTAGAATTGTAATTTCTCATGCATAAAGCATGATTTATATGTAATATGCAACTAAAAAAATAGAATTTACATTATTCTGATAGAGCAACTGCATTGCTCACTATTCATTGAAACATTTAATATATGAAATAACTTGATTAAAGTATATAAGATGACAATAACTTACAGAGTTTATATATTGCTTCCCAGAAATTTGAAGCTATTTTCTCTGATGTAAACAATAATCTCTGAATTGAAAATCAATATTTATGAATAATAATGAGTATATGAATATATTTCTTGATTTTATACTTTAGTCCATTGGCTAATCTATTTTCATACCAATACCTATTGTTTGTGTTCACAAATTTTAGAGTAAACTATACATTCTGATAATGGAAGTTCCCTTCCTCCACAAACCTTGATATTCTTTTTTTTGTAATTGAAACTTTGGGGATAATTGTACATTCACTTGTCATTTTAAGAAATAATATAGGGAGATCCCTTGCACACTTTGCCCAGTTTTTCCCAATGGTAACATTTTGCAGAATTACAGTATGCCACACAAGGATATTGACGTTGATATAATTCACCAATCTTACTCAGATTTCCCTAGTTTTATTTGCACTGATTTGTGTGTGCGTATTTGGTTCTAAACAATTTTATCACATGTGTAGGTTTGTGAAGCCACCACTACAGTAAAGATATTGAACAGTTCCATCTCCACATGAGCCATCTTGTTGCTTTTTATAAACCCGCCTCCCTCCTGCTGTTCTTTGTATATATATTTTAGACTATTCTGTCATTAATATTTCTCTGTGAAGTTGAAGATCATTTTGAGTAAATCCCAACTGACAGCACACACATAGTGGGAACTGAGTGTAATTGCTTTAAACATTAAAATAAACATAAATTTTAGGAGAATTGACAGATTGTGCTCTTAATCATTCCATTCAGTGTCAATGCCCAACCAGCCGAAGACCACTGGGAACAACCTGTTGTTGAGCAGGTTGATTTATTGTTCTTTGAGACAAAGGAGAACACACATAATGGGGAATCATAGGGTGTCTCAGAGTGTTAAAAAGAATCTATTATAGGATTTAGGCTGTGTTAAGTGATTTTGGAGAGGATTCAAGGAAGTCAGTTGGGCTTTGTCCTGAATTGAATCCTGTAAGGCAGAGAGGCGACTCTGCAATCGGGGGTAATCATAGATCTCATCTAGAAGGCAGGGAATGAAGTGAGGCTAGACCTATAATTGGTAAAGAAGAAGCAGGTGGCATGGACATATATACACTACCAAATGTAAAAGAGATAGCTAGTGGGAAGCAGCCACATAGCACAGGGATATCGGCTCAGTGCTTTGTGACCACCTAGAGGGGTGGGATAGGGAGGGTGGGAGGCAGACGCAAGAGGGAAGAGATATGGGGATATATGTATATGTATAGCTGATTCACTTTGTTATAAAGTAGAAACTAAAACACCATTGTAAAGCAGTTATATTCCAATAAAGATGTTAAAAACAATAAAGAAGAAGCAGGCGCTCACATTAACCAGGATTTAGTATGTGTGATTAGTTTTGTTATTTGGACAATATTCATATTTTGTCTGTGTTCAGACATGATTAGGTAGTACTCTTATTTATTCATCCTGGTGATAGAGTAGCCTTGTCTGATGATGTTACTCTATGAAACTGGGTATCTTCGACAAGACTACATGTGAGTGCCAGGTCAGCTTCTAGATGTCAAAGGCCTGCTTTTCTCTTTCTCACCAGGAAGAGGGTATGACTTTCCATTTGTTCAGATCTTCTTTTATCTCTTTTAATAACATTTTATAGTTTTCTTTATATTGTTCTTCCTTGATATTTATTATTATATTTATTATTAAATATATTTTTTGATTTTGTCATCATCAAAAAGAGATTTTCCCTGTGTTGTCCTTTATTGGTATTTATTGCTAGAATAGAGAAAGCTATTTGGTTTCACATGTTTATATTTTGTCTTTTTACCTTAGCAAAGTTTAACATCTTTATTGTAGTATAATTGCCTTACAATGGTGTGTTAGTTTCTGCTTTATAACAAAGTGAATCAGCTATACATATACATATATTCCCATATCTCCTCCCTCTTTTGTCTCCCTCCCACCCTCCCTATCCCACCCCTCTAGGTGGTTACAAAGCACAGAGCTCATCTCCCTGTGCTATGTGGCTGCTTCCCACTAGCTATCTATTTTACATTTGGTATATATATGTCCATGCCACTCTCTCACTTCGTCCCAGCTTACCCTTCCCTCTCCCCGTGTTGCCAAGTCCATTCTCTACTTCTGTGTCTTTATTCCTGTCCTGCTCCTAGGTTCTTCAGAAGCATTTTTTTTTCCTTCTCGATTCCATATATATATGTTAGCATACGGTATTTGTTTTTCTCTTTCTGAACTTACTTCACTCAGTATGACAATCTCTAGGTCGATCCACCTCACTACAAATAACTCAATTTCATTTATTTTTATGGCTGAGTAATATTCTATTGTATATATATGCCACATCTTCTTTATCCATTCATCTGTCGATGGACACTTAGGTTGCTTCCATGTCCTGGCTATTGTAAATAGAGCTGCAATGAACATTTTGGTAAATGACTCTTTTTGAATTGTGGATTTCTCAGTGTATATGAACAGTAGTGAGATTGCAAGGTCCTATGGTAGTTCTATTGTTAGTTTTTTTAAGGAACCTCCATACTGTTCTCCATAGTGGCTGTATCAATTGACATTCCCACCAACAGTGTAAGAGGGTTTCCTTTTCTCCACACCCTCTCCAGCATTTATTGTTTGTAGATTTTTTGATGATGGCCATTCTGACCAGAGTGAGGTGACACCTCATTGTAGTTTTGATTTGCATTTCTCTAATGATTAGTGATGTTGAGCATACTTTCATGTGTTTGTTGGCAATCTGTATATCTTCTTGGAAGAAATGTATTGAGGTCTTCTGCCCATTTTTGGATTGGGTTGTTTGTGTTTTTGATATTGAGCTGCATGAGCTGCTTGTATAATTTGGAGATTAATCCTTTGTCAGTTGCTTCACTGGCAAATATTTTCTCCCATTCTGAGGGTTGTCTTTTTCACTTGTTTATTGTTTCCTTTGCTGTGCAAAAGCTTTTAAGTTTCATTAGGTCCGATTTTTGTTTTTATTTCCATTTCTCGAGGAGGTGGGTCAAAAAGGATCTTGCTGTGATGTATGTCATAGAGTGTTCTGCCTATGTTTCCTCTAAGAGTTTTATAGTGTGGTCTTTAATCGATTTTGAGTTTATTTTCGTGTGTGGTGTTAGGAAGTGTTCTAATTTCATTCTTTTATATGTAGCTGTCCAGTTTTCCCAGCTCCACTTATGGAAGAGGCTCTCTTTTCTCCATTGTGTATTCTTGCCTCCTTTATCAAAGATAAGGTGACCATATGTGCGTGGGTTTATCCCTGGGCTTTCTCTCCTGTTCCATTGATCTATATTTCTGTTTCTATGGCAGTACCATACTGTCTTGATTACTGTAATTTTGTATTATAGTCTGAAGTCAGGGACCCTGATTCCTCCAGCTCTGTTTTTCTTTCTCAAGATTGCTTTGGCTATTTGGGGTCTTTAGTGTTTCCATACAAATTGTGAAATTTTTTGTTCTCGTTCTGTGAAAAATGCCATTGGTAGTTTGACAGGGATTGCACTGAATCTGTAGATTGCTTTGGGTAGTAGAGTCATTTTCACAAAGTTGATTCTTCCAATCCAAAAACATGGTATATCTCTCCATCTGTTTGTGTTGTCTTTAATTTCTTTCATCAGTGTCTTACAGTTTTCTGCATATGGGTCTTTTGTCTCCTTAGGTAGATTTATTCATAGGTATTTTGTTCTTTTTATTGCAGTGGTAAACAGAAGTGTTTCCTTAATTTCTCCTTCAGGTTTTTCATCATTAGTGTATAGGAATGCAAGAGATTTCTGTGCATTAATTTTGTATCCTGCTACTTTACCAAATTCACTGATTAGCTCTAGTAGTTTCTGGTATCATCTTTAGGCTTCTCTATGTATAGTATCGTGTCATCTGCAAACAGTGACAGTTTTACTTCTTCTTTTCCAATTTGGATTCCTTTTATTTCTTTTTCTTCTCTGATTGCCGTAGCTAAAAGTTGAATAATACTGGTGAGAGTGGGCAAGCTTGTCTATTTCCTGATCTTAGTGGAAATAGTTTCATTTTTCACCATTGAGAACGATGTTGGGTGTGGGTTTGTCGTATATGGCTTTTATTATGTTGAGGTAAGTTCCCTCTATGCCTACTTTCTGGAGGGTTTTTATCAGAAATGGGTGTTGAATTTTATCAAAAGCTTTTTCTCCATCTATTGAGAAGATCATCTGGTTTTTCCCCTTCACTTTGTTAATATGGTGTATCACATTGACTGATTTGTGTATATTGGAAGAATCCTTGCATTCCTGGGATAAACCCCACTTGATCATGGTATATGATCCATTTAATATGCTGCTGGATTCTGTTTGCTAGTATTTTGCTGAGAATTTTTGCATCTATGTTCATCAGTGATTTGGCCTGTAGTTTTCTTTTTTTGTGACATCGTTGTCTGGTTTTGGTACCAGGGTGATGGTGGCCTCTTAGAATGAGTTTGGGAGTGTTCCTCCCTCTGCTATATTTTGGAAGAGTTTGAGAAGGATAGGTGTTAGCGCTTCTCTAAATGTTTTATAGAATTCACCTGTGAAGCCATCTGGTCCTGGGCTTTTGTTTGTTGGAAGATTTTATGTCACAGTTTCAATTTCAGTCCTTGTGATTGGTCTGTTTCTGTTTTCTGTTTCTTCTTGATTAGTCTCAGAAGGTTGTGCATTTCTAAGAATTTGTCCATTTCTTCCAGGTTGTCCATTTTATTGGCATAGAGTTGCTTGTAGTAATCTCTCATGATCCTTTGTATTTCTGCAGTGTCAGTTGTTACTTCTCCTTTTTCATTTCTAGCTGTATTGATTTGAGTCTTTTCCCTTTTTTCCGGATGAGTCTTGCCAATGGTTTATCAATTTTGTTTATCTTCTTAAAGAACCAGCCTTTAGTTTTATTGATCTTTGCTATCGTATCCTTCATTTCCTTTTTTTAAAATTTTGCAGTTCGCGGGCCTCCTTATGGGGATTCTCTTGTATGTTATTTGTTGCTTTTCCCTTGCTGATTTTAATATGTTTTCTTTGTACTTAATTTTTGATAGTTTGATTAATATGTGTCTTGCTGTGTTTCTCCTTGGATTTATCCTGAATGGGACTCTCTGCACTTTCTGGACACTTGATTGACTATTTCCTTTCCCATATTAGGGAAGTTTTCAACTATAATCTCTTCAAATATTTTCTCAGTCCCTTTCTTTTTCACTTCTTCTTCTGGGACCCCATTAATTCGAATATTGGTCCATTTAATGTTGTTCCAGAAGTCTCTGAGACTGTCCTCAATTCTTTTCATTCTTTTTTCTTTATTCTTCTCTGGTAGTTATTTCCACTCTTTTACCTTCCAGGTCACTTATCTGTTCTTCTGCCTCAGTTATTCTGCTATTGATTCCTTCTACAGAATTTTTTTTTTTTTCCTTCTACAGAATTTTTAATTTCATTTACTGTGTTGTTCATCATTGGTTGTTTGCTCTGTAATTCTTCTAGGTCCCTGGTAAACGTTTCTTGTATTTCCTCCATTCTATTTTCAAGATTTTGGATCATCTTTACTATCATTACTCTGAATTCTTTTTCAGGTAGACTGCCTATTTCCTCTTCATTTGTTTGATGTGATGGGGTTTTACCTTGCTCCTTCATCTTCTGTGTATTTCTCTGTCTTCTCATTTTGCTTAACTACTGTGTTTTGGGTCTCCTTTTTGCAGGCTGCAGGTTTGTAGTTCCCATTGTTTTTGGCGTCTGCCCCCAGTGGGTAAGGTTAGTTCAGTGGGTTGTGTAGGGTTCCTGGTAGAGGAAGGACTGGTCCCTGTGTTCTGGTGAATGAGGCTGGATCTTGTCTTTCTGGTGGGCATGGCTGCGTCTGGTGGTGTGTCTTGGGGTGTCTGTGAACTTATTATGATTTTAGGCAGCCTCTCTGCTAATGTGTGTGGTTTTGTTCCTGTCTTGCCAGTTGTTTGTCATTGGATGTTCAGCACTGTAGCTTGCTGGTCATTGAGTGGAGCTGGGTCTTAGCACTGAGATGGAGATCTCTGGGAGAGCTTTCGCCATTTGATATTACATGGGGTTGGGAGGTCTCTGGTGAACCAGTGTCCTTAACTCGGCTCTCCCATCTAAGAGGCTCAGGCCTGACACCTGGCCGGAGCACCAAGGCCCTGTCCACCACATAACTCCGAAGAAAAGGGAGAAAAAAAAAGAAATAAAAAAAAAATAAAATAAGTGTTACTAAAAGAGAAAGAAAATGTTTAAAAATAAAAAAGTAATAGAAAATAAAAAGGAAGAACAAAAGAAAGAGAGAGCCACCAAACTAAGAAACAAATCCACCAATGATAAAAAGTGCTAAAAAGTATACTTAAAAAAAAAAATGGGGCTTCCCTGGTGGCGCAGTGGTTGAGAGTCCGCCTGCTGATGCAGGGGACGTGGGTTCGTGCCCCGGTCTGGGAAGATCCCACATGCCGCGGAGCGGCTGGGCCCGTGAGCCATGGCCGCTGAGCCTGCGCGTCTAGAGCTTTTGCTCCGCAACGGGAGAGGCCACAACAGTGAGAGGCCCGCGTACCGCAAAAAAAAAAATATGGACAGACAGAACCCTAGGACAAATGCTAAAGGCAAAGCTCTACAGACAGAATCACACAAAGAAACAAACACACACTCACAAGAAGAGAAAAAGGAAAAAAAAAAAAAAAATATATATATATATATATATATATATATATATATAAAAGAAAAGGAAGAGAGCAACTTAATAAACAAATCTACCAGTGATAATAAGCCCTAAATAGTAAACTAAGATTAACATAAAACCAGAAACAAATTAGTTGCAGAAAGCCAACTTCAAGTCTGCAGTTGCTCCCAGAGTCCACCGCCTCAATTTTGGGATGATTTGTTGTCTATTCAGATATTCCACAGATGCAGGGTACATCACGTTGATTGTGGAGATTTATTCCACTGCTCTTGAGGCTGCTGGAAGGAATTTCCCTTTCTCTTCTTTGTTCGCACAGCTCCTGGGGTTCAGCTTTGGATTTGGCCCTGCCTCTGCCTGTTGGTCGCCTGAGAGCATCTATTCCCGCCCAGACAGGACAGCCTTAAAGTAGCATCTGATTCGGGTTCCTCTGGCTCACTCAAGCCGGGGGATGGAGGGGTACGGAATGCGGGGCAAGCCTGTGGCGGCAGAGGCCGGCATGATGTTGCATCAGCCTGAGGTGCGCTGTGTGTTCTCCCGGGGAAGTTGTCCCTGGATCATGGGACCCTGGCAGTAGTGGGCTGTACAGGCTCCCAGGACAGAAGGTGTGGATAGTGACCTGTCCTTGCACACAGGCTTCTTGGTGGCTGCAGTAGCAGCCTTAGTTTTTCTTGCCAGTCTCTGGTGTCCGCACTGATAGCCACAGCTCACGCCCGTCTCTGGAGCTCTTTTAGACAGTACTCTGAATCCCCTCTCCTCACGCACCCTGAAACAATGGTCTCTTGCCTCTTAGGCAGTTGCAGACGTTTTCCCAGACTCCCTAGCTAGCTGTGACACACTAGCCACCTTTAGGCTGTGTTCACGCAACCAACCCGTCCTCTCCCAGATCCCAGTCCTGGGATCTGATCTCTGAAGCCTGAGCCTCAGCTCCCAGCCCCCGCCCTGCCCGGCGGGTGAGCAGACAAGCATCTCCGGCTGGTGAGTGCTGGTCAGCACCGATCCAACGTGCGGGAATCTCTCCACTTTGCCCTCTGCACCCCTGTTGCTGTGCTCTCCTCCGTGGCTCTGTAGCTTCCCCCCCTGCCCACCCGCCCCCGTCTCCGCCAGTGAAGGGGCTTCCTAGTGTGTGGAAACCTTTCCTCCTTCACAGCTCTCTCCCAGAGATGCAGGTCCCATCCCTATTCTTTTGTCTCTGTTTTTTCTTTTGCCCTACCCACGTATGTGGGGATTTTCTTGCCTTTTCTTCTGCATTCAGTAGGTGTTGCGTAGGAGTTTTTCCACTTGTAGATGTACTTTTGATGTATTTGTGGGGAGGAAGGCGATCTCCACATCTTACTCCTCCACCATCTTGAAGGTCCTCCTTATTAGCAAAATATTTTGTTAATTTTGTTTGAACATTTAATATCTTGGATTTTCTACTATCCAAATAGGAAAATGTTGTGTCTTCTTTTCTGGTGCTTATGCTACTTATTTAATTTTATTGGATATTTGCTTTTGTTAAAAGTTTCAAGGCAGTATTTAATATTGTGATAGCATTCATCTCTGTCTAACTGGAAAGATTTTAGTGTTTGTTTATTGTAATGCTTCCTTTTGGGAAGTGGTAAGATAGTCTTTAATGTATTTAGAAATTTTGTTTGTTATTATTTTATTTAGGGTTTTATTGGAAATGACTGCTGAATTTTATCAAATATCTTTTAATCATCTATCGATATGATCACATGTTTTTCTTTTATTAATATGTAGAAATAATGGACTTCCTCTTGCATTCCTGGAATAAACCCTTAGTCATATATTTTCATTTTGATTTGTTTCTGGATTGCACTTGCGTATACCTTGTGCAGCATGCTATGTATCTTACTTTTAGACTGATGAGAAAGATATTAATAAGTCTTTAAAAAAGTAGCAAAGATCTTGGTCTTAATAGTCAGCAAATGTGAGAAAAAAATGTTCAAATGTGGTAGAGAAATATGCACACACACACACACACACACACACACACACACACACACACACACAAAACCAAACAAGAAATTACATTTTATTCATAGATCTGTCAAAAAAAATCCTATAATTTTCATCACTGGTGAGTGATGTGATATGAAAAAGAGTTAACTGTTTCCCACACTAGGAAAAGTGACTGTTAATGCTGCTGTTTGAGAGAGTAATTTGTCAGTATTTATTAAGATACAGATACATATACCTTTGTTTTCCAACTTTATTCACAGGAGTATATTATATAGATAAAAGCATCATTACTTAGCAAAGTATGTGAAAATATCTTGAGTAAAAGAAAAGGAAAGAAATATAGTGGAAACAAAGAGAATGCCAATCAAGAGGGGTATGGCTTTATAAACTAGGGGGATCCACACCATGGAACTTTATGCTGCCATTAAAAATAATGACTTCGTTCTCTCCTAGTTAACCTGCAGAGAGAGTTTCATGATGCGTTTTGGAATGAGAAAAACAAGGTGCTGAAAGGTTATAGATATCTCAATTATTATAAAAGCAAGAGCAAAATTTGTGTCTGGTTATATGCATATATTCTATATTGTATCCATGTTACATATTCTATGGAAAATTATGCTAAATTTTTCTTGGCTATAAAATATTGTTTTCTTTCTTGTGTATTCAGAGATAATGCTTTCTTTTCATATGGATACAAAATCCAGTTATTTTATCTGAAAATATACAATAGCTTTTAATGTGCCCGGTGTCTATATACTTCTGCATAAATGATCTTAAAAAGTAAAAAGAAATAAAACAAAACCTAAAGGGCCCTGGACTTTAGAATAATAATTAGATAGC
The DNA here is from genome assembly GCF_008692025.1 of Phocoena sinus. Classification (NCBI taxonomy): domain Eukaryota; kingdom Metazoa; phylum Chordata; class Mammalia; order Artiodactyla; family Phocoenidae; genus Phocoena; species Phocoena sinus. The sequence continues at coordinate 40,347,605 of NC_045769.1, forward strand.
AAAAATTCCAAAACCATTTATATTACTATTTTATGTCTTCATGTCCTGCAGTCTATATCTCAAAATACTAACGTGTATCCAAAATTGAAGATCAAGTAAAGTAAGCAGAAGTGACACTGTAAAACATTCCTTTTAAAATGATTTATTATAGTAAAAGACATGGGAACAATGAAAAGGTGAGCAGAGGGAGGAACTCTTCTCCAATCCCATTTCTATCACAGCTGGAGGTGCATAGTTTCCTTGTTCTTATAAAGGAATTACTGCCACATGGTGAGTTCCTGCAATAAAGTTAAATATGAATTGGCTGTGCTTCTTAAATGTTAATAATCCAATCATATGGAAAAAGGAATTTAGTAATGTACAGTATAATTTAAAAAGTCAGAACTCTAAGAGTTTGAGATTTTCTTGGAGATTTACTCAGATGCTGTCATCTTTATGTGATGGCACTCCTTCTGAACAAGTGTTTATATTGATAGTGAAAATCTGTTTAAAGTGAAATACTTATATCTGTAAGCTAATTAGCTGTTTAAATGTATATGATCTAAAACAGCTAACTGATTTTAAGAAAATGAATAGCATATTTTAATACAGTGGATATTAGGCTTTCTTTCTCTCTCTCCTCCCTCCCTCCCTCCCTCCCCTCCTTCCTCTCTTTCTTTCTTTTCTTCTCCTTCAGCCATTAAATGCTAGCTATATAGACATAGACTAAGGAGAGGGAGTATGTTTCCCCCAGGTTCTTATGGGAAGATAGCTTTCAAAACTTAATTTTTGTTATGTTTATGCATGCTTGCTAAACCTAGAGAAAATCAAGCAATATTTTTGGGAGGAGGGGAAGTAAGTTTACATAATCCTTTTAGATATTTGCTTGATATCTCTAAATATTGCCCATTGCACATCAACTAGTATTCTGCTATCACTAAGTACAGTTAAAACTGTTTCTGTCCGTTAGTTCCTGAAGGTATCAGTAGGATGTGTAGCCAGGGGAAAAGAGGGAGGTTAGGTACTTTTAAGAAAGGCACAAGAAGGAAAAGAGAAAGTACATAGAGAAAATAATCTTTTTTTCCTGATGTAGCCATTCATTTCTTTAACAAGTATTTATTGAATGCCAGGGAGTTTTCCAGGTGCTGTTGATTCAGCTGTAGTTGAAGAGAAAATGTCCCTGGAATTTACTTCCTAGTTGAGATCTTCCCAGTAAAGAATGAAAACAGCCCTTAGAAATGATATTGAATGTGCTTCCAGAGAGGATATTACCCCATGGGAAATAAAAACTTTCCAATAAAATAATGCACCACTGAAGTTTCATTGTTACCAATACTTTAAATATCTAATATCAGATAAGAAAGTGTAGTAGAATTGAGGAAGAAAACTGTATCTAGCGATCCATTGTTTAATATACTCTCTTAACAGATTATTGAAAGGCACCTTGTTTTAGTAAGCATAAAGGACCTCTGGCAATGTGAATTATTTAAATATACAAAGGTGATGACTGTATTCTTGTATTCTTGTTTTTCTATCTCTGCAAACAAACGAACATAACATTTCCAATAGAAATAGTCTCATACACATGTTTTTACTTTAAATAATGCATTTACTTTAAATAATGCATTAGAGTAGAAAGCACTTATGAAGAAACAGCCAGAGCAAACTTAGATTTTTATTTCTAAAAGACTGGGGAATAAACACTCTTATCAAGAGATTGGATTAGAGCATTGCACCAGTGAAGGCAGTTGGGTCAAGAATTATCAAAGTATTAAAAACCAAGTGATGTTGTCAGAGCATTAGTTTTGTATCAACATATTGAATTTTTGTAATATTAAAATTCTCTAGAATGCCTACATGTCAGAAAGAAAGAAATCTAATATTTGTTTACTGGTGTATTTTGAATTTACTTGGATCTATCATGTCAAGATAGAGAGACAAATTTCTGAAACAGCCATACTCTTGTTTTCTCTTTAGGACTCCATATACATGTTTAATTCATTTTGCTAAGTATTTGTTTACTGCATTTTGTCCAGCTGAATACTGCTTGCCATGAACTCTATCTGTCACAGTTCATTTTCTAATGAAATAATACATGAGCATTTAAAATAGAGTATAGTAAGAATAGAAAGTACTATAAAAACAAAAGGTGATGTACTCATTGTTAATAGTTGCCTGACCAAGGAGTGATCAAGATGGGAAAACTTTATGGAAGAGAAATGCCTAGAATTGAATCTTGAAAGTTTCTAGATTTGATTGGAAATAAAGTACATGTGAAGCAGGGTAAGCATCATTAACAAGATTGAAGCTGGGGCAATGTATATGGGGAGCAACAATGAGAACAATCTCACTAGAGTGATAGACCTTGGAGGGCAGTAGGGGGAGAAAAGTTATGATGAACTCAGATTTCTCAGGAGATTTGTGTAGCAAAATATGGAAGATGGATTTCTTTTAAGAGGCAACAAGAAGGTATTGAATGTCCCTGAGTATTAGGTCAAAGTGAAAGAATCTGGCAGGATATTGCAGAAGCAATTGGAAGTATAAGATAATGTAAGATGAAGGTCTTCGGTATGTTTCATCTAGTTACCTGCAGCTCTGCTTGGTTTGAAGTAAGAGAAAAAATTCCTATATTCTCAGAGTGGCAAGGAATTACCCATGAGGATCCAGGGCCTGGAAGGGAGCTCTGATTTGCAAAAAGGAATGAACAGCAACAGGAATGTACTGATGATCAGTCACCACACGGCAAGAGGTTTGACGTCTCCAAGGATAGATGATGATCAGGGACCAGATGGGAGTTCCCTATCTCTGACACCTTGGCTATACTTAATTTTCTTCATCTTGCAAGTAAATCCAACAAATTATGTGTATGTGTGTGCATGTGATGTAAGAGGTGGAGAGATGTGAGACCAAATTATATATCTGTCAGAATGAGAACCTGTTCAAAATATAAGGATGGTTATAATGTAAAAACAAAGGTTAACTAATATTTACTCTCCATAAATATAGCTCATTGAATATGAGTTCTGGCACCTATTTTGGTGATTGGTAATAAGTTCTCAATAAATATTTGTCAATTAAATAGAATTATTGATTGAATTGGATAAGACCGTATATTTTCTGACATTCCCTTTAGGCTACCATACTTCTTGAAAATAGTAGAAAGTTATAAGATCTCTAAATTTAATTGGGTGTGTAGATCCTTTTTATTTTGCTTTATGTCTTTCTTAAACTTACATTCTTCCTCCAGGCCTATATTTTTTAGCATATTTCCTCTTGAAAATCCTGCTAAGTTGAAAAACTACAGTTTTTTGGAGTTTCTTCAATATGCAAAAATAGAGGTTTCCTTAATATAGCAAATTAACAGAAATTTTAATTTAGTATTTAACAACTAAGGAAGGCATATTAGCCTGTCTCCATAGCTATATATTAAAAATACACAAATTTTCAGAGCTAATAAAAAGTTTGAATGTGCATTTTAGTATTATATTTGGAAATACATGATCATTTTAAGCATTCTACAATATTGACCAGAGATGTGAAAATTGATGTCTTTATCATTCTTAACAGTTGGTAGTTTTTACAACATGATCCCATGCTAAACTCTGTGCTGAGGGTGTAATATATGGGCAATATATGTATGTAAGTGTGCATTCAAGTATATACCTATTTATATAAATATGAAATATCATTTAAATGTAGTTTGAAAATATGAAAGCAAATACAGATTTATTTTTCATTAGGTTTAGCATTATACTTAATTTAAAAATATAATTTATTGATTTTTTTTCTAGTTTTGCAAGTAACTGATATTTATTGCAGAAAAATTAGAAAGTAAAAAAATGTATAAGATGCAAATAACCATAATCTCATTATCCAGATATTTTGTTGTGCTTCTTATGGTCTGTTTTCATTGCAGAAATATGCTTGATCAGAGTTGAATGTAGACAAAATTTTATTTTTCTACTTTACTTTAAGTAACCCATAGAATACAAGGAATGAGTTTTGCTTCATAGCAAACTGGCCCTTTATCATTCTCCATTTTCCCTCATCCCTCACTCCAGGTTCAAACCCTCCATGTGAATAAATCTTCCACAGAAATTATTATAGTTATTCTCTGTTTTGTTGTCTAACAACACATCTATTTTTCTTCATTAAAAAATGCAGTGTTACAGGGACTTCCCTGGTGGTGCAGGGGTTGGGAATCCGCCTGCCAATGCAGGGGACACGGGTTCAAGCCCTCGTTTGGGAAGATCCCACATGCCACGGAGCAGCTAAGCCCGTGTGCCACAACTACTGAGACTGCACTCTAGAGCCCGTGAGCCACAACTACTGAGCCCACGTGCCTAGAGCCCGTGCTCTGCAGCAAGAGAAGCCACGGCAATGAGAAGCCCGCGCACTGCAAAGAAAGAGTAGCCCCCACTCGCCGCACCTAGAGAAAGCCGACGCACAGCAAAGACCCAATGCAGCCAAAAATAAATATATATATAAAAAAAAATGCAGTGTTACAAAACCTAAATCCTAGAAATAGAAAGATCCAAAACAATGTTCCTCTCCAGTTTGATGCTCCCTTCTTGTAGTACATTTAATATTGGTGAGCTGTTACGATTTGTAAAAATCTAGAGGCTTCTCTGTCTTCTGTGTCTAGAAAAGCAACTCATATACAGTGGGCACTCAGTAAATATGAATTGAGTGCATCTCCTTGTTGGATTATAGGTAAAGTGATTGTTGGTGTCTTTACGGACTATGAGTTTATTACCAATTGATATAACTACAGACTATGTAATACAGATCAGCGGAGTATGTAATACTGTTGTATCAATGGCTCTTTTGTAAAACTCTTTATGGTTTTTCCCTATTTTTGTTTATAACTCTGTCCCATGTGGTCTGTTCCCCTTTTATTTTTTATCCAAAAATCAGAAATAATATCTCTATTGAGATTTTCCATTGATATGCATAAGCAACTGTGCCGTTTAAAGCTCTTTCAGTTAATGCAACATTGAACTGTAGACATTCCTAGAGTGAAATAAAATGGCTCCCCTTAGACTGACAAAAGTACCCTGAGGCACTCTGTTTATTTAAATAGTGTTCTTCAGCAAAGGTTGCTCCATCAACAATTAGTGTCTTCTTCATAACTCCTAAATTATTCATTAATGCAATTCCAAAATCTAATCACTTTTTTCTGCAGCAAAGTTGAAAGGAGAAAATTAATGCTATTTATTTCTTTAAAATACACTTTCTAGTTCTTTTGCTATTAATGTGTTTGAATAAATATAATTTTGATATGCAAGGTTTCCGTGGCAATTTAAGTTTTTGAATAACAAAAGAAGGATGAAGACAGGATTTTGCTGTTTCTTTTACCTCTCAGAGAGTCCTGACTAATAAAGTGCATCTCCTGTAAACATGAATTTCTTTTTGCTGGCAGCAAAAATTCTGCTAATAGTTTCATATCCATTTCACACTTGTACATTGACTAGTTTATGGTATATCCTTAACTTGCATCTCCCCTCCTTCCCTGCCAGAGAGCTTCATAAACAGAATAAAGATAAGGCTGCACATTTCTACTTATTACTGTGGAATCATAACTACCATCTCAGGGCACTTTCTCCAAGGTTACCTTCTGGCCAGTGCTCCCTTTTTGTGTTCTTGGCTCCGTTCACTGAGGAAGTAAAATCAGATATTGGTGATTGTTTTAACTATGTAAAGAATGTCTCTTTGTATATGTGTTTTTAAGTCTTATAGAAACTCTGACTCTTTAGGAAGCTGATCATGTTCACCTTGTTCTTCCTGGTCTGAACCTTAAATTATATACAAATTAATGGCAGTTATTACGGTTATTCTTTTTTCAAGTTGTATTCCTGTCTTACTGCTCTTGTTTTTATTTAGTTATAATGCCAAAATACTTTTTATTTCATCTTGTAGTAAAGATTCCTGTAAACCATACTGGAATCTTTCATGGAATGATGTGGAGTATAACTATAAACATATAGACAGAAATTCATATGTTGTATATAGTATGCACCTCTGCTATGCTGGCAGAATGACAGCTCGTAGGGCCAGCCAGTAAATTCTTCCCTTCAGTAGGAAGAGATTGTGAGTCGAGAGTAAGACAAAGCACAATCCTTTACTTTTCACACATAGGGGATATGTATTATTCACTTATGGAAGAGTAAATTTCATCCAAAGGCTTAACAGTATAGGTAATGAATAACAAGATAATTCCCTGATACTTTGTGATCTGTGTATAGCCATGACAAAGGAGTATTTATGTTTTAAACATACAAATAACAAGAAGGGATAATAGCATGATCTGTAACTCTTATGTAAATTATTCCTGATCATAGGACATAGGCCAAGCCAATCTGAGAATAAAGTTTCATCTGCCCCAATGTTTGTCTCAGCAACACGGATATGACCCACTCAGACCAATGAGAAGCAATCCGTGTGAAAGATCCAGTCGTGGGGGAAACAAGATCAGACTCTGGAGTTTTCAGTATGATAAGTAATCAATCCCTTATCCAGAGGTTAGGCAGTAAGCATTTATTGAGTCTCTACTTTATTTTTAAAAAATGCACTAAATCAAGGTTACGGTGACACTTATAATGGATCAGCAGCAATAGTTGAGAAAGCATTCAATGCTACCGACTTGATGCAATGCTCTGGGAAGGCAATCAGGGACCCCAGGTATGTCTGTGTAAATTGTGGATTAAATAGTCCTTAAAGAGACAGTTCATATAGTCCACAACATGAACAACAACATATCCCAGGATTTATGAACTTTATGACCTGCACAAAAGCCAGGTCTAAATGATTAATTTTAGAACTCAGCTGAAACTTACTCTAATGTTTGATTCAACTTTTTATATGAAAATATGGTTTTGTGCAGCATAGTGGAGAAAGCCAGTTAGGTTATATGAAATCGGCATTGTACTGCCATTTTAACAGTAATTGAGAATCTCCTTTTTTTCAATAATATTCATATTTCCATATTTTATAAAAGATGTTAGTCTTTTGAATTACATATACTCAATTTGAACAGTGTAAACTCTCAACCTTTTCTTTTCAGAGTCAGAGCGTTGAATTTTTTGAGATTTGACAAGAAAGAAGTTGTTAATAGTGAATTATAGCTAAAAATAGATTTGTGTTAAAACAATTTTATTGACCACTTCTGGGTCTAAAAAATAGATTAAACTTTTGATTGCAGGGCATTTGTTAGTAAAGAGTTGGAGCATAATTGTTAGTGAGCTTTCAGAAGCCTTTCTTGGAGATAATGTTTGAATAATCTATTGCCAGAATTTGAATAATTTATGCATGAACCAGTGTAGAGTTATAATTGCAATTACAATGTTCAGTTCAGTAGCAATGAGTTGCATTTGAAGTTGGATGCCGATTACTCTGTATAGCTTAGGTTCTGCTTTTCATTTCATTTTTAACAAAGGATTCTGAGTAAAGGGAGATGGCTCAGAGCTTGACAAAAGTTCCCAAGTGAAGTTTTAGAGAGTTTCTTTCTAAAGATTTTTATTTCATTTTATTTTATTTTATTTTATTTTATTTATATTCAAAGTCTGAAATCCAATCTTGCATGCTTCTGTGCCACAGAGATAAAGCAAGGGACTGAAAGTGCCCCTGGCTGGACAGAAAGGACTTTTCTACATTTCTTCTGAAGGAGCAGCTGCTCTTATCAATAATTTCCTGAAGCAATAGTCCTGGAGTGTAAACAATATTTTATACGGATGACAGTGGAACAGAATATGTTATTGCTAAAATTTGTGGACTTCACTGTGGAGAATGGATTAACCCTGTATAACACAGCATCAAATGCATTATATTTTCTGAATTAAATGAAAGGGTTAAGAGTTTTTGTATGATGGGAGTCTCAGACTCAAAAAGAAACAATACAATAATTTTATTTTCACAAATATACAAAAAATGTTATATATCACATCACATTCTAAGTAATTAATATTGCTAATCTTACTGTTTGGTCAGTCAATTCAAATTAAATTTGTAATGTGACATTGAATTTTTGCTTTCTTGAAAAACTTTAAAACTCTACTGAAGTGTTGACAGTTTTAGAGGGCTAATTTTTTTTATTTAAAAAGATGTCAATGGGCCATGAATTATTTTTATATTCTCTGAACTCAACAAACAAACATTTATAAAGACTTTAATTGGTTTGACCAAAATTAAAACGATTTTAATTGTCTCTGGAGATCAAGCACTTCCATGAAAATCATTTGTTTCTAGAAACTTTGAGATTTATTTTCACTCATTACAGTCAAGTGTATACAGACCCCTTTCTCCAAATTTTGTTTACTCTTGCTACAATATAAGAACATTTCTTAATTTTACCATTCATATTAAAGATATTCTCAAATGGGGGTATTGACTAGGGAACTGAGAAATATAAAATGAATCTCCGAAGCAGAATTGTGTAGCTCTTCCATCACAGATATCCTAGCATATACTGAGTTGTAGATTTATGGACTTAAAAGAAAACTTGAGCTCATTTAGATCTGTACCCCACTCTAAGCAAAAGAAAACAATACAGAAATATTGTAGACATGTTTTGGCAAAAAATCTTAATATCAAATCAAATTATACAGCCTTTTTAAAATAACTGTTTTTCTTTTTTCATAAGCCTTACACTCAGGAATATAATTTATTTTTGGTATAATTTAGATCTATTCTCACCTGCTACTTTGTAATTTCTAAATTTATTTTTGAGATCATTGAAAGAATATTAAAGATGAGCTAATTCAGTATGAACCCCCCACAGGGATTGAGAAATTTAAAAATCAAGGGTATAACCAAAGATTTATTTTATTTTAAATCTTATTGAATTAAAATCAGTTTTTATTTTTTAGGGACTTTACAAAGAAATTTAATATTGTATTCTTAGTTATTTCAACTTCTTTCAAATGAGAATGAAAAAATAAACAAAATTCAGTTCTCACAATTATACCTTATTAAGCAAGTTTCAGAACTAATGTATAGTTTGAAGTATAGCTAATGATTACCTTTAGGAAAATATGCATTGCAAAATCCAAATTCAGTTGATAAAATTTGTTTTCAGTGTTCTCTTCTTTAAAAATGATCAACAGAGATGAATCTATTTGGACTATAGTAATTTATAGTTGGCTAATTACAAGTGGCACAGGGTAGACTTTATAAAGAATTAATTTTGACTAAGCAACATAATAATGTGATCAACATTGTAAGATGCTATGTTTGAAGAGAACATACTTAAGAAAAAATCTGATTTTCACATTTATTATACAGGAGTTAGTGGATAGGAGCATGAATGTTGCAGTTAGACTGACCTGCCACTTAGTATGTGTTGTGGTGGTCTTGGAGAGATCAGTTGGGAAAGTCAGTTTGCTCATCAGTAAAAAGTAGTTACCTGATAGGATTACTATATATATATATATATATATATTTTTTTTTTTTTTTTTTTTTTTTTTTGCGGTACACGGGCCTCTCACTGTTGTGGCCCACTGTCGTGGCCTCTTCCGTTGTGAAGCACAGGCTCCGGATGTGCAGGCTCAGCAGCCATGGCTCACGGGCCCAGCTGCTCCGCGGCATGTGGGATCTTCCCGGACTGGGGCACAAACCCGTGTCCCCTGCATCGGCAGGCGGACCCTCAACCACTGCACCACCAGGGAAGCCCTACAATTATTTTATTATATGTTAAAGCACATAGAACATTACCTGACCCATAGTTAGCACTCTATAGTATTTGCTATTAATTATGGTGTATATATAAGTAGATAGCATTTATTTTAGGTGAATTTATCTTTTTTTCCAAAGTAGTGCCTTCTACTTGGAAATGTGAGAAACAGCAATTTTGATATAATTCTATAAAATTCTATTAAAAAAAGACATGGTCATTAGTCATGAAAATTATCTTTAATTGGAAAATGAAATCACATGCCACTGTTAAATGGAAGAATGATGTGGAATATTATAGTACATTTTTCTGAAATTGGCATCTAAATTATTAAATATACAGGTTTTCCCCTGGAAAAAATTTGTAGTTTGAGGTCTTTCACTAATTTGGGTGGTTTCTTTTTTTCCTAATTAGTCTGAATCAGTAAGGTTATCCTTTGTTTATAAAATATCAGTTCATGACCAGGTGTACAAAAGGGAAGAAAGTACTTTCTATCAGTAACTTTATGTATTCAATATATTCATTTATTTTCATTAATTATTTATAGAGGATTTATAATGATATATATGCACTGTAAATACATAGACGTATATTTAGTATATAAATATACATTATATATAATTAAATATATCTGTAATATATAGTTATATAAATATATATATATATAAATTCTCCCAACAGACTTGTGAGGTTGTCATATTCTTCTTTTATTATAATAAAGGAAATAGCATGGAGAGAGATTAGGTTAATTAATATACGACAATACTGTGATTTGAATCCAGGTTGCTCTGCTCTGAAACACATGCTTTTTCCCAAAATACCATATTGCTCTCGTAGATAGCCATTTTAGGCCAGTGATGCATGTTATAACTAAGGATGACTTAGTATGGCAAGACCAGAATGTCAGGAATGTTAGAGATTGAATTTATGTTAAATGACTTAAATATCAACCTAAAAAAACCCAAACAAGCTCAATAAATAACAGCGGGCCAGTGTGTTAGTATTAACAATCTTGCTGAGTTTATAAGTTTTCTGAGTCAGTGTTTACTAGCCATGCTATATTTTAAATCCAAATTACAATGATTGAGCACATTAGATCATTTAGGAACACTTGAACAGTGTGTCAGCATCTGATGAAAAGGAAGTAGGCCATTCTACATGAAATATTTGTTACTAAGGAACAGTTTATTAATGTTAATGTATTTTCAATCCTGTGGGTTAAAATAAATAAAAGATTTGACCTAAACTCTTTCTAAAATAGGATGCCATACCTTTCAGAATGTTTCTATCCCTAATTCAAGGATTTTCAGGAGACCTAACTGGTGAACTTATAGGCTTATGTATATACAGGCATACTTCATTTTATTTTGCTTGGCTTTGTTGCACTTTGCATGTATTACATTTTTTACAAGTTGAAGGTTGTGGCAGCCCTTCATTGAGCAAGTCTACTGGCTCCACTTTTCTAACAGCATTTGTTCACTTTGTGTTTTTGTGTCACATTTTGGTAATTCTTGCAATATTTCAGACTTTTTCATTATCATTATATTTGTTTTGGTGATCTGTGACCAGTGATCTTTGATGTTACTGCTACAACATGCTGAAGCTCAGATAATGGTTAGCATTTTTTAGCAATAAAGTAGTTTTTAATTAAGGTATGTACATTGTTTTTTAGACGTAATACTATTGCACACTTAATAGACTAAAGTATTGTGTAAACATAACTTTTATATGCACCAGGAAACCAAAAAATTCGCGTGACTCACTTTATTGTGATATTAGTTTTATTGTGGTGGTCTGAGTTATGTCTATAATAGATGATTCATAGAATGATATTCTAAGGATACTCTAAAATATTTCTCATAAGCAGTTTTTTCTAATATGATCAAACAGATATTTCTGTCAGGACTTGAAAGAGACTAGAAAACACAACTTCCTGAAGTTATGTCTCTTTGTATTTAGTCCCAGATGGAGTTCCATTAAGCTTTTTATATTGTATGCCTTTAAAAATCTCTTTTGAAGATGGTATACCTATTAACTAATAAGTTACTTGATGGAAAAACGTACGGAAGTAATTCTAAAGGATATATTATATTAATATACATTATTTCCCCAGAAATAGAACAACATCCACTGTAGTTTTAAAATGGATTGTTCTGAATTATGGGCTGTTGCTTCTGAAACCTGTAATAGCTTTATATAACCTTATGCTTTACATCTTAGACGAGCCTTTACACATGTGCCTCTTGTATAAAATAGGGTGGTGATCAACTGCAGGTTATCACTGAGTGGAGGAAGTCTGCATAATGATTAAAAAAATTAGATTTAGGGTCAGCCACTTTCTAGCTCCATGATCTTGATCAAATTACTTGACTTTCTTAAAGCTTCAGTTTATGTATTTGTGAAATGAGACCAGATAACTACATGCTTAATTATTTAGTAAATGTCTGTTATCATTATGGAAATCATGGGTAACGTTTTCTTATCCATCGTGGCAGGAGATACAAGCAGCCAATTTTCCAACTCTCAATTCCAAATGTGTCTGTTATTGGCCACATAAACCATTGAAGAATAGTAAAATGTTTGATTTTAATATAAGAACTTCAAGGTAAGCTTTTATTAAAAAAATGTAAAAAGCTGTTTCTTTACAGCTGTGTATAATATTTACATAGTTCTGTTCACACGGGTCCAGAACTGCATATCCACAGAGCTATTAGCATCTCAATTGAGAATGTCTAAAAAGATTTTAGCAACAGGTGCAAAACAGCTGCAGTGCTATTTCAATAATAATAATGGATAGATTTATTTTCTGTGGGCTCTCTTTTATACATTCTGAGCTGACACTAACATTTAGGACACAAAGGAAATTAAATAATAAGCAAAAAATCACATTTTCTTGGGTGAGGAAAACTCACCCAAGAGTTTTACTATTGCATATGCAATAGTAATTAACTGTCAAAGTCTAGTGTATTCTATAAGATCACGCTGAATTGCAATATCAGCATTAGCACTGAACAGTAGGATGAATGTGTATCAAAGTTTACAAATTAGTTTCTCTAATAACACACACTGCTTTGTAGTGAAATTTGGTTTGGATATCATTTTGATTCCAAACAAGTTTAAGAGGATGAATAATTTACATATTGATACTATTGACAACCCTTGCCATAGTTTGAATTTCTTTTTAAAAAATTGCTTCCTGGTTCTAAAAGATGCTCCAAATCTGAGATTTTGTTTAATATGCCTCAATATGAGATATAGCTCTAGTTAATTGCAAAAGTATTGATGCAGTATTTACTATATGCTGCTGGAGAGTAGAGAAGCTGCAAAAGAAGTGAAATGAATGAGCTCCCCAAAGAGTGTTCAGTATAATTCAAGCCATGAAATGGCTTAAATAACTTCGAGGTGGCAAACCCTGTGATTCAAGAAGGATACTGGGCTGAATAATAACATGGAAACTAGAAGGGCATTCCTTTTGGGGAGGTAAATATAGTATCAGTTTTTGACAAATTACATTTCAGATAACGGTGGGATATCCAAGAGGGATTTCAACGTGATGGTTGTTATATCTGTTTTCATTCTGCTGGTCAACTCATTTAGTGATTCTCTATTTCATTTAATATATTATTCATATCTAATATCTTCAAATGATTTTTCTTTGAAACCACACGCCCTTGCTTCATGTTTGTAAGATTCTCTATTTTCTCCCATAAGATAGTAATTCTGCTTTAAATTCAGGTTCTTTCTGTTTCGTTAGTTCTGCTTCCTTAGGTGTAGTTCTTCTGCTTATTGTTCTTATTTCATAATGCTAAGTACCTTGAATGTCTTAGTTTTGTGGAGGTGAGTGCCGATTCACTTCTCCTGAGAGTGTCATCCTCCTTTGCTTGCCATGTGCATTTGGGAGAGGAGCAAATCCTGTAGCCTGGGTCTGAACTCTTTGCCCTGGTTTGGGGAAATGAGCGTGATGTGTTTACAGGTGCAGTGTTTTTTTCTTTTTCTTAGTTTGACATCTTAAACCAAAGGAAATATTTGCCCTCCTATTGTTTGCCAGTGTTTACTTAGCTGATCTGGCTGGCTGAGCAGATGTTACCTTTCTTGTTCAAGACCACCTGTAAAAATCTCCTAAAAATTTAAACTTGATTAAAATAGAAGGTTTATTCAATGTAGATTAAAACAGTTATTTCTCTTTCAAATATTATTTCTATCTTTTAAAGGATTTCCAGTTGAGATTTATCCTATAGGAAATAGGATATAGTGAGTTAAATATAGTGTAGGTTTGCATTTCACAGTCTTCTTGCTAGGGTTGGTCTCAGAAAGGATTGTGGAATGTGCATATTCATCTTGTTGGTGTCTCTACATCCTTTAGGGTCATTATCCCATCTCTGAAACTTCACCCTATCCTAACCACACAAATAGCCGCTGGGTATTCAGAGTTCTTTATAAGGACTTAGCCAAACCCAAATCACTTAAGACCCCACTACAGACGTAGTATTTTAATCCACAGGAGCCACCAATGGCAGTGCAATGAAAGTCCTTCTCCCTTTTTTAATAGTCTATTAGAAATTATGTTTCCTTTCATTAGAAATGAAAAAATTAAGGTTTGAAAGACATTTTTGGTAGACTTGGACTAAAAATAGTATGCAGTAATACTCCACATTTTCTTGGATCTGATGAAATAATCATTGAAAGACATCTTTTATATATTAGTGTGTGTATATATTCAAAGATATGTGATATGGCCAAAATTTTTTGACAAGATGAAATTGTGTAAATTATCTCTATTTTCCCACAGTCAGTTTAATTTACTTGTTATGATTTCAGTATGTTGCTATTATATATTTGTCTCAGTTACTTTTAATGAGCCATTTATGTCTATCTGCCTGCCTGTCTGTCTCTCTGTCTGTATCTAGGTATCTGTCTATCCATCCATCCATCTATCTATGCTGCATTTATCTTGATACCAGCAGCAAAGTAAAAATTCTTTTAGTTCATTTTATCATGGAATATTAACTTGCTGTTATAATGCTGAACTTTGGTCACAATTAAAAATAGGAAAGTATTTAAAAAGACAAATTGAACCACTGATGACAAGAATACTTGACAGTGTTGTAAAGTCCATCATACTTTGATTTCATTTCTGAGAAACTGCTTCACGGTGAGTTGTGTGATCCTAGGACATGTATTTTGAGTTGTGTGATCCTAGGACATGTATTTTTATTCATAAATTCAAACTTGATTTTTGACAAATATAAAAATTAGCTCTCCTAACCTCCGGTTCTAATTCATACTGATGGAACACAAAATCTTGTCCTCAAATTCAGTAATATATTTTGTAAGTAACTTTAAAGTTGAAATATTTTCCCTTTTGGATAATTTATTTTTTTTTGTTTAATTTATAGAAGATCCACCTACTGGAGTATTAGAAAAAAATGACAACATAAGACTGTGGGATACATGTTTGAGTCATGATATATAATTGACTCCATTTAATAAATACCTATTAGTGAAATCATCTAAGTGATAGGCATTTATTGATAACACTGTCCAGTTCCCCTAGAGAAACAAAGATGAATTAAAACACTGTTTTCTAGCTTTTTGTAGCAAAAAATATATACACAATAAACTGATACATTTGTTGTCTATGATTTTGGGTAGTGTTAAACATGATCTATATCTCTTATATTTACTGTCAAGTTCTAAATTGTGATAGAACATTTAGAAAGATGACCTTCTGTACTCTAAGATACTTTCTACATTTAGATATAATATCTTTAAAAATTACTGGAAATATTATCATTTAATTTATTTAGTATTAAGCCCTTTTTAAGACTTGAGACAAATGATACTTTTAAAATTATACATGTATGCCTGGGGCTTCAGGTTTTGAAATCTAATAAAACATGTTTAATGCTAAATAATTTAAAAACAAAAATCATTCACAGATTAATTAGAGACTCAAGCTAATTATTATGTACATTTTATTACTTGACAGACAAATTGCTACCAAGTCAGCCTGTTGTAGCTGAACAGCTATTGTAGACCCTCATAATCTGACTTCATAATGGAGACTGCCACATTCACTGGTAAGAGTATTTCTGCTTTGTTGGTGAGTGAAGCTGTGATACTTCAAAGCTAGCAATTAATTTTTGGTTAGAAATATGCCTTTGACCTCCCTCTAGATGGAAACAACAAAAAATTTTAAAGAATAAAAGGAAATAGTATACTGGTTTACTTAAACTATATGACTTGGTGCATGTCTGTGTTTGGTGTGTTTGAGTTGGAGAACAAGCTGTACATTAACATAATTATACATATTTTTTAAGGAAGAGTGTTCTTAGGAAGCCATCTAGGGAAATAGCCTATGACAGGCAACATTTAATCAAGGTAAGTTCTTTAAGATTAGTTAAATTTGCAGAGGCTAGTTGAGAAGCCAGTTGTATTAATAGTTTGAATTTAGCTCCAAATGATGGCAGGGCAAGAGTTAGTTGAGATAAAGAGGCTCAATCTGCAAGGCAGAGATGGAACTTGTAGGCAACTCAAAGATAACTCAAGCAAAGGGAAATCCAACGATGGAAGAAGAGAAGGGAAAAGAAAGTTGAGAGGGCAGGACTCTTGTCTCCTTTGTCTGAAATGCTTTTTGTCTTCTTGCCTACCTGGCTAACTCCTTTTTATCCTTCAAGCGTTAGCTCAAATCACTTAGTCTTATTTTCTGTCCTCACTCTAGTTTCTATTCTGTATTTCCACTGCACTTGGCACAAACTACTATTTCTGACCTTGCCTGGAAATTTTTAGTTATTAGTTTCTTTAACGATCTCTGTCTTGAGACACAGGAAAGTTGTCTCGTTTATCTCTGCATTGTCACTACCCAGAAAAATGTCCCATACATAATAGTTGTTGAATAAATACATGTTTGTATTTCTCCAGGAAAGATGGTGAATGGATTTTTAAAATTCTAAGTTGTGCTCTGGATATTTGCAATATTTGAATGATAGTTAGCTGGCATTAGAATTATTAAACAAGTAGTAGCACTTACTGCTCATAAATGGAAAATGTAGGGAGAGACCTGGAGCCTTTGTAAAAATGTGAGTCTAGAATTGATTACGAACGTGGTGCTGAAGGCTGGCAGCAAAGCTCAGGTAATAGGCACAGCTGGGTTGTTGCAGGTGTTTGCAGAAAGGGCTTAATCAAGGGAGTTGCTTAGCACAGCAAAGGCAAAAACTTTTCTCCCAAACCTTAATTCTAAACCTCACATGCAAGGAGGAATGAAATCTGTGCAGACTGTTCCAGGAGTTTATAGGAACTAACTACTAAATGTGCAAATGGGAGCTTGTTTGAAGTTTTGAGCAGAGGAGCACAGCAACTTGTATACCCTTCATTAAAGAACCGTCCTCCACTGTGAGGGAAGGTCATCCTCTTCCACGGAGTGCACAGCCTGTACAGATGTGAAATTCAAGGTATCTTTTTTTCAGAATGGTTATGCCTCTTAGAACAGAAGATCTTAGACAGAATTAGAAAACATAATCTAAAATGGAAACCTTACATTGTAGGATCTTGTGGAGGGAGAAAGTTAAAACTAAAGGGCCACGTTAGAGAACCAAAATAGGAGGGAGGAGGAATATTAGACCCAAGAATCTATCTAACAAGCATGTGGCTCTTCCCACAGAATTAGCACTGGGCTTTTGGAAGGAGTTCATCATAGCATGTTCTACAGATCAAAATGAATAAGTCACAAAGCTGGAAAGAATGAGGAGACCTTCTTTACATAACAAAACAGAGCATCTGGGGCTTAGCAGCTCCTATGGAGTAGTATAAGCATGTTTGACTTGGCCAGTTGGTAGCTGTGTTGTGGATATTAATATCCCCATTTTTCAGATGAGGAAACTGAGGTACAGAAAGTTTAAGTAACTTTTCCATGTACATATGGTGGAGTCAGATTTGTCCTTAGGCAGTAGGGCTTCAGAGTCCTATGTTCTTTGTCACTATTCTATGGCAGAAATCAAGGTGGTTTTAATAATGATGAAAAAGCAGAATTAGGAAACCTAGCTTGATTACTCATTAAAATTAGCTTTCTAATGCATATGTCCTAAATTGAAGTTATCCACCCTAACATTGTCCGAGTTGGACAACCACAGTCTTGTTCCCAGAGGTTGAGCCTATTCCATAAAACATTCAACACAGATGAGTAGAGAATTCAAGTGCATGGAGGGCAGGATGCCCCGAATGAGAGACCAAGGCTGACCAGGTATGCACAGCTTTTTCTCACCATCTCTCTAATTTGATATTCCCTTGAAAAGTATAATGCGATGGAGGGTGTACTTTCCTAAGGAGTGGGAATTACTTCTGCTTTATGGAAATGCTCACAGAGAGCACTTAGATATGATGGGTTGGAACATGCAATCAGAATATGGAAAAGCAAATCATATTTTATTGAATTCTGAAATAGGAAGCAGAATTGAATATGGTTTGGTGTGTGGTCTCCAGAGGCAGCAGGCCTATTTTGGATTCTAGATCTACCACTTATTAGCTGTGTGGTCTCAGGCAATTTATTTTATCTTTCTCAGACTCAGTTTCTTTATCCTGAAAATGGAGATAAGAATACCCGTCCTTCGGAGTTGTGACATTTTATATGAAACATCTATTGAAATAGTCCAGATCTAAGCCTTTCGGGTGAAGAATCTGACAAGTGGCTTTCTAATTGGGGTACATATTCCTCCTCAGAAACATTGCTCTGCAGGCTTAGGATTCAGAGGCAAGGCCTGACTGCTTCTTGTCAATGTGAGATGTTGAAGAAGTAGATTTTCCTAATTAACTCAAGATGGCAACCTCCCAAAGCTGTCTGTTTTCAAGATTGTAGGTATTTCATTTTCATTCTGTTGTGATAAAGAGGAATGTGGTGAAGATGATCGGAATTACCTCCTATTATGAGCTTGTTAATTTGTCTGCTGTAATTTTCTAAGCGTTTTCTTGGAACACATCCAGAAATTTATAAAAGAGATCATCTTCCATTTCATACTGTAACAGGCTGTGAAACAATAACTAATTTGAGATAATAAGTATTGTAGCTTATGCAAACATACATAAACACAAAACATGCTGGAAGCCAGTACACCACCAACCAAGACTAGAGAAGTTATATTTTTAACAGAGTTTACTGTTGTATAAGATGAGATAAAGGTATGGAAATATGCTAAGATGTTAGTACACTCATTGCATTAATCATTTGTCCAATAAGTATTTATTAAGTACATCATATGAAAGAGAGATACCAAATATCCAATTCAAAGATAAAGGTGCATATATCATACAAAATCACAGCAGCATCAGATGAAACAAGCTGCTTTATTTGTACTAATATATTTGTAAAAATTGATTAATTGCATTATGAGACACTTTCATAATGCACAGATGCTGATTGAAATACGGCTGACTATTGCTGTTTGTTTTATTAGATTAAATAGATCTTTATATTTGGACTGGTATATATCATAGAATCATCTGTAAGCCCTCTTTTATTTCAGTTCTATAACAGACTCATTTTTAAACTACTTTGATATAATTTTAAGCTTTTAGAAAAGCTGTAAGGCTACTACAGAAAACTCTCATATACCCCTTAGCCAGATTCACCAATTCTTAAAATTTTGTAACTTTTCTTTTCTTCTGGCTGCACCGTGCGGCATGCAGGATTTTAGTTCCCTGACCAGGGATTGAACCCATGTGCCCTGCGGTGGAATCACAGAGTCTTAACCACTGGACTGCCAGGGAAGTCCCAGTTACCTTTGTTTTAATCTGAAGTATTTTTGAATAATTTCCAGAAATTTTGCTTTTTACTAAATACCCAAGGACATTGCTAGAAAGATTTGTGCTGAAGAGAAATCTGTGAGCCAGGTGTTTAAAATCTTTAGCAAATGAGGGGTACATATCCGTGATCAAGAGGACTAGGAATGTAAAACCTATTGGTATTAGTCTCAAAATTTCTAGAAATAACGATCTCTATATCCCTGGGCTTGTCCTGTTATCCAGTCTTTATTGACTTTTTCTACTGACAGGGCAGAACTTCAGCCACCACTCTGATGGGCTACGTCCTAGATCTGCATCTTTGCAAAACTTTGTTATTGCTAACCTGATAAATTCAGATGTTTGCTTCAGATACAACTTCCTGGCTTTCCTTCTACCCACTTATTTCTTCCTGTCTTCTTCCTTCCCTGAATTCTTTAGATCCCATGGTTCATCATATCCATGAATAGTCTCACAACCTTTTCTCATTGTCATTCTGTTTTGCTAACCTAATAAAACCCCTGAACTGGGTAAACCAACTATCCACTTTCTTTGTACTTAGTCTTATGTTTTGGGCAGAGGTGAAAAGATTATTGCTACTACAGATTCATGGTCTCCAACTTCATCTACGCTCCCCTCAGTTACGGGCAAGCCTAGCCACAATCTTCCTTTCTTCACTGTGACCATTGAAAATCTTGTCTCATCACTTCATGGACATATTTAGTAATTATCTCATTTCTCTTCTGTAACTTCAACCTCTACCCTTTTATAGAACCCTTCCCTTTAAAATGTAATCCGCTAAACTCTCACATGGGGAGGGGACCCTCCTGTAGCCCCTGTGTATTCAAGATTTTCAAGTGCGTCTACCCACATATCCCCAGCTAAAGTCTCCAGGACCCACTTCGTCCTTATTGGAACTATAAAATCAGAGTCTTGCCTGGGCTGAGAATTCAACCTTTCATGAAGTTCTCCTGCTCTTAAGATTAGGTCCTGAGCCTGGTTCTCAGTACAGTAAGCTCTCTCTCCAGTTACAGAAAGTTGGTGATTCTTTAAAATCTGACAGAGCAGTTCTCTGGATTTCAGTACTTTGCTTTCAGTTGGTGATTGATTGTCCTGAATTAGCTATTTCCTTTCTTCAAAGCATCACTGGTACTCAGCAACAGCTATTCCATTCCAGAGTCCTTACAAATACTATTTCCCTCACACCTCTCATATGCCAGAGATACTGTACAAGTCAGTGCATACTCTTCAACATGTGTCCTGTTCCATGCACTCCAGGTAAAAGTATAAACAATTACACTCCTACAGCATGTCAGAGATTATCAATATTACATCCACCACCAGTGATCGTGGGTCCATTACCAGCTGACTGGTGGATAATCCAACTTAGAATCCCATAGACTCAGCTTCCTAGGATAATTCTCACTACCAATTTTCTGACTCAACCCTAAAAACAGAACATGAGGCAGATTCAGTTGTACATCATTTTCTGAGAGATTCAGTTGCACATCATTTTCTTTTAAAAAAAGAAAACAGTAGGGAGTGAGAGAAGCAAAATAGCAAAGGAGAAAAAGCTGAGCTCGAATAAAGTCTGGGATTGACCTATTTCACGAGGGATCACACCACAGAGTTATTGCCAACTTGAGACAAAAATGCTGTCCTATTGTACCGTACACCTGTTGAACATTGACTCTGTGTTGCCCTAAATGTGAGGTGCCATCAGCCAGAGGCAATCCTCTAGAGGAAGGGAGTAGTTGTTAGCAGCCTACCCTATGGCAAGTAGGCTAGCAGTAGCCTGTTAAAAGATGCTGCTACATGGATGCTCCTCAAAAACATGATATTGAGAGAGGGAAAAATAGATACAATATAGTACATACTGTGTGATTTCATTTATGTGAAATTCAGAACAGGCAAAAGTAATACATGATCAGAGTGATGGTTGCCACAGGGTGAGGAAAATACACTTATGGGAAAAATGAGACTTGGAAATGTTTCATATCCTTATCTCTGGTGTTCCAGAATCAGGTGTGGACTAGGGATGAGAGATCAAAAAAATGCTAAATATTTGGGTCCTCACTCAAAATACGATTAAAGATTTGTGCACAGGGTAGAAAAGAGGAATCCTATGAGTTGAGGAATGTCATTTTGACCACTGCCTCCACCTAAATTGTGAGGGAACTTTCTTTCTTGCTTGCTTTCCCCCTGAATTATCAGCGTGTGAATTAACCCTACACCTGTTGCACTCCTATTGGATATAAGACCTTTTCTCTTTTTCTTCTTCATTTCTATTTAATTTTTATCCCTATTTAGTTATGTATTTTTCTATTCTTCTGCTTTTCCAGCTGCCAATTCAGAAAACCTTTCTCTGGCATGGCTTTTGTTCAAACTCCTTCCCAACACTCGATATTGTATTATATGAAATATGATTACTTTGAGTAAGCCCCATTGGAGCTGCTCCTTATAAAAGCAATTTATATGGTTATAAATACATCACTTAAGTTTAAGCACCCAGTTTTAACAACTCATGCTGCTCCCCTGGGACTCACAATTTACTCAGAGCCTTGCATGTCAGAAACATTGAATCAAACATGCACAGCATAAAAAGTGTCTATCCACACAAACCTTTATCCCTCACACTGTTTAAATATTGGTTGAATACATGGATGCCACAACTTTATTTTTTACCAAAACATTTATTTCAGTCATTCCATATATTTATAGCATTAGAATCAATATATGAGTTATGCTGTTGGGTACAGAAGAAACAATTACAAACTTGTGATGAAAAGAGGAATAATGCAGAATTCACGCATTATTACATGGTGTGAAAAATGATACTGCCATATATCGCAGGAACATAGATTATCTTAAAGTTCACTGGTTACTTTCATAATCCTTTTTCCATCTTTGAAGAAATATAAAATAGAGATTTTAAGCAAGAACCATAAAGTAAGAATAAAGAAATTATAAAAATAACTTAGAGTCACCTTTGCTATTTTGGTATAAATGCATAAATTTCAACTGAGGAAAGACTTGTGAGATATTCTGAAAGCAGATAACAAAGAACTTTTTATAGTACTGATGATTACATTGATTTCTGGCAGCTATCAATTATAACTGATGTCCACTATAATTCTGATTGATGTTTAATGCCAGTCATTTCCAATTACTTTGGTTTAACAAAGAAAAAGTTCTTATGGAAATGTATTTACCTGCTTGACAACACCTTTGGCAGTTTTCCTTATTATGAATCTGCTTTTGACATTGTCTGTGTGTCTTTAGTACTTTCATTGTATCCTACTCTCTACTCTCTCCCTTTTTTTCATTCCCCATCTCAACTTCTTCATGTGAACTATACAAGGGAGAACTTGACATTCCAGGCCTAAGAAAAATATGTAGCTGTCTGTCCACAAACGGATGGTATTTTATACCTTTATCTATATCTAGCTCTATATCTATCTATCTATCTATATTTCTGACATGTAAAATTAGAGTTTTAAGTTTTGTATACTTATGTACTTACATATATGTACTCATATATATGTGTATATATATATGTGTTTATGTGTATGTGTGAGAGAGAAGTTGCAAGGGGTGTATGGGAGAAGTACATTTTTTCTTTTTTTAAAAAAATTATTTATTTATTTGTTTATTTATTTATTTATTTATGGCTATGTTGGGTCTTCGTTTCTGTGCAAGGGCTTTCTCCAGTTGTGGTGAGGGGGGCCACTCTTCATCTTGGTGCACAGGCCTCTCCCCATTGTGGAGCACAGGCTCCAGATGCGCAGGCTCAGTAGTTGTGGCTCACGGGCTTAGTTGCTCCGTGGCATGTGGGATCTTCCCAGATCAGGGCGCGAACCCATGTCCCCTGCATTGGCAGGCAGATTCTTAACCACTGCGCCACCAGGGAAGCCCTCTTCTTTTTTTAAAATTTGATGAAGTGTTATTAACACTTTTCTACGTGATCACTCAATGATTATGACCATAAATAACATCGTCATAATTTATTGCCTTGAAAACACAGGTGGAACCTTGAAGCATTTATCATCTGTAGTGATCCGCAATGTGTTTTATATTACCAACAAGATTTTATATGTCTGTCATATGTCTATATGTCTATATGTCTGTTTGAAATAAATAGTACTGGAAGCCCTGATGAAAAAACATTATCAAATAATCCTTCCTGAAAGAGAATGAGAGAAAGTGGGAGATATTAGAGTTCTAATCACCTAACTTTAGTGGCTTTGATATATTTAAAATCTGCAGTGCTAATTTGGTACAAAGTCAGGGACACTGCAGGGACTGGTTGGAATTTTCATTGTGACACAGGTGAAGGATTAAATCTTTTCCTTCTGTTTTGTGTGGTGTCTTTGGATTTGATTGATTGGTTGATTTTCAATCTAAGTTTGAACCTTTCTCTCTAAGATCTCCAATCATCAGATAAGTTTTGCTGTAGTAACAAGCTACTTTAAAATTTCAGGGGCTATGGTACAAATATTTATTCCTTTTTCACGCTACGTGATCACTGAGGATCAGTTCTGACTCTGTTCCACCTTGAGTCCAGAACTCTGGACTCAAGAATGAGGAATTAGCCACTACCTGGAACATTGCAAGTTCCCATGGCAGAGAGAAAAAAATATAGTGCACTGGCTCTTACAGCCTCTGCTCAGAAATGCTACTTAACCACTCTGGTCATGTTTCATTGTCCTAAGCAAGTCATATGGCCAGGCCTGATTTAAATGGTGTGGTATGTAATAATCCCCCAGGGAAGGCAGTGAAAAATATTTGTGATCAAAATACAATCTACAGTGGGTTCTTTTCATTCCAAGGCAAGAAATAAATGTGCTTAGAACTTCTTTCCTCTTAGCAAGGTGTCTTATAAGGAAAAAAAAGCCCAGAAATCATCAAAGCTCTTTATCTGTCTCTAGTTAAGGTAACTCACAATCTAACTCAGCTTCAGATGTCAGTAATCAAAATGCAATGTTGCCTGTTATCTCCTCCTCCTACCTTTCTCATAGACCTTCAGTAGTAGTAGGTGGGGATTTGGAAGTTCTCTCTCTTTTGACCTTGGAAATACAACTAATCTGAATGACTGTCATTCAGCTTTGCTGAAGTAATAAATAAATCCTAAAATCCCAAGGCTTAACACAATAAAGGTTTATTTCTTGCTCAGACAAAATATGATACAATTTGACTGTTTGTCATAGGCTGGCTTCCCCAGAAAGCAGACTCTGAGATGAAGATTTGTGTCCATGGAGGTTAGTGGTGGGGGAGCCCTTGGAGTCAGCACCAGTGGGTGAGGCAAGAAAGTAGGATTGGGCAGAGGGAAGAGTTGAACTATAATGCTATCTTACCAGAGGCCTCAGTTAATCTCACAGGAAGATCTGGAGCTGGGCTAGTTCTTCAGGGTTGTCTTACATGGGGATTGCGGGAAGGCTGTTATACTTCTGTATTGACCAGTTATTAGGTGTGTGTTACCCCTAGAGAAGGGTAATAGTTTTGGCAAAGAAGCTCTCTTCTGCCAAGGAAATCTCCAGAGTTCAGCTCAGCTGAGAGCAGTCACCACTGATGAAGGAATCTTGGTGGCACAACAGAGCATCCACTGTGATTGTCCTCCTCCATTTTTATAGGTGGACCATTGAGAACTTGTGCTTCCTAAACCTGCCATGGCAGAAGACAAAGGAGCTAGAGGTCTCTACCCACCTTTCATTGTCCCATACCAAGTCACATGGCTCTGAGCTAACTGCAAGTGCAGCTGGGAGAGAGAGGAGCACAAATGTGTTTATTGAGTGCTAATAATCTCTAACACACTGCCTGATTTACTAGATGATAATTTTTGGTGCCTGAAAGAACTTGTTTTCACCAAGAAATGTTTATTGTGCAGGTGAAATTTATGTAACATTTTTCCAAATTTAGGGACTGGGTTATTTATTTGGATTTGTTCTATTTCAGGATTGCTCTGTATGAAGGTAATGAATATTTTATTTATCACCTTTCTCTTTCTGATTCAGAAGAATGCTTGTTGCCATCTGGAATCACAGAGAAAAGAAATAACTCTTCTGAAATCACCGTTTATGCCAAGTACATAAGTTGCAGTGTCATACTACAGTGAATTTAGAGAATATAGTAGAAATTTTTGTTAGGATATAGTTTCATCTGCAATAATGAAAGTTTGTTTCACTTACATAATAAACTGTAAGTAGAAGGTCCAGGTATGGCAGCTCTGCTCCATGAAGTCCAGGGACCCAGGTTGTTGCTCTGCAATCCTTAGAATGTTACCCTTGTCTGCCGTGTCCCAACGTGACTCCCCACCAGCTCCAAGTTTAAAGTAGCAAATTGGAGGAAGGAAGAGAAAATGGTCATCATCCCTCCTTTTAGGACACATTGGAAGTTGCTTATATCATTCCCCTTCATATTTTATTGGTCAGAATTTAATCATATAGCCACACGTAGCTGAGAATTGCAGCCTTCATTCTAGGTTGCCATGTACCTAAGAAGAGGTGAAAGGATAGTGTGGATAACTATTTTGTCTGCCATGGTGGCCTGGAACTTGTCAGTTAACACCAAGTTGGAGACTTGTTTATGTCAGGGGTCTCTGTTTTCTTCCTTTCTAAAGGTGGAAGAAAGGCATTTATTTTTCTCTCTTTGGGGTAGGGCCACAGAAAATCTACTTATTTGTGATGGAGTAACATCAAACAGCAGGGTCATTAAACAGCTCATTAGAACATAAAATATTTTGTATTTTTGTTTCAGTTAAAAATAGAGGGCTAATTCAGATGCACTTAGAATATAATTATTTTTTATCAGTATTTTTATACTTTTAAAGTAATACATAAGTGCACATTATTCTTAATTTAAATTGACAACTACTGTGTTACTTCTAGAATAGTATGTGGATGATCTTTGTGTCCCTCCAGGGAACTAGAGAGTCAGGTAAAACATCTTTGATGATATATATTGATTTTATTTGGAGGTAAGAGTTAAATACTTTTCATAAAAAGGGCTAAACATAGGGAGAGTGGGAGAGGAATGCAAGAGGGAGGAGATATGGGGATATATGTTTATGTATAGCTGATTCACTGTGTTATACAGCAGAAACTAACACACCATTGTAAAGCATTTATACTCCAGTAAAGATGTTAAAAAATAAAATTAAATTTAAAAAAGGGGCTAAACATATCATACATGCATTTCATTGAATATATCAAGAATGGTGGTATTAGTTTTAAGATTACATTTTTTTTTTTTTTTTTTTTTTTTAATATTTTGGCTGCACCAGGTCTTAGTTGCAGCATGCGGGCTCTTCTTCCTTGCAGCGTTCCGACTCTCAGTTGCATCATGCATGCAGGATCTAGTTCCCCAACCAGGGATTGAACCCAGGCCCCTTGCATTGGGAGCATGGAGTCTTACCCACTGGACCACCAGGGAAGTCCCAAGATTACATTATTTAATGGAATATTAAAAGCATTTTTTCCTTTTCACTACAGATTTCATATATATATATATATATATATATATATATATATAAAATTTACTGACCTTGGCATTATTCAAACTTGATTCAAAACTAGAAGAAATAAATTAATAGTTTTTAAGTTCATAAATGTGCAGCTTCTAGATGTGACCTGATAGAACACTCTAATTTTTCTCTAAAGATAATTGTTTTTAGAGATCAAATATTTTTCCAAATGTTCTATATTAGATCTCTAAAATTTTTGAACAAGTGACTTTTCAGGTGCTTGACATTAGTGAGAAAATTTTGAAAGTAGCTTTTCTGTAATCTTGAGTCAGTTCTGATCGAGCAGGGATTACTATGGATGCCAACACCATGGGAGCCCTGGGGACAAATCCTGCTGTGTGCTTGCTGACATCCACTGGATTTTATTGGAAGTTCAGTCAGTCTTGATGAATATGAATTCTTCCCAAAAGAACAAGACCTGCTTGTGCTCCAGGAGGCTGTTGGGACTGACTTTTCTTTCGGGGAAGTTTATAGGAGTCAAATTTTATGCCTTAAATACCCATTATCTTTAGTCACTACCCCAAATACCAGCTTTTTCAGTAATCAGTACTCTACACTTGCAACCTTTTTTTTTTCTTGAGCCAACTTTCACAGCTCTTTTTCTTCTAAAACCATTCTCTTTTGCCTTTTGAAATCCTCATTCTGTGGTACAAAATTTTTATGTTCTTCTCCAAATCTCCCTACCTTAACTGAATCTTAGATAGCTCCAAAAAGACTGCATTCGTTGTAGGTCTTTTAGTTAATGTCACGCATTATCCTATAAGCCCAAAAACTCAATATTGGAAGTGGGATAAGCATCCTCACCACTCTCATAATCCAGCTTTTGTGATTTTATTCTTTTCTGATTTTTTAAATATACAGTAATAGAAAAAACAACCATATTTTTTGAAGATGTGGACAACTAACTATCCATCTCACTGTCTTTCCCCATTCCTACCTTCTGACCTCCAGATCATTCCCTGTCACTCTTTGAGGACTTTGGTGTCCATCTACAATCTTTTTTGTGAACAGTATCCTGCCATCCTCCAATATGAGGTCAAATCACATTTGCATTTCTCTAGAAGAGAAATTATGCAGTGATTATAGTACTGTAGCTGTATCCGTAGACAGTCTCTTCACTCCACATCAGCTGTATCTCCCAAGATTCACCTTGGACATTTTCCCTTTCCATAACTATGTCATTTCTAAATTCTTATCTTAAAATATTCCACTTTATATCTATAAGCAGCTATGCTTTCAATTCTCTCACATTAAAGGAGAATGTATCACATTGGAAGAATGTGAACTTTTAAATCAGTCACAATTGAGTTTGGATTTTAATTCTGGATTTTTTAACACTGTTATTATCCTCAATAGCTTACTTAATCAAATTGGACTTTAGTTTTCTAAGTAATAGTTAAGATATGTCAGTCAAGTTTTAAAACTAGCTATACACTTGCTTTAGAATTCTTAACCTTTTGATTGCACCTAATATAAAGGAACACGTTACTATCTTTTTTAGATTAAACATTAAAGTTTACTCTCTCGTTCCTTTTATCACTCCTTGGATCCAGAAGAGAAACACAGGAGGTCCTTAGCTGGAGCACATGCCATACAACTCTATGTGTGATATTCAGCACATGCTAAGGAATTATAAGGATTGTGTGAATTCATATGGAAAGGTTTCAGAAACCCAGGATGCTGACTTCTCTTGGTCAGTGTAGAATCAGCACTAACAGACTTACTGTAAGAGCTAGATAATCATTAAGTGCAAAGTCCCTGGAATATACTAGGTGAATAGTAAATGTATGACTTTGTATTATTCCCACTACCAAGGTTGCTCAACCTTTTTGAGTTGTTAGGACTTCTACTCTCTCCTGGCCATCAGCACTCTTCTTGCTTCCTCCCTTCTTCAGCATGGATCCTATGGTTCGTCACCTCAGTGATTCTCTTTCTAATACCAACAAAATCTTTGCCCTCTTGTCTTTTCCTCCCATCTTCCTGGCAAAACAAAATCCCATCTCAACCAGTTTTCTGTCTTCTCTGGTCTTACTTCTGGCTTTCCACTGATTGCTGGAAATGTGACATAATAATGCAAATTTCCATTACAATAAATCCATGATCTCTGGCATTAACTGTACTATTTGGGCTAACCAGAAGTCGTTTCCTATTTTTATAGGTGTTCTGTTTATCCATTTTTTGCAGCAATTTTATAAAACCATCCCTGTTATTATGTTACACTATTCCACCCCCCTCTTAAAACATGACTTAAGAGATCCCTCCTTAACTTCCTGTTACCCTGCCTTAAAATGACACAAATTTATATCTATGATTTTCTCTTTAAATTTTATCTCCAAATAATTATAATCTACTATTTAAGGCAGTAGTGAATCCCATTTATTGAATGGACTCTGCTTCATCAGTAATTGTTTTTTCCTCCAGTATCTTCAAGTTTTCCTAAATAGGCCCTTCCTCTATTTGAAATATAATTGACCCGTAAACAACTGTGGGGGTAAATCCATGTTTAATTTATAGTCAGTTCTCCTTATATGTGGTTCTGCATCCACAGACTCAACCAACCTCAGATTGTATAGTATTGTAGTAGGTATTTATTGAAAAAAATCTGTGTACCTGTGCAGCTCAAACCTGCATTGTTTAAGGGTCAGAGGTACACTTAAGTTCCTTTTGCCACAGACCCCTCTCTTTACCTCGTGCCCAACTCTGTGGTCAGTATATCTCCTTCCTTGAATGGGTATTCACTCCTTCTTTCTCCACTTTTTCACTTTCTGTTCATACTTAAACTTTTGAAATTTTGGTTCTGTTCCACCCATTTCAGTAAATCCACTTTCACTAATGTCCTATGTTGTTAAATACAATAGACACATCTGTGTCTCTGTTATCCTTACCTTATGTTAGCATTTGCTAATATTTATCACTCTCTCATCTAAACAGAATTTCTTCCCTTGGATTCCATGATTCTTGACTCTCTTGACTTTCTTCCAACATCTCTCAATGTCCTTTGCTGCTTTCCTCTTTCTCAATACTGGCATCATTTTCCTCCCTGATATTCTTAACTAGTTCAAATAAAACCCAAACTCCTCTAAGCAGGACATTTACAAGTTCTTTAGGATCTGTCCCCAACTTACATCTCTGTCTTCATTTCTATCAAGTCTTCAACTCCTCATGCAAGCTATTTACTTTAATCGTGCTAGCCAAACTGTCTCTTTTTCCCTTTGGTCTTTGTACATCTTATCCCTCTGCTTGGAACACATCTTCATCCTTCTTTGTCTTCATTATGTCTTAGTGGTTTTTAAGTCTGACTTTCCTAACATCTCCTACATGGCCTTGGTGCCTTGTTTGGTGTCTGAGGGGACACTGTGACTTATGGCTGGCACTCATCTCACTTTACTGTAACTACCTATTTACTTTCCAGTCTCTTCAACTCCCTCTATGTGGACTGGAACAATCTTACTCCTCACTGGACCCCTAGTTCCCAGCAAAATGGCTGAAAGATGCTTATTATGTATGTTTAGAAAGAATTAATGATGATCCTTAGTCACATCTGACTAAACCAAATGAAATGCTTTTGTTTCTTTACGAGAAGTGTAAGGTTAATATCATTGTTGATGACCTGGTAGTATGTAATATACCTTTAATAAATGCTCATTTCCCATTCTGGCTATCATAGACTATCTTTATTTGTCAATAAAACAAATACATGTTCTCTTTCAGCCTCCTTCCTCAAACTTCACTGTCTAGTGGGCAGTGCAACCGTTTTAGCAGCCCATAAAGAAAGCATCTTACTCAGTCTCATCTCTTCTAAAATCCTGCCATTATGTTTTTCCAGAAAATCTTCAAAAACTAGTTCTTTTCTCCTTTGAATTTCTGCTTTTGCCATCTCTCATCTGTAATATTGCAGGTTTCTCCTCTAATTGCATATCTCTAGCTCTGTACTACTGCTGTCAATCTTCAATTTCAGAATGTAAGTTTTCTTATCAACCCAAACCTGTTTCCACACTCATAATTTTTTTTTTTAAAGCAGGCTTTGTTGATGGCCTGGCATTCTGAGAACTTGCTTACTGTACTCTCAAGAGGAACTGGGTCATATGTGAATTCAGTGTTTTTTATGAGTCCATTTGCTGTAGATAAAGTGCATAGTTAAGCCTCAGAAAATCCAGGATTGTCATTTCCCTGGAAAATGAAAGTTTCCCAATTCATCTTGGCTCACAGTTTATCATAATAAACGCTTCAGAGATGAATGCTTTTAACATTCACTGAGATTTTTCTGAACTTTTAAATATGCATTCACTTTACTGTTCTCAAATGTATGTACTGCGAATATTTATTAAGAATAATTTATAAAACACTGCTGAATAGTGATGAATTTAATGATATATCTTGTTGTAAGACACTTCTGAAATTTATAGAACTTCAACAAGCCTTTAAATGTTTTTTCATAGCTTTTTTCCTTTTAATATTTAGCAAGAGAATAGTTGAGATCCCCTCTACACTCACATTAATAGATTTATAACTGTTGAGTGAGTTTCATTGTACACTATTTATTTTGCTATCGGGAGGTTAGTTATAACTGTGAAAGCTAATATAGGAGATTATGTGGAGTCATGCGAAACAAAGGAGAAAAAAAGTTTTTCTCAAAAGATTGTTCTTTATAAAAGAAAAACCACAAATCACACTTTCCCAGAATTATGTTATGTATTTGTGGCAATCGTTAAGCTGATAGAATTCTCCTTCAATATAATTTCTCTTGCCAGTTAAAAATATTCTCAAGAAAATGACACAAGGTGTCCCTCATAATTTAGGAAGAGTGTTTAGAGAAAAGTTTCCCATGTAACTCAGCCCCATCTGTTCAGGCTAAAACTGAATATTGTGGCTTAATAATTCTCATAAAGAAGTAGACATTTGTGAACTTTACCATCAGACTTTGTCTCATTAGTTGTAATTGAATAAATCTTAACATTGTTGACATATTAAGTTGGAGGACAGGTACAGTGAAAATTCAATTCTGGATGCTAGAGACTTTACATTGAGCTTTAACTTGAATCTCAGAATTGCTGCTTAAAGTTATGCTAAGTTCAATAAGTCAGACAGAAAGACAAATATTATATGATATCACTTATATGTGGAATCTAAAAAATACAACAAACTAGTGAATATAACAGAAAAAGCAGCAGACTCACAGATACAGAAAACAGACTAGTGGTAACCAGTGGGGAGAGGGAAAGAGGGGGAAATATAGATGGGGGATTAAGAAGTACAAACTACTAGGTATAAAATAAGCTACAAGGATATACCTGTACAACATGGGGAATATAGCAAATGTTTTATAATAACTGTCAATGGAGTGTGACCTTTAAAAACTGTGAATCACTGTATTGCACACCTGGAATTTATATAATATTATACATCAAATATAGTTCATTAAAAAATGTTCTGCATTAAATGTTATATTGGTTAAATTTCAAAAAGATAACTTAAGGTAAAACATTTAAATGAAAAGCTCAAAGAGAAAAAAATATTACCTGTATTCTCACCACCTAAATAGTTATTTTTAAAAATTTTCTTCTATAATCTTTCATATACACTGTCCCTAAGTATCCTCAGGGGATTGGTTCCAGGAAGCCCTCTGTGGATAATAAAATCCATGGGTACTCAAGTCCCTTACAGTTGGTCCTCTCAATCCACGGGTTCCACATCTGCAGATTCAACTAAGGGCTGATCAAATATTTCTATTTGTATATTTACCATATAATAGGAATAGATTTCCATTGTAATTAAGGTCATGAAGGAGAGCCATGTATCTCATTTTCCTAAATTGAATTTCTTTCTCCTTTCTTGAATTGGAGGGAAATCTAATCTTAATTTGTCCAAAGTTTTGTCATTTAACACCCATAG
Source organism: Phocoena sinus (assembly GCF_008692025.1). Taxonomy (NCBI): domain Eukaryota; kingdom Metazoa; phylum Chordata; class Mammalia; order Artiodactyla; family Phocoenidae; genus Phocoena; species Phocoena sinus. The sequence continues at coordinate 40,380,433 of NC_045769.1, forward strand.
GTTACATTTTTTGCATGACTCCTTGACCTTTCTCATACTGGTTATATTTGTTACATCTAGACCTTTTCAGCTGCTACTCATCTTTTCTCTATGTTCTTTGATTTTTCTAGTAATACCAAGCAACCCTATTTCCAGGGTTATTTTAAAGTCTGTGACATTATGGTTAAAATAATGTTTAAAAAAGCAATCCCAGTGTTTTTGGATCATGAGTTGTGATGATATATTTCAATGTAAAAGGTTAAGAAAATAACTTGGATTTTAATTGTGACAAAATTTAGTATTTTTGTTAAGAAAACTAGTTATAAACTGTGAAGCTCAAATCTTTCTCATGATATCTCGTGTTTACATGTACTACCATCTACACACCTTGCTCTATCAGAACATGGCTTTCCCATTTCCAATTCTTGCCTGTGAATACAGGAATAATTTTGGGCATGGGGGAAGAAAGGCATTTTAAATAAAAACAAATATAACAGTTTTTGTTTCATTTAGTCAATGATTTTATATCCTCAGTAGAATTTAATTTTTATGTAGATTTTACCTGTTTTTGTTAATTTTTAAATTCCTAAGAATTTTCTTTTTCTTACTCTGTAAATGGTAACTTTCCTTCTATTATATTTGATTTTTGTAATCTGCCACAGTAGAGTTCTTATTGCTCCTAATACTTTATAAGATTTGATTCTCTTGGTATTCTGCACATATATCATCTACCACTAGTGCCTGCTTCTATCTTTCAATTTTTCTTTCTTTCTTTCTATCATGTACTTGCATTGGACAGTTTAGAGCAGTGTTAAGTTGTAATGGTGTAAGCAGTTATTATTATTGATTATATCTGTACATGCTCTAAATATCCATATATTTTGGAGTTAACTTCACTTGTGGTCATGTGTTCTTCTTCAGATGGATTTCCTTGTCTTTTTTTTTTTTTGATGTGGACCGTATTTAAAGTCGTTTACAATATTGCTTCTGTTTTATATTTTGGTTTTTTGGCCTCGAGGCATGTGGGGTCTTAGCTCCCCGACCAGGGTTTGAACCTGCACCCCCTCCATTGGAAGGCAAAGTCTTAACCACTGGACTGCCAGGGAAGTCCTCTGATGGATTTCTTGATCCCATTTGCCCAAAGCCTATTTAAAACTTTTGCACCATATTTAAAGCCACGGTCTTGTTTTTACTGTGATATCTTGGTCAGATTTTGGTGTCAGTGTCATGATGACTTTGTAAAAAAGTAATGGTAAGCATGATTGTTAATTGTATGTGTCAGCTTGGGTAGGCTGTTGTGCCCACTTGTTTGGCACCATCTAAATACTACTTAGGATGTTCCTATGAAAATATTTTGTAGATGCAATAAAATTTTACTATCAGTTAACTCTAAGTAAAGGAGATTACTATCAATAATACTAGGGTAAACCTCATTTAATCCGTTGAAAAGCAAAATTTGAGGTTTCCTGGGAAAGAAGGAATTTTGCCTCAAAACTGCAGCAAACTCAGGAAACTTGCCTGAGTTCCCAGCCTGCTCTTCTGTCCTACAAATTGAAACTTACTAGCCCCCATATTTTTTGAACCATTGGTTCTAGTTGGTTCAGTGTTTCCTTTTCCCCTTCCCTCTCCATGATTACAAAGGCAGTATAGATAGCATGATAGTTAAGAGGGTGGATATAGGACAGAATCGGTGAAATTTTCTGTGTATGTGATGTGTATCACATCACTTTGGAATAGTGACAGTTGTGTTTTTTCCTTTCCAATCATTGTCTCTTTGCTGTTGTTGCTATTCTTGTATTAGTGTACTGATTAGGATTCCTAATACAATGTTGAATAAGATTGGTGATATTGCTTTGTTCTGTTTCCTATCTCAAAGGGAATGATGTTTTGCTTTAGGTTTCTTGTTGTTGTTGTTAATATAGGATAAATACTAGACAAAAAAACCCTATCACATAATTTGTAGATGCAACTGAAAAATAAATGCCATGATTCAGTAAGCTAAGCATGTGAAGAGCTTCTCCCACTTGATTTTATGTATATTTGTAATATATATTTTTCATCTATGGAGGCTGTTAAAATCAGTTATTGAAATAATGTGAGCATAGAAACAGTTATATTGCTCTTTCATTAAACGTTAAAATAAAATTTTCAAAAATAATTAAGCAGAGAGTCATTGTGTCAGAGAAGATTATCAAAAAGAATATTCTGTTGAGAGCAAAATTCTTTTTGTATTGTTAAGAAATTTTAAAAACACAAAATTATTTGAAAATATTGTTTTTTAATCTAAATCATTTTTTAAATGTGTATTTTTGTGTTTTTATCTACTGAATAAAATATGTTAATGCATGGATATAAGTAACCAACAACTCAATATAAATATATAAATATTGGGGGAACATTGGCAAGAACGAACCTTTTCTGATAGTCATGATCAAAATGTTTGGTGATCACTACACCATAGCATTCTTTTTTTTTTTTTAATATTTATTTATTTCGCTGCACTGGGTCTTACTTGCGGCATGTGGGAGCTTCATCGCGGCATGCAGGATCTTTTGTTGCAGTGCACAGGCTTTTCTCTAGTTGTGGCATGTGGGCCCCGGAGTGCACGGGCTCAGTAGTTGTGGCATGTGGGCTCTCTAGTTGTGGTGTACGGGCTACAGAGTGCACGGGCTTAGTTGCCCCGTGGCATGTGGGATCTTAGTTCCCTGACCAGAGATCGAACCCACGTCCTCTGCACTGGAAGGCAGATTCTTAACCACTGGACCACCAGGGAAGTCCCTATAAGGCAGCATTCTTTGCAATCATAGTATATCTGACAGAACTTTAAACACTACCATTAGACTTGAGCTCTCAAAAGTTTTGGTAGTTTTTTTAGTTAACATTACCATGAGGTTAAGAACTTTTCTATTCAGGGAAGGATGATGTGAAAGCCAGAGTGTTTCTAAGGAATAAGCAGAATAGTTAGGCACTTGTGAAAGGTGAAGGTGTAGATCAAAATAGCACACAGGTTTTAAACTTGGTGTTTAGATTGGCAATATACATAAGAAGAGATCAAGAGAATGATCCAGGATTATTTAACTTGATGGTTTGGAGAAAATAGTTAAAGGTTGGTGGTTAAGCCCTTGGTGAGAAAATACACCTCTCTGAAGGGTTAACTCACTGACACTTCCTTAGGCACAGAGGTGCAGGAGGTTGTTGGAATATACCACAGTAGACGGTCCACCTCTGAAGAAAGTTGAGGGGATACAGGCAAACACCACTCTTCTGCTGAAGATCTGCTGAGTCTTTGAGACATCCAAGCAAAGATGCCAAGTAGACAGTTGGATATATGGATTGGGAGTTCAGAGAAGATTCAGCGTGGGGGATATTTATTAGAAGATAATATATTTTTTAGAAGATAATGTAACTTTAAGGAAGGGGTAGATAAGGTTGCCTAGGGAAATAGCATAGAATAAGATAAAGTCTTAGACGCAGTCTGGGTTTTAGAGTTCAAGTAGCAGATGAAGGTATGATGATGGGGACAGAGGTGAAATAGCCAGAGAAGAGAGAAAATAATAGTGAAGGGACATGGACACTGACAAAGAAAACAGCCATTCTATATTCTTAGTAAATATATCATAAAATTCAGGTTAATGGATGCTACATAATAAATGACCCATAAAACAATTCAGTTATTCTTCCTAAAAGGCTAAAAATCCCTGCCTACGTATACCTCATTTTGGAGAAAGAATCAAGACTATATAAGGATTGAATGATTGCTTCCTTTATTTATGTAAGTAGGGAGGATACTTATTGTGATTTTCTAACATCTAGGAAGTTCCCATATTCCAGTCTGTTCTCTTGGTATCTGGAGAAACAGTAGACCAACAGAAAGTGTGTGCTTCCTATTTTACACCTGCCCTAAGGATTTATCTGCTATTCATAGCTGTCACTGGCACCCTGCTTCCTACCCAGGGTGAAGGAGGTCTTCAGGTTGAGTAAGCATGAGTGGATGCAGTTATAATTGGTTAATAGCAGCAGAAATAGTGAACAAGTTGTCCAATTGTTGCAAGAATTCTTTGGAAGAGTCACGGGTAGTCAGCCAAGCAGAGACATTATTGTCACGAGGCAACAGGATGAAGTCAGTAGTGGAAAAAAATTCAGGTTCTCTTTTTCCATTTTGATCCTGGAGAATCCGGAAGGCAAAATTCAGAGAATTAATGTAGGCTCTTATTTTTGCCCTGTACAATCTCTTGGTACCCTCAGGTTGGTAATCTAGAGAAATAACTGTTGAATTATTAAGTCCCCCAAAGACAGATTTACTTCATTTAACAATTGCTGTGAGATCATGCATAACTTAAATCTAACCCACACAGGCCTTTGTTATATCTGGTCTATAGAAAAAAAAAAGAGAGAGAGAGAGAGAGAGAGAGCAAGAATTGGAATCAAATTATATCTAGTAGAAAGTTGGGCTGAAGATAAGGAGGAAGCCAAAAAAAAGATGCAATTAGACTGGGAAAAGTGACAAATTAAATATTGTAGAATATTTCAGATGGCTAGAAATGGGTTGTAAAATTAATTCATTGGTCTTTATCTCTACTGTTTTAATAAAAGTAGGATTTTCTTCATAATAGTGTCATTAGTTTGAAAGCATTGTGCTTAAATCCCCCCCAAACTATATTAAAAGCCAATCCAATTGTATTCTGGATCTAATATAAGGCTTTTCACTGTCTGAGGAGATCTCAATTCTTAGTTTGCAAATTGCATCATTGTCCCAAATGATATGGATATATAGCAAAAAATACCAATAATCATAGTAAGAGATTGTGGAGTTGTTTTTAAAGGGATATGGAACTTTAAGAAGTTGTTTAAATAAAACAAGAAGTGAGAGATAACGTTGCATAGAGCTATGAGTTCTCAGGTCTTCCCAAGTTCCACATGGGAACAGTTGGTGAGGAAATAACAGTGCACTTTCTAAGGAGTCTATACCATCCTCTAGAACTCTGCTATATATAACCTGAGCCACTTGACTGTTGCAGAGATCTAGCCCTGTGTCTACTGCCTTACAAGATGCAGGACATTTTTGAAAAAAATTCTGATATTTACTGCAGGATAGGGTGAAAATGTTGTTTCCCAGCAGCATCTCTCTGTAGCTCCAGACTTTAGGTATCTCTGAGCTCATTTCTCCATGAAGAAACCATGAAATGATGTCAAATAATTAGTCATTTAAAATATTTACTCCATGCCTATGTCTACCATTAATATACTAGGGAAAATGAATAAATATTAATTATATTTTGTGTATATAGTTCCCTAACTATCATATATTTGAAAATTAAAATTGGTAAAATATCTCATTTATGATATAGATAATTGACACCATGTGTATGTGGCCAAAGGGGAAAAGTAAAAATATTTGCTTTCTTTAAATGTTAATAGTAGCTCCATTGCTTGGCTTCCACTTTTTCTTCCAGGTAAAGAGACTGAAAAGCCCCACGTTTTTTTGCAGATTCCCTTGTAGTTAGGGCTTTGGATTTCAGTTATTTTCTGGAAAACTGATACACCTGTGAGAGATTTAGAAGGCAGAAGGGAAGCAGAAGCCAACTTGCTGCTGCTGTTGCAGCCAGCAAACAATGTCTAGAAATACCGATATTTATAAGCAGTTGACAAAGCTTATATTTTATATCTTAACCTCTTTATACCAGGTTTTAAAACTTATTTGCATAGGCTTAATTCCTTGAGTTTTCTTTCTTCTCTGGATTACAATTTTCAAAGTAAAAAAGCTGTACCCTTTTTCTTACTAGGAGTGCTGATGGGTTTTTTGCTTGCTTTACTGTTTGTTTTATTGCCATTGATTATTTTTGGTTCCTTTCATTAGGTTTTTGGGAGAAGGTCTTTGAATCTCAGTATTGTCCTCCTGCTATGCTACCCTATCCCCTGGGTGCATTCAGTCTTTATGGGTGGTGTGAGTGCCAGGGAAAAGACAGGCATATCTCATTTTATCACACTTCCCTTTATTGTGCTTCACAGATAATGCATTTTTTACAAATTGAAGGTTTGTAGCAACCCTGTATTGAGCAAGTCTATTGGTGCCATTTTTTCAACAGCATTTGCTCCCTTCGTGTCTGCATCACATTTTGGAAATTCTTACAATATTTCGAACTTTTTCATTATAATTGTATTTGTTATGGTGACCTGAGATGAGTGATCTTTGATGTTACTACTATGACTCGCTAAAGGCTCAGATGATGGTTAGGAATTTTTAACAATAAAATATAATTAAGGTATGTGAATTTTTTTAAGGCATAATGCTATTGTACACCTAATAGACTACAGTACAGTGTAAACATAACTTTTATATGCACTGAAAACCAAAAAATTTGTGTGACTTGCTTTATTGTGATAATCACTTGAATGTGGTGCTCTGGACTGAACCTACAATATCTCCAAGGTATGCCTATAATCCCCTCATTTGGGTCAGTTTACGGGAACCACCAAACCTGGAGGATGAGCCGGCCATCTCATGGTCCCTTTTTTTCTCCCAATCAGTAGTAGACAACAGGTGAATCAACATGTATATACAAAGATTTATTTGCATTGACTACATGAGAGATACCAGAGGTCTGAGATACTCAAAAATTCCCTAAATTATTGGGCTTGATAAAATCTTCAGCATTCACACATCTGTCCAATTTTGATTGTGTCTTTGTCCACTGTACAAACCCCTCTGAAGACACTCCCCAGACTTCTCTCTAAGATGAAATTCACTATCTACTTACTAATTACTGTTTACTTCCTTTGCTTGTTGCTTTTCACATATAATGTGATTATTAGAAGCAGGGTGGGCATGGGGGTTCGGGGGGTGAATTGTAACTGGTAATGGTGCTAGTTAAGTTCTGTTTCAGCCAGGACCTTGCCTCCATTTGGCTGAAACTCACCTGTGTTCCTGCCTCATCCCACCCATATGGTAACAATAATTTAGAGACTTTGTAGTCTCTGTCTCCTTATCTAGTTTGATTTCCTTAATGTCTCCCCAAATTTACTAAGGTAAGATCCAGAATATTTCCAATCTTTTGTCCAAATACATCTATTTTTACCTTAGCCCAAATACATCTGTCAATATTTATTATGTAATAAATTTCTAGCTTATAACGTCTCCATATTTTCCCTATGACAAATACTAAATAATTCTTTCTTATTAGTATTCAAAACTGAAAAGTATGAATAAACAAAAATAAAAATGATTTTTATCCCTTAATCGGCATGAATTAATATTTTCTTTACTTAATTCTTTTTATCACCTGCTTAAATCATCATATGATGTAACATATGATGTAATTAGGATGTAAAATTAGAATAGGTCAATAATAATGTTTTACAGAATTGAAAATTTTTAAAAAAATCACACAATATTTTATAATTTACAGATGCATCATCAAGCAATCTGATAAAGTTACTTTTTTTCTTATTAAAAGGACTACTGCAGAGGGAATTCTAGAATTAATAGAAGCCTCATGAATAATGGCAAACAGGTGCTTCGTGAAACACAACGAAACCATGAAGCATGGTGGCCTTGAATATGAAGTTTCCTTTCTGAAAGTCCTTCTATTTTTTCAGTCAGCCCTCAGAATTGAATAACATTTAAGCTTTTGTATGTAGAGATCAGATATTTCATGAATTCAAGGACCTGACTAATTGCTTGTGAATACTGAGAATCCTGTAGAAATTATAGAAATAAATTCTTGTGAAGGATCAAAGAACACAGATCTAGGAGTGGTTTTTTTAAGAACAAAGACTGAAATATTTCATTACATTTAGAAAGAATTGTTGCTTGAAATCTCATATTAAGATGCATTCATTCAGGTGCCAAGAGCGATACATTGATGGATTGCAGTACAAAGGGGAAAAAAGGAGAGGAAGGTACAGTACTATATATGTTACTAAGCTCATTTCACCTGTAAAGGGAAGAATATTGATTTCATTCATCTCACTTAGTTGGGAGTCTGACTTAAGAAAAATTCAGGTTCATTGACATCAACTCCAAAGATGACAGGATTGTATTGAGAACAGAAAAAAGGGACCAGAAAAATGATAAATGTAACTTCATTAAGAAAATTTAAAAACACTATTTTTCTTCATGAGAAGGCAGCAAAGGAGCCAGGGATTCTGGCTGCATCTTTAATCTGTGGTGACCTCAGTGGCGTTTGTGATCTATGGGCTTTCACTTACGAGTGTGTGTGAATGTGTGTGTGTGTGTGGCGTTTCCAAGAACAATCAGGACACAAAGGTCCATAGAACTAGTGCATAAAACTTTTTTTTCCCTAAAGGTTACTTATTTTGTATGTGTATGTTTGTGTATTGAAAATAACAAGAAGCTTTATAAAAATAATGCAATAGGACGACCTTCAAGATGGCAGAGGAATAAGACATGGAGATCACCTTCCTCCCCACAAATACATCAAAAATACATCTACATGTGGAACAACTCATACAGAACACCTACTGAATGCTGGCAAAAGATCTGAGAGTTCCCAAAAGGCAAGAAAATTCCCATGTACCTGGGTAGGGCAAAAGAAAAAAGAAAAAACAGAGATGAAAGAATAGGGACCGGACCTGCATCTTTGCGAGGGAGCTGTGAAGGAGGAAAAGTTTCCACACACTAGGAAGCCCCTTCACTGGTGGAGACAGGGGTTGGGCTGGGGGGGAAGCTTGAGAACCACGGAGGAGAGCACAGCAACAGGGGTGCAGAGGGCAAAGCGGAGAGATTCCCATACAGAGGATTGGTGCCGACCATCACTCACCAGTCTGAGAGGCTTGTCTGCTCACCTGCTGGGGTGGGTCGGGGCTGGGAGCTGAAGCTCAGGCTTCAGAGGTCAGATCCCAGGGAGAGGACTGGGGTTGGCTGCCTGAACACAGCCTGAAGGGGGCTAGTGCACCACAGCTAGCCGGGAGGGAGTTCGGGAAAAGTCTGGATCTGCCTAAGAGGCAAGAGACCATTGTTTTGGGGTGTGCAAGGAGAGGGGATTCCTTCCCTGTCTGACCACAGAAGGCAGAGCACTATCTTAGTGAGCTCCAGAGACAGGCACGAGCTGTTGCTATCAGCTCAGACCCCAGAGACAAGCATGAAACACTAAGGTTGCTGCTGCAACCACCAAAATTCCTGTGTGCAAGATCACTATCCACACCCCTCCGGGAGACTGTGCAACATGCCACTGCCAGGGTCCCATATTGCAGGGACAAGTTCCCTGTGAGAACACACAGTGCACCTCAGGCTGTTGCAACGTCATGCCAGCCTCTGCCGCAGAACGGTTGCATTCCAATTTTAACTACCGTACCCCTCCATCCCCCTGGCATGAGTCAGCCAGAGCCCCCTAACCAGCCGCTGCTTTAACTGCATCCTGTCTGGGTGGGAACAGATGCCTGATGGAGAGCTGCAGGCAGAGGTGGGCCCAAAACCAAAGCTGAGCCCCAGGAGCTGTGTGAACAAAGAAGAGAAAGGGAAATTTCTCCATGCAGCCTCAGGAGCAGCAGATGATTGAATTCCCACAATCAACTTGGTGTACTCTGCATCTGTGGAATACCTGAATAGACAACAAATCATCCCAAAGTTGAAGCAGTGGACTTGGGAGCAACTGTAGACTTGGGGTTTGCTGTCTGCGACTGATTTGTTTCTGATTTTTATGTTTATCTTAGTATAGTTTTTAGCACTTGTTCTCATTGGTGGATTTTTTTTTTGTTTTGTTGCTCTCTTCATTATTTTTATTATTAAACATTTTGTTTAATTTAATAATTTTTAAAATTTATTATTATTTTTCCTTTCTTTTTTCTTTTTCTTCTGAGTCATGTGGCTGATAGGGTCTTGGTGCTCCAGCCTGGTGTCAGGCCTGAGCCTCTTAGGTGGGAGAACTGAGTTCAGGACATTGGACCACCAGAGACCTCCCAGCCCCATGTAATACCAACCAATGAGAGATCTCGCAGAGATCTCCATCTCAACGCTAAGACCCAGGTCCACCCAACGGCCAACAATCTCCAGTGCTGGACGCCCCATGCCAATCAACTAGCAAGACAGGAATACAACCCCACCCATTAGCAGAGAGGCTACCTAAACTCATACTAAGTTCACAGACACCAAAACACACCACTGGCTGCAGCCCTGCCCACCAGAAACCCAAGATCCATCCCCACTCACCAGAACACAGGCACCACTCCCCTTGCCCAAGAAGCACACAAAAGCCATTGAACCAAGCTCACACAATGGGGCCAGACACAAAAAAACAATGGAAACTATGAACCTGCAGCCTGTGAAAAGGAGACCCCAAACACAGGAAGTTAAACAAAATGAGAAGACAGAGAAATACGCAGCAGATGAAGGAGCAAGGTAAAAACCCACCAGACCAAACAAATGAAGAGGAAATAGGCAACTTACCTGAAAAAGAATACAGAGGAATGATAGTAAAGATGATCCAAAATCTTGAATATAGAAAGGAGAAAATACAGAAACATTTACCAAGGACCTATAAGAACTACAGAGCAAAGAAACAATGACGAAGAACACAAAAAATGAAATGAAAAATTCTCTAGAAGGAATCAATAGCAGAATAACTGAAGCAGAAGAATGGATAAGTGACCTGGAAGATAAAATAGTGGAAATAACTACTGCAGAGCAGAATAAAGAAAAAAGAAAGAAAAATATTGAGTACAGTCTCAGAGACCTCTGGGACAACATTGAATGAACCAACATTCGAATTATAGGGGTCCTAGAAGAGGAAGAGAAAAAGAAAGGGTCTGAGAAACTATTTGAAGAGATTATATTTGAAAACTTCCCTAACATGGGAAAGGAAATAGTAAATCAAGTCCAGCAAGCGCAGAGAGTCCCATACAGGAAAAATCCAAGGAGAAACATGTCAAGAGACATATTAATCAAAGTATCAAAAATTAAATACAAAGAAAAAATATTAAAAGCAGCAAGAGAAAAGCAACAAATAACATACAAGGGAATCCCCATAAGGTTAACAGCTGATTTCTCAGCAGAAACTCTGCAAGCCAGAATGGCAGGGCAGGACATATTTAAATGATGAAAGGGAAAAACCTACAACCAAGATTACTCTACCCAGCAAGGACCTATGTCATTTAGATTTGACAGAAATTAAAACCTTTACAGACAAGCAAAAGTTAAGAGAATTCAGCACCACCAAACCAGCTTTACAACAAATGCTAAAGGAACTTCTCTAGGCAGGGCACACAAGAGGAGGAAAAGATCTACAAAAACAAATGCAAAACAATTAAGAAAATGGTAGTAGGAACATACATATTGATAATTGCCTTAAATGTGAATGGATTAAATGCTTCAACCAAAAGACATAGACTGGCTGAAGGATACAAAAACAAGACCCATATGTATGCTGTCTACAAGACACCCAGTTCAGACCTAGGGACACATACAGACTGAAAGTGAGAGGATGGAAAAAGATATTCCATGCAAATGGAAATCAAAAGAAAGCTGGAGTAGCAATTCTCATATCAGACAAAATATACTTTAAAATAAAGATTATTATAAGAGACAAGAAGGACACTACATAATGATCAAGGGATCAATCCAAGAAGAAGATATAACAATTGTAAATATATATGAACTCAACATAGGAGCACCTCAATACATAAGGCAAATACTAACAGCCGTAGGAGGGGAAATTGACAGTAACACAGTAATAATAGGGGACTTTAACACCCCACTTTCACCAATGAACAGATAATCCAAAATGAAAATAAATAAACACAAGCTTTAAATGATACATTAAACAAGAAGAACTTAATTGATATTTATAGGACATTCCATCCAAAAACAACAGACTACACTTTCTTCTCAAGTGCTCATGGAACATTCTGCAGGATAGATCATATCTTGGGTCACAAATCAAGCCTCAGTAAATTTAAGAAAATTGAAATCGTATCAAGTATCTTTTCTGACCACAAAATTATGAGACTAGATATCAATTACAGGAAAAAAGTCTGTAAAAATTACAAATACATGGAAGCTAAACAATACACTACTAAATAACCAAGAGATCACAGAAAAAATCAAAGAAGAAATCAGAAAATACCTAGAAACAAATGACAATGAAAACACGATGACCCAAAACTTATGGAATGCAGCAAAAGCAGTTCTAAGAGGGAATTTTATAGCAATGCAGTCCTACCTCAAGAAACAAGAAATATCTCAAATAAACATCCTTAACTTACACCTAAAGCAATGAGAGAAAGAAGAACAAAAAAACCCCAAAGTTAACAGAAGGAAAGAAATCATAAAGATCAAATCAGAAATAAATGAAAAAGAAATGAAGGAAATAATAGCAACAATCAATACAAAAAAAAGCTGGTTCTTGGAGAAGATAAACAAAATTGATAAACCATTAGCCAGACTCATCAAGAAAAACAGAGAAGACTCAAATCAATAGAATTAGAAATGAGAAAGGAGAAGTAACAACCGACACTGCAGAAATACAAAGGATCATGAGAGATTACTACAAGCAACTATATGCCAAGAAAATGGACAACCTGGAAGAAATGGACAAATTCCTAGAAATGCAAAACTGCCGAGACTGAATCAGGAAAAACTAGAAAGTATGAACAGACCTATCACAAGCACTGAAATTGAAACTGTGGTTTAAAATCTTCCAACAAACAAAAGCCCAGGACCAGATGGCTTCACAGGTGATTCTATCAAACATTTAGAGAAGAGCTAACACCCATCCTTCTCAAACTCTTCCACAATATAGCAGAGGGAGGAACACACCCAAATTCATTCTACGAGGCCACCATCACCTTGATATGAAATCCAGACAAAGATGTCACACAAAAAGAAAACTACAGGGCAATATCACTGATGAACATAGACGCAAAAATCCGCAACAAAATACTAGCACACAGAATGCGGTAGCACATTAAAAGGGTCATATACCATGATCAAGTGGGGTTTATCCCAGGAATGCAAGGATTCTTCAATATACGCAAATCAGTCAATGTGAAACACCATATTAACAAATAGAAGGAGAAAAGCCATATGATGCTCTCAGTAGATGCAGAAAAAGCTTTGGACAAAATTCAACACCCATTTATGATAAAAACTCTCCAGAAAGTAGGCTTAGAGGGCACCTACCTCAACATAATAGAGGCCATATATGACAGACCCACAGACAACATCGTTTTCAGTTGTGAAAAACTGAAACCATTTTCTCTAAGGTCAGGATCAAGACAAGGTTTCCAACTCTCTCTGCTGTTATTCAACATAGTTTTGGATGTTTTAGCCACAGCAATCAGAGAAGTAAAAGAAATAAAAGGAATCCAAATTGGAAGAGAAGAAGTAAAACTGTCACTGTTTGCAGATGATATGATGCTATACATAGAGAATCCTAAAGATGCTACCAGAAAACTACTAGAGCTAATCAATGAATTTCGTTAAGTAGCAGGATACACAATTAATGCACAGAAATCTCGTGCATTCCTATACACTAATGATGAAAAATCTGAAAGGGAAATTAAGGAAACACTCCCATTACCACTGCAACAAAAAGACTAAAATACCTAAGAATAAACCTATGTAAGGAGATAAAAGGCCTGTATGCAGAAAACTATAAGACACTGATTAAAGAAATTAAAGATGATGCAAACAGATGGAGAGATATACCATGTTCTTGGATTGGAAGAATCAACATTGTGAAAATGACTATACTACCCAAAGCAATCTACAGATTCAGTGTAATCCCTATCAAACTACCAATTGCATTTTTCACAGGACTAGAGCAAAAATTTTCACAATTTGTGTGGAAACACAAAAGACCCCGAATAGCCAAAGGCATCTTGAGAACAAAAAACGGAGCTGGAGGAATCAGGCACCCTGACTTCAGACTATACTACAAAGCTACAGTAATCAAGACAGTATGGTACTGGCCCAAAAACAGAAATATAGATCAATGGAACAGGACCAAAAGCCCACAGATAAACCCATGCACATATGGTCACCTTATCTTTGATAAAGGAGGCAAGAATATACAGTGGAGAATAGACAGACTTTTCCATAGCGGTGCTGGGAAAAGTGGACAGGTACGTGTAAAAGTATGAGATTAGGACACTACCTAACACTGTACACAAAAGTAAGCTCAAAATGGATTAAAGACCTAAATGTAAGGCCAGAAACTATCAAACTCTTAGAGGAAAACATAGGCAGAACACTTTATGACATAAATCACAGGAAGATCCTTTTTGACCCACCTCCTAGAGAAATGGAAATAAAAACAAAAATAAATAAATGGGACCTAATGAAACTTAAGAGTTTTCCACAGCAAAGGAAAACATAAACAAGATGAAATGACGACCCACAGAATGAGATAAAATATTTGCAAATGAAGCAACTGACAAAGGCTTAATCTCCAAAATTTACAAGCAGCTCATGCAGCTCAATTTCAAAAAAACAACCCAATCCAACAATGGGTAGAAGACTTAAAGAGACATTTCTCCAAGGATGATACACAGATTGCCAACAAACACTTGAAAGGATGCCTAACATCACTAATCGTTAGAGAAATGCAAATCAAAGCTACAATGAGGTGTTACCTCACACTGGACACAGGGACCAGTCAGAATGGCCATCATCAAAAAATCTACAAAGAATAAATGCTGGAGAGGGTGTGGAGAAAAGGGAACCCTCTTGCACTGTTTGTGGGAATGTAAATTGATACAGCCACTATGGAGAACAGTATGGAGGGTCCTTAAAAAACTAAAAATAGAATTACCACATGACCCAGCAATCCCACTACTGGGCGCACACCTGGATAAAACCATAATTCTAAAGAGACGTGTACCACAGTGTTCATTGCAGCACTATTTACAGTAGCCAGGACATGGAAGCAACTTGTGTCCATTGTCAAATCAATGGATAAAGAAGACTGGCACATACATACAATGGAATATTACTCAGGCATAAAAAGAAATGAAATTGAGCTATTTGTAGTGGGGTAGATGGACCTAGAGTCTGTCATATAGAGTGAAGTAAGTCAGAGAAAAACAAATACCGTATGCTAACACATATATATGGAATGTAAAAAAAAAGGTTCTGATGAACCTAGGGGCAGGACAGGAATAAAGACGCAGACGTAGAGAATGGACTTGAAGATAGGTGGGGGAAGGGTAAGTTGTGACTAATTGAGAGAGTGGCATTGACATATATACCCTACCAAATGTAAAATAGATAGCTAATGGGAAGCAACTGCATAGCATAGGGAGATCAGCTCGGTGCTTTGTTTCCATCCAGAGGGGTGGGATAGGCAAGGTGGGAGGGAGACACAAGTGGGAGGGTATATGGGGATATATGTATGCATATAGCTGATTCACTGTGTTATACAGCAGAAACTAACAAAACATTGTAAAGTGATTATATTCCAATAAAGATGTGAAAAAAATAAAATGCAATAAATATAGTATTTCACTTTCACATTTTTCAATAAAAATAGTTTTAGTTTCTTCAGTTACTGAATTTTGCTCTTTTACTGTTTTTTTTACTATACTTCTTTATCTTTTAAAATTAAAACAAAATTTTTATATAGTTTTTTAAGGTTACTTTCAATTTACAGTTATTACAAAATATAGGCTATATTCCTCATGTTGTACTGTACAACCTTGAGCCTATCTTATACCCAGTAGTTTGTACCACCCACTTCCCCACACCTATTTTGCCCCTCCCTCCCCACAACTGGTAGCCACTAGTTTGTTTTCTATATCTGTGAATCTGCTTCTTTTTTGTTATGTTCACTAGTTTCTTGTAAATTTTAGTTTGCCCATATAAGTGATACTGTATAGTATTTGTCTTTCTGACTTAACTTCACTCAGCATAATACCTGCCAGGTCCGTACATGTTGCTGCAAATGGCAAATTTCAATCTTTTTAATAGCTGAGTTGTATTCCATTATATATATGCCACATCTTCTTTATCCACTCATCTCTTGATGCACACCTAGGTTGCTTTCATATCTTGGCAATTGTAAATAATGCTGCTGTGAACACTGGGGTGCATGTATCTTTTCTAATTAGTGTTTTTGTTTTTTTCAAAAAGATACCCAAGAGTGGAATTGCTGGTTCATATAGTAGTTTTATCTTCAGTTTTTTGAGAAACCTCTATAGTGTTTTCCACAGTGGCTGTACCAATTTACATTCCCACCAACAGTGTACAATTATTCCCTATTCTCTACATTCTCACCAACAGTTCTTTGTGTTCTTTTTGATGATAGCCATTCTGACCGGTGTTAGGTGATCCCTCATTGTGGTTTTGATTTGCATTTCCCTGATGATTAGCGAGGTTGAGCATCTTTTCATGTGCCTGTTGGCCATGTGTATTTACCATAGTTTTTTTTTTAAAATCATGGAAAGTATCACCTTTGCTGCCTCTGAGTGTTAAAACATTTACTGACTCTTTAATTCTTCAATCTATATATTTAGCAAATGTTTAGTGAGTGTCTTCTGCATATAAATTATTACATTAGATACTATATGAGAGACCTAAAAACGAATCAGACCTAAAGGGGTCTTCAGGGAGATCTTCAGGGAGATTATAGGATATTGCTTTCATCTACTACTTGAGAGATTGTGTTTCCTGGCAAGAGTTTTTCCTAATTCTGGATGGTGGGCATTCTCTTTGGAAGGCAAGAACTACTGTCCTTGGTCTAGTAGGAATTATTCCAGCAGGATAAGAGAGTGTGATCTGCTGAGAACAGGGTCCACCCTTGAAAGCAGAAAAGCCCATCTAGATAGATCTTTTGGAACCTTTTTGCAATAAAGGACTGTTAGAATGCTATGCAATTTACTGGGAACAAGTGGAACTTCCCAGTAGAAATTAGTGTATTGACTTCATCTGTCATTCAACATACACATTTGCTTATGGTGCTGCGGTGAGCCCTAGCATCAGAATGAGAGTTGGAGAGTCAGAAGATTTGATGGATACAGGAGAATGGATTAATAATGTTTAGGGACAGGAGAGAGGCTACTTGAGAGACTGAATTTCAAGCTGCCAATTTAAAAAAATGCATTACTTATTTCCTATGGACTATAAATAATTATGAAAAGATAAATTATTTTTACATGCCCAAAGTAGGTTTTTAATTTGAAAAATTGGGGGAGGTAATATACTTTATAATTTTATTTAAATTCTTCTGAACTATTGTGTTCAGATACGTGTAAAAAAATAAAGGCAAAGCTTCTGTTAAGCAGCTAAGAGTTGCTGGGTTCATTAAGTTATTACCTTTAGCAATTTTGTGCAAAGTAATTTGTAAAGGCTATGAGCAATGAGCTCCAAATGAGGGAGGTGTGAATGACTAGAAGATAGCTAAGGGAATAAATTTCGTCCTAAATTATATGCAACTTGTAAGTATCTCTGGCCTTCTACTGTTTGTCGTAGCAGGAACTGTGTAAAGGGGAGAAGCAACTACCCTTCATCAAAGAGATAAAAAAGCCTTAAGCCCTTTATAGCTAAATGGAAACAATAAGGCCACAGATAAATGCCTTATTTTAGATAAGCCTCCATCAGCAGGTCAATTAGGGAGAGTGAATAATTAAACTGGACCGTTGAGGTGTTAAGCTTTTCTACCTAGACACTTAAGAGGTGAAGAGCTAAGGCAGAAAGACTAGAGGACAGAAATGTTGAAGCCCAATTAAAGACTTGGGGTAAATTTTCATTTTATACCTGATTAGGAGATTATCTGATCTAAATTAAATAATGATAAAGTTGAAATATATGAAAAGCAGAATATTTAATTCCAATGCATATTTCTGTTTTCCTCATTTTGTCATTTTTTCCTAAAATTGCTATTTAACCAAAAATATATATGGTTTGATAATTTTTGGTATTTTATATTTTTAGGAATAACTAATACCAACCGAACCCCATGCTAAACCAGACGAAACACAGCACACCTAGAGAACTGGGTACCAGAAAGTACTATGCACTAATTTTTTTTAAATGTAGGGAAGATAAAGTGGGTAACTTCCAGGAAAACTTCTAAGAGGAGAGGCAGGCATTAGCCTGTTAACTGTAAAATTCAAACGGCAGCTATGGCTACAAAATTTATGGTTGTTTTCCTCTAAGGGACACAATGTTCCGGAACATCCTGTGGAATAGGAGCTCCCTTAATGCTGGTTAAACAATATGCTAGCTGCTTTGCTTGAATGATAATCCATTTAATTGGACATGTTGAGCTACAAACTAGTGACTAAATGTTGAGTTATCTCTTGTGCTAGCTGAGTCTATTTGTTTCCCTACTCAGACCCATAGAAATACATGAAATTATTTAACACAATTGGGTTCTCACTGCTTTTTTCAATCACATCAATCCAGAAAACCCAGGGAGAAACATATTTGTATTAAACATAATGTAGTGTGAAAATTTAAATTTAAATTCCCAAAGAACAGCAGATAGAACGTGGTAAATGAAAAACAAAACTGTATAAAGCTCCTTATTCAATTGAGCTTCACCTCAGTCTTTTCTCTCCTCTCATCCCTTATTTATGAGTGAGGCTTGATGGCATTTTCCTTACATACTAGGAAATGTTTTGCAATTTAGTGTCAATGTCAAAATAGAAAATCTATTTTTAATACTTTAAGACAATTTATTTGTTGCCATTCATATTTTTCTGCAACTGTGTCTGCTTTCCTTTCCCTGGAAGATTTCTTTTCCCTTTGGTTCTAATACAAAAAACTTCTGCATTTCATTTTTTAACATTTCCACTTATTTTTCAAATTGTGCTTGATAAAAGCCTTGTTGTAGGCTACACAGCTAACTCCAAGTTGTCAAAAGATTTTATGCATAAAGTGGCTGAGATTTTAACAATTTTATTCAAGGAAAAATAGCTCCTTCACATAGTGGTTTAATTATTCACAGCTTCAGAAAAATCTCCGTCTCATGTTCAAACTAACTTTTGAGAAAGGACTGTGTTTCTTTGGAAGTCATTTTAGGGACTGTGTGAAAAATTTTTTGAGTATATGCAATGTTTTTTTTCCTTCATATTGAGGATAACAGGTGATTTCTTTACCTCTTTTTTTTCTGTGCACACTTCTCCTATTTGAGAAACACTACTCCGAGATGCTAGCAAATAAGATTTGACTATACTATGACCTTTTCAGTAAAGAGTAGCAAATAACATTCAGAGGGAAATAAAACTGCAAAAAGAGCTTTAACGTATTTACTCCTCATAGAGTGACTATATTGACAATTTACTGAATGAAACTCTGTGTTCTGTTTCTCCATTATATAGTACAGGGCTATAGAGTATAAATCG
Organism: Phocoena sinus; assembly: GCF_008692025.1. Classification (NCBI taxonomy): domain Eukaryota; kingdom Metazoa; phylum Chordata; class Mammalia; order Artiodactyla; family Phocoenidae; genus Phocoena; species Phocoena sinus. The sequence goes on from NC_045769.1 coordinate 40,399,711, forward strand.
CCTTATATGGAAAAAGGTATTAGAGAAGACATCAAACTACTTTAAAATATATAAAATTACATATATAATTATTATTATATACACACACACTGCATATGCTTACTGTCTTAGGCATTCTTTCACTGTCAGCCTCGTAATAATTTAGGAAGGGTAATGCTATTTGAAACACATAGAATTTGCTTGTAAATAAAATTTAATGTGGTTAAGATGAATCATTTGGTGGTGCTTTTGCTGGTCCTGGCTGGTATGATTAATATAAGCAGGAAATAAGATTCTTCTTTGAAAGAAATAAAAGGCACTGATTCTTTTATGTTTTCTGCAGGAAGTCAGTCAGGTAGGAGAGTGGATGGTGAAAACAAACAACTAGCAATAAACGGAAATGTACCAAAATTTGAAAATAAGAGTTTAGGCACCTCACATCTTTTATTAACATGCTTTATAGATGTGTGTGTATTATGGGCACTCTGAGTTTATATAAAGTGCCCTATAAAATATTTGGTACAGTGCTGTGGACACAAGAAGGTAAATTTGATTTTTGATTGTGTTTTGGTAGATACAAACATTTTGAAAAATAGAAAAAGTTGCAAATTAAAAAGATCCATCCCTGTTTACTTTCCCTTTTATTTCCTTATGACCATAAAAGCCTGAACTTTTTCTTATTTCTGTCTTGTGATTGAACCATACTAATTGGACTGTTTAAAATCTGTTAAATAGATGAGAATAGAAGAATTTGTCAGCCCCAAAGAAGCTATTTGAAGTAACTTGCATGTGAAATCCCATATAATATTTTGCCAATACATAGCATTACTGATTTTTATAAAAATAAAAATTTAAGTTGGTGATATGCAATTTTTTTCCAGTTAATAATTTATCTGGAATTTTATCAGATAAAATTGTGTGTGTGTGTGTGTGTGTGTGTGTGTGTAAATCGAGTATTTACTGACTGTCTGCTTTGTGCTCAGCACTACTCAGACATTGTGGGCAAATACAAAAGATTTAAGAGATGGGGAGCCCACTTCAGAGGGATGACATTCAGTTGGGATCTCCATGTACTCCAAAGTTAGCAACAAAGAGAGTTTCTGTCACAGGTGCTCTGGAGGGGGTTCATGGAGGCCCCTGGGGCTAGTTTGATGTTTTCAGAAAGATGGTGATCAAGCAGCTTGGGAGTGAGAAGGCAATGTCTTCCAATGGCTCTCTGGATTCTTTTCTCTTCTGTAGTCCTGTCACCGTGAAGAAGGCATCTTCCAGTCCAGTCATCACTGGGGGAAATCACTAGAGTACTTAGATTAAGTTAGTGTGAAGAGAGCATGACATCCTTTACACTTGAATTAAATCCAAGTGAACAGTGTGTGCTATTCTCCATCCCTGTAGCTCCATTTGTTCACAGGCACCGTCCTTAAGAGTGATCCATCCAGACTCCACACCAGAGCCCAACACCTGCTCCTGCTATGTCTCCTTGTTTTTCAACACCAGCAACACAACGGACATTTCCATTTCTATTACCCCTGAACAGTGAGACCAAAGACACACTTTCTCTATTCTCAAGTAGAAGCACCTCTTTCAGGAAACAGGTGAAAAAAAATTGTCTATACTGAGACATGTCTTGATAAAATTACTAGATGTTAAAGACAGAGACCAAAAATGCTATAGACACTTGGGGAAAATAATTTATCACCATTGCCAGTAAAAATAAATCAAGGTGGCTGTATACTTTATGTAGCCCATCAACAGAGCATTGGCTATAACATACATAACAAAAGAAAGTGTGCTCTAAGAATTTTTTATCCACCCAAATTGTTCAGAGCTAAAACAGCAGACAAACATTTTCAAACATGTAAGAGTTCAGAAACTATAGCAACACGAATCCTTCTTAGAAAAACAAAACAAAATAAAATAAATCTAGCTTACCAGGAGATAAATTTAGAAAACTTAAAGAAAGACACTGATAGTAAGAATTAAATTATTTAAATATATAAATTTGTGGAAATTATGGTTATAACAAAATATAAATATTCTAAATCTTGACAATATAGAAATTGTAATATGATTAACAAAATAGGGAGTAGAAGTGAGATATATGTCTTTCATGGAGGGATATTTAATAAATGTTATTTCAAGTTAATCAGATAAGGCTCACTCCAGATTTTTATTCAGAGTAAGCAGTTTCCCTTTCAGTATAGTGAAATGGAATATTTACTTAAAAAAAAATCTGTGTCTTTCATTCAAATTTGACCACCAAAGGCAAGGTTTGTTTGTAAGCAAAATGAATAATTATTGTATTGCAGAGACTAAAACCAGATTTCAAAAATCTCCTCTCCAGTAGCTTTTATCTAGTTTTTATTTGGTGTGATATGTTTGTGTGTGTTTTGTTTTTTTTTTTCTATAAGCTTCCCAGGTGTTCCTAGGTGTATGACAGTCCTCAAGGGATTTGTCTAAATGGTTCAGGGTTGTGTGATCTTGGTTTTTGCTTCTCTTCAACAGAGGTCATCTCTTCCTTATATAGGTTCTCCTAGTCTGGTAGTGGTAGGGAGAAAAGAGGAAAGAGCATTGAAACCATAATACTTTTTTTCTGTCTCCTTTAATACCGAAGTGCTTAAATGGAAGGGTATGAGATTTTTTTCTATAGAATTAGGACCAATGTCAAAAATATCAACTCCTTCTTCCCCCACTAAATAATCTAAAGATAGATGTTGCATATACTTTGAAAAATAAAATTAAAATAAACATCAATGTTAACATTAAAATATTATTTTAAAAATTCCATGAGATTTAATTATATAAAACTAAAATCTAGAAATTTATTAATTGGTTCTAGAATATAGATCTCTTGCCCGGTAAATAAGATTGGAATTTTGGCTCTGGAATAGTTATAGAAGTCAGAAAAATTCCTCTAGAGAAATGATAAGTGTAATGTTATGTATAATATGAATTTTTATCTCTCCTTGTTCATATTGTAGGCTACCCTGAAGGAATATTTATATATTGCAGTAGAAAAAGTAGATGGTAATTGAGAAATTCAAATTAGAAAGACTACATGTTCACTTTATTTGATAGGATTAAAGAACATAAATTTCACCCTAAAATGTTGACACATTTCAAAATTAAAAGAAAAATCCATATTGTTTTTATTCTATTAATATAACAATTTTTCCGTGTGTTCTTTCTGTTGTTAATATTTGGTAATTTAAATTTATTTCAGAGGTTTCTTTTATATCAAAGGGTAGGTAGACATCATTGGACATTAACTCTATGTCAGCTTATAGGTTAAGATTTAAAATTTATTTCTTGTTTATTAACTGTAATGGGAAATTTCACAGTTTTGAGTTTGTTTGCAACATGCTTGACATGTAAAACATATTGAAATGGTAACTTTAAAGACGTAAGCTCACAATGTATTCAGATTTTTGTTTTAAACATGTGAGTTATTACTGGGTTAATAAAGATTGTAATAAAGGTATAGTGTTGTTTCAAAAAATTACCCAGTATGATAGTTACAATTTTATAATGATCTCTGTAAAATTTTCACACCTAGGCCAGGAAAGACTGTCTCACACAAACAACTGATGAATTCAGAGAAAAATACATCAGACTCACACATCAACTTGGAATGAGAGCACTATTAAAAAAATACAATCATAATGTCTGTTTCCTCATGCTTGATGTAGTATTACACTACCTCAAATAATTTCCTCATTCATTCATAAAAATTTGAATGTATTTAGCAAAATTACTAAAAACCAACACATCACATACTTTTTTAGAGTTCATTTGAATTCATCTATTATGTCATTAAGTACTTTATATTGAACTGACATTAGTTAAGAGCTTAAATATTTTATAATACCTAAAAAAGTACTTGGCCCTTTTACAGATTTATAGATACTAATATACATTGAGGTAAAAGCAAGGTGAGATACAGGGGATACAAATTTTTTAATGTATAATATTTTCCTGAAAATTTGGAAACTGAAATGTATTGAAATTTACATTTTAGAATAATTAAAAGACTAAAAATATGAATACTTACTTCAATCTGGACTTGTCACTCTCAGAGGTAATATGTGCAGAATGTATTTGGGAAACATTTGTTTCCCTGTGTTGTCAAATAATTTATATTTCTGTAAATTGAAAATAAGTAATACAGTAAAATATAGAACATAAAAGCAGAGATATATCACCTTATAGAAATAGTCATTTTGATGAAAGCAGGAAAAACAGTTTAGCAACATATTAAACCTATTGCTGATTATTGCTCTCAAATTTATTGAATTACCACTCTGATTATTTAAAATGATTTCTTGAAAATAGTCAAAAGATCCATTATAGCTTCAAGATTCTTTGGGAAATAAGGGTCACCTTTGTCAAAGCAAAGCTCATATTTATTATTATTATTAATTATTCCTATAGTACAAAGCAATGGTTCTGAAACTTTAATATGTATCAGAATCACATGAAGGACTATTAAAACAAGTTGGTCCAGAACCACACTTTGAGAACCACTGGTATAGAGCAATTATAGTGTTCATAATCATTACACAGAGAGTTTTTGAAATATATATTCCTGGACCTACGCCAGAGATTCTGATTCATGTGTCTAGCTACCAAATGTCTCACCTAATTATGCCAATGGTCCTGGACTACACACTTAGAAACATAATTGCGGAGATTAGGTTAAAAATTATTGTACCATTTAGTCAAAAGAAGCAGAACAAACAGATGTTGTATCAAATCAACAAATTTTGGAAGTCACAATCTTATTTTGTGAAGTTGATTCCTGTAGGCTTTCAGGTATTTTATTGGTAGGAAGAAACTGCATACATATATTACAGATCTCATTAGCATTAGATTCAGACACTTAAAGGAAGTGAGACGACTTCACAGAACAGGAGTAAATGATGCCTATGTTGGAATGAGTTTCCATTGGCTCTTGGTTGGCTAGAGCAGATATGCTCCCACAGATTTATGAAAATAGCAGAGTTTTTTGTTTCTTTTTTTTTTTAAATACTCAGAACATACCTGATTATCATTAAGGGAGAATTTGACTAATAAGCTTCTACTTAAAGAAATGTTTACAGATTTTAAGGTTTACTTATTCTTTTTTTAAATTCAAATTTGTTTCCCAAACATCAATCCATCTAGTTTCAGCTCTGATATGTACAGAGCTTGGAAGTCACCACTGCCAACCTTATAAGAGACAAGCTGAACAAACTGAAAATCAACAACTTTTCTTGGACCCATCAGAGAACTGATGTCACATGGCAAGCTAACACCCTGAAATCTGGAGAGACAGGCAAATCCCAACAGTCACAGCTGAGGTCTACGTACCTGGAGCAGAAGACTCTGGAGCCAGGAATATTTAAATATTCCTAGCATTAAATATTGTTAGGGATATTTAAATGGTAATTTTGATAAATTTATTTAGGTTGAGTGTGGACTAGCTTGAGAATGAGAAACTCCTGGGGTCCACACTCAGGCGGGTAGGAGCCCACACTTTTGTGGATTGTCCCTCTGGAAGCCCTGCCAGTTTCTCCTAGTAAAGAGTCAAGAAATATCTTGTTGTAGATGTCATTGGGTGAAGGGAAGAAAGGGTGAAATACAGACAGAGACTTCTCCGTACAAAAGCCTATTATCCCAAGGAAATGACTTTACCAGAACCTCATCCCTCCTGAGAGAAGTGTATTTACTCTCTAGCCTTTCTGTCTCACCTAAGGGGAGGATGGGAGGCAGCTAAGAAACACACTTAAGGTCACAGCTGAGAGACACAGGATAACTAAAAGCCTGAGATTTAGTCATAAGATTATAAAATGCTTGCCTTTCCCACACCTTACTACCACATCAGCAGGGCTCTAGTATAAATATAGTGGATTACAGCTGAGAGAACTGTAAGATGCAGACTCTAACAGTAGAGGAGTTCTGAGAGAAGCCCAAAGGAAACAAGGGAGACAAAAACAAGGACACTAGAGTACAGTTGACCCTTGAGCAATGTGGGGGTCAGGGGTGCCAATCCCTGTGCAGTTGAAAATCCCTGTATAAATTTATAGTCGACCCTTCACATCTGTGGTTCCCCGCCCATGGATTAAACCACACGCAGATAGTGTAGTACTGTAATGCATATTTATTGAAAAAACATTCATGTATAAGGTGTCTCACGAAGTTCAGACATGTGTTACTCAAGGTCAATTGTAGTTTGAAGTCTCTGGCACCTACAGCTAAAGCCAACATTAAATACAGCCCTGCTCCTAGGGGGATAAACGTAAAACTTCAATTCCTATCACCATATACAATTCCTATTACCTAAAACTTCAATTCCTATTACCTATAACTTCAATTCCTACCACCTTATATGTCATACCTATAACTTCAATTCCTATTACCTTGAATTTCAACCAAGAATTTCAAGGCATGTGAAAAGACAAGGAAAAAGAATACAATCTGAAGAGGCAATGTATACACCAGAGACAGACAGGTATTATGTAAATTTTGGAATTATCAGAGAGGGAATATAAAGTAACTATGATTCCTATGTTAAAGGCTCAGATGGAGAAAGTAAATAAATACAAGAATAAGTGTTAAGTGTAAGCAGAGAGAAGAAAACTCTAAGAAAGAATCAGAAGGAAAGGCTAAAAACTTAAAAATTCAGAATTAAAAAAACA